>NC_044989.1:24830924-25144994 GCF_008728515.1 Papio anubis
TTTAATGTTCGTGACAAGGTAAGGCTAAGCTCCTAACAGAGAACTCTCCTATTTCACTACATGAAGCTGTAGCTCTAACATGCCAGATCTAAGGGGTTAAAGTAACTTGGGAAAAACAGAGGACCCTGAAATTCCTGCTCAAGATGGTCTTTTCCCCTTTTATTCCACCAGGATCCTATCATTCCTCTGAAACTCTATTTCCTATGAATATTGGGTTGACAGCAAAGCAAATAAAACCACTAGCCAATTTAGGCAGCATTTCAAGCAACCTGATTTAATGTCCTGCACACAGATTACTCTGGTGATCACTATTATCCAGACTCCAGTAACTTTGGAGAGCTTCATTTATAAAGCAGATCTGAGCCAGGCACAGTGGCTTATGCCTGTAATCCCAGCACTCTGGGAGGCCGAGGCAGGCAGATCACAAAGTCAGGAGATCGAGACCACGGTGAAACCCTGTCTCTACTAAAAATACAAAAAATTAGCCGGGTGCGGTGGTGGGCGCCTGTAGTCCCAGCTACTCAGGAGGCTGAGGCAGGAGAATGGCGTGAACCCAGGAGGCGGAGCTTGCAGTGAGCCGAGATCACGCCACTGCACTCCAGGCTGGGCGACAGAGCGAGACTCCGTCTCAAAAATAAAATAAAATAAAATAAAATAAAATAAAATAAATAAAGCAGATCTCAGTTCTTTTAAATCTGGCTCATCTTCTGAATACATCACATGTCAGATGTCTTGTTCTCTAGATCTCTGAAATGTGGTCTGAAATGGCAGGATTTGAAGAGGATGCAGGTGTGGAGGGGAAAGAGACAGACCAGAAGGGAATTACCTCCTGGTGGAACAGCCACTGCAGATACTTTTGAAGAATCCAGAAAGTGCCTGTGGGCAGAAGCTGAGGTCAAGATACCAGGGGACAGTAAAGAGGGGTCATCTATGATACCTCTAGTCCCTTGCGCCCACCCCTTTCTCCAGCACTACCCTCGCACTGCCAGATTTCCCTTAACCAGATGGACCCCCTGAAGCCATCTGGAGGACTGAGATCAGCTCACCACCAACCCGACAATCATTTTGGATTTCAGAAGATCTTCTCAGCCAGCTGCTAGAAAGAAATGTAATTAGATGAGAAAAGTGATTCACATTAAAGTGTGGATGACTAAGTGTCTTGTCACTCCTAATGAACGCTGGCATTTTAAAATAAGTTTGCCTAAAAGAAATCTCTCATTTGGGGAGGCGTTGGCCAAATCTTTTTTATATAGGGGAGGCTTTGGAAGTGAAAGTCCTCCGAAGTGCTCATTGTCTACTTCAGAAGGCCACTTCCTTCTCTCTGCCCCACCCTTGCCCTATTCCCCAGGCGCTGGGCCAGCTTCTGAAGCGTTGCCGGGCAAGGCTGAGCATTTTCAGAGCAGCCATTAGATGGCGCTGGCAGCCAGTGACTGGCCCAGGGGCGCTTCTGCCAAAGGGGCAACTGAACGAGCTTTGGTCCTCTCCTGGCTCCAAGAGACAGGCTGTTCCCATTGTAGCCTGCCAGTGATCCAGTTAAAGTACACAGTCCGAACTTGGTGGACCAGGCAATTAGATTAAAGCTCCAAGTTGACTGTAGCACATTTAGCTCTGAAAAATGCCCAGATGTTACAGTCACAGAAAAATGGTAGTTACATATGTCACCAAATGCAAATGTAAAGTAACATATTAGTAGAGGAAAAAAATAAAATCATACAGGTCTAATGGTTCCCTCAACTATATTTCAATTGTCGCCAAAGATAACTACTCTGGAGTGATTTCCATTTGCTAGAAGCAATGACTTCAGGCCTTCCTGGAAAGCCCCAGAGAGCATTTCCCCTCCTTATGCCCTATGGGCTGTGTTGTACAATTTGGTAACATATTCACTCCCACCCTCTCAGAGCTTATATTCTGATGCTCAACCGTTAGATGGCTGCTATTGCTAAAGTTTCAGATTCCTTCCTGAAAGATGGTTTTGTGTTTGCATTGTATATTTTGCTTATGTATATGTGTATTTGCTTATGTGTATTTTCAGTTTTCTACAATGAACAAATATTACCTTTTTGTGTCATTTTCTTAAAGCAACAAATTATTGGGGAAATATCAAATGTTGTGCTTTTTAAAGTAGGGCAAGTATTATAATCCAAAAATGGAAAGCTCTGGAAAAATAGAAACTTGCAATTTGCTCATCCAAAGATTAACTTTGTAGTAGAACTACACTTATTAGAACTTCATAGGTGTGAGCTCAACAAATCATTTTGTTTATTACTCTAAAACTGTACGCTAGCCTTGCCCTTCTGTAAAGATTAGAGGAGCACAGGGGCGGAATTTTGTCCTCACACCATGACATACATGTATCGAGTCCTAAAACAAAAGTATCAAAGGAATATTAAGTCATTAAAGTGGCCATAATCTGTGCATAACTTATAAACTGACAAAAAAAAAATCCACACACACTTTTGTTTTCCTTGGCTCCTTCCAGCCGTTCTGTAAGAACCCTTCCTGCCCCATTTAAACATGAAGAATTTGGGGAATCCAAATGCCATATGGACTGTCTCTCCTTCACTGGAAACGCCCCTTACCTGAGCCTTGATCATTCCAAATGGCTGCCTGCGCCCTAAACCCAGGGTCTGCGCCATAAACGGTCCGCCCCTGGTTCTGTTGAGGGCATCCGAAACTGGACAGTGCATTTCAGGACCTAGGACAGCTCCCGCCCGGCCACCTGTTTTTAACCCCAGCTAGGTCTTGGAGAGAAGAGACCCAACTATTCTGTATTGTAATTGACCCAGGAATTTATCATAGCGCGGCCACCTCAGGTGCGCTAAGGTGGGCAGGGAAACAAGGATTCAGGGGTCTGAATCCAAAAAAATCTGGAGGGTAGGGCGTTCACTGACTTTTATCCTTTTATTTGCTGCCCCGTTTCCAACATTAAATTGTGAGAGCGTGTATGAAATTTGACTTTCAAGAAGTGACATCTATCCTGGAAATTGGGAGCAAGAGATACTAAAAGACCGGGCTGGCCGGGTGCGGTGGCTCACGCCTGTAATCCCAGAACTTTGGGAGGCCAAGGCGGGCGGATCACCTGAGGTCGGGAGTTTGAGACCAGCCTGACCAACATGGAGAAACTCCGTCTCTACTAAAAATACAAAAACTAGCCGGATGTGGTGGCGCATGTCTGTAATCCCAGCTACTCGGGAGGCTGAGGCAAGAGAATCACTTGAACCCGGGAGGCGGAGGTTGCGGTGAACGGAGATCGCCCCTTTGCTTTCCAGCCTGGGCGACAAGAGCGAAACTCCGTCTCAAAAAAAAAAAAAAAAAAAAAAGACCAGGCTGTCCCAAGACCTCCTAGCAGGCGCTCGGAGCCTCCGGGGCCCTAGCAGCCTGCGATCCCGGTTTCCCCACATGAGCGCCGTGAACCCAGACCGCGACGAGCCCCTGGGGGATCGGAGGCCGCCGGCTCTCTGGAGGCAGCGCCTGCAGCTCCGCGGCCGTTCGCCCAGGGGCCGGACGTGGGCCCTCCAGCTCAGCTGCCGGCGGCTTCTCACGCCGCAGTCGGCACAGAAAGTTTGCCGAGAACTCGGGACCGCGGAGAGCCAGAGGCGCTCAGGTCCGCCTTCGGAGCCGGAGCCGGCAGACTGCATCGCGAGGACGCGGACAGGGAATCCCGGGGAAAGAGCGCGGTTCCCCCCGGCTGCGCCCTTACCTGTCCCGGGAGGCTGCTCTCTGAGGGCGGGGACGCTCGGCGGCCTCTCTCGGTCGCTGCTCTTCTATCCCTCCTTCGCCGTCTCTTGGTCCCGCGCTCCTCTGTCCTTATATACTTACCGAGCTCTCCTGGCGGGCGCGGGACCTTGACCTTCCCGGCAGCGCACGAGCAACAACCCGGGCCCGAGGAAGGGGGGCCGCGGGGCGTGGGAGGGGGGCTTCCAGACGGGGGAAGAGCGCAGGGGAGACGCGCCCGGAAAGGGGCTGGAATTAGCACTGTCCTGCCGAAGGCGCACCTGAAGCCCGCCCTCAGGAAGAACTTAATTATGGATGGCGCTGGGTCTCCGCTTAGGACGGGCGGGAGGCTTAGCACCCCGGTGTGGGGCAGGCCGGACAGCCTCTGAGGTCATCGAGGCGAGGGTGAAGTTACCCGCGTGCGTGCTGGGGCTGGCATCTGCCTGGTTCTCATTCGGCGGTAAATATCACCGCAGACGGAATGTGTCCGTCCGCACTCGGGGAGGCCTCCGATTTCCCCATTGTTTGGAAACTGTGATGTGGAAGTTGTGGGGAATCATATTTTCTCTGTTCCACTTTGGGAGGGGAGGAGGGAGCAGAGGTCAGGAGCCGTCTTGGGGGTGTGAAGGTGAACTACACTGCTCCCCCGGGGCCTGCTCTCCAAGGGCCTAGTTTGGGGGAGGCTTCCTCCTGTGCTCCAAGCCTCAAGGAAAAAGTCCTGTTAACCTTAAACCATTAAATAGAGAGAGGGTGATGCTGTGAAGAGCAGCTGAAGTGCTGACAGGGCGGTCTGGGGACTCAGACAATTTTCAACATCCCCTTTGGCCCTGGAGTTCTGGCTTGGCTTTTGTTCCAAATGTCAGACCAGAGAGAAGAGGACAGCACTCAAACCAAGCCTAAGAGACCCTACCTTAACCTGGAGTAAATACACAAAACCAAATGTGCGATGTGGTGGGTGTGAGAGGGAGTATTGGGACTAAACTGTACTTAAAATGAAGACACTTGCTTAATCTGCCAAATGCCAGAACTTTCCTGATTCCCCATGAGATGCTCTTTTAGACTCCAGGACTCTCTTGTGGATTCAACTTTTCTGGTGACATTGGCTTTACATTCAGCAATCCTTTCCTTTTGGACCACAAGAGAGATCCAAGCTCCTCCACAGTAGACAAGGCGCTTCATCACCCAGCCCTGGCCCCTTTCCAGGGCCATTTCCCAGTTCTCCACCTTGCATCCTAGCACTTCAGCATGCACAAACATTCACATTGCTAGAACGTGGCTTTCCTGGGTCTCCATTGTCCAAACTGTTTCCCCAACTAGAACATCCTTCCTCTCTCCAGCCATCCAGGAGCTTGACTGACATCAAGATGTAGCCCATCCATCGATCCCTGTTCTCTGAAGCTCTCTTTGGCCACTTTTCCTACCAGGGGCATGAGGTATGACCTCCTCTGACTTCCACAAAAGTCCATCCCCATCTTGTCAGTGCATGTGGCTGTTTTAGTCAGATATGTATTTCTTGGAATTTGTCTATTTCATCTAAATTATTTAATTTATTGGCTTAAAATTATTTATTATATCTTTTAAGCATCTGGGATCTATAGTTTTGTCCCTTTTCATCTCTGATATTGGTTATTTGTGTGTCCTCTTTTTTCTTGACTAGTTATCTTGTTTTGTTTTGTTTTTTTGAGACAGAGTTTCACTTTTGTTGCCCAGGCAGGAGTGCAATGGCACCATCTCGGCTCACCACAACTTCCGCCTCCTGGGTTCAAGCAATTCTCCTGCTTCAGCCTCACGAGTAGCTGACATTACAGGCATGTGCCACCACATCCGACTAATTTTTTGTATTTTTAGTAGAGATGAGGTTTCTCCATGTTGGTCATGCTGGTCTCAAACTCCCGACCTCAGGTGATCCACCTGCCTCAGCCTCCCAAAGTGCCGGGATTACAGGCATGAGCCACCGTGCCTGGACTCTTGATTAGTTTTCTTAGGGGGTTATCCACTTTATTAGTCTTTTTAATAATGCATTTTGTTCTGTTAATTTTCTGTACTATATGTACACTTTTTCATATTTCTGAAATTTTTACTCTTATTATCTCTTGCCTTCTATGTCTATGGGTTTAATTAGCTATTCTTTTTCTGTACTCATGAGTTGGAAATTAAATAAATACTTTTACTTAGATAATTGATACTGAACCATTTTTTTCCCTCTTTTTTTTTTTTTTTTTTTTTTTTAAATTGCCTGGGCTGGTCTTCAACTCTTGGGCTCAAGTGATCCACCTGAGCCTCCCTAGTAGCTGGGACTGTAGATATATGCCACTGTGCCAGGCTCCTTTCTTCTTTCTTTTACATATGTATTTATGGCCATATTTTCTAAGTACAGCTTTATATGCATCCCACAACTTTTGATATGTCACATTTCGATTACCATTTGTTTAAAATATCTTTTTATTTTCATTGAGATGTCTTCTTTGACCTATAGGTTATTAAAATATATTCTGCTTAACTTCTAACCCTTCCAATTCATACCACCAACTTAGAAAAAAAGAAAAAACTTCTAAACCTTGGGGATGTTCCAGTCATGTTTTTAAACTAATTTTTTGCTTAATTCCCTAGTAGTCAGAGAACATGCTCTGTTTGATTTCAGATCTTGAAAATTTTTTGAGGCTTGCTTAACAGATAAACAGAGGGTTCGTTTTGATTAGGGCTTCGTGTGCACTCCAAAAGAAGTGTCTCACTGCGCTGTATTCTGTGACTCTGTATATTCGCAAATATTCTATATCCTTGCTCTACCTATATCCTTGCCAACTATTTGTCATCTTATTATGTTAGTTACTGAGAAAAGCATGCTTTTGAAATCTCTCCACTATTTTTGTGGATTTTTCTATTTGGTCCTGGCATAAAAACAACACAACTCAGCCAGACACAGTGGCTCATGCCTGTAATCCTAGCACTTTGGGAGGCCGAGGTAGGCAGATGACCTGAGGTCAGGAGTTTCAGACCAGTCTGGCCAACATGGTGAAAACCCGTCTCTACTAAAAATACAAAAGTTAGCCAGGTGTGATGGCATGTGCCTATAGTCTTAGCTACTCCGGAAGCTGAGGCAGGAAAATTGCTTGAACCTGGGAGGCGGAGGTTGCAGTGAGCCAAGATCGTGCCACTGCACTCCAGCTCGGGTGACAAGAGCAAGACTCCGTTTAAAAAAAAAAACAAAACTATGAATTAAATGGTGAATGTGGGTGGAGGGTAATGTAGGATTAAGGATAAGATGGCAGAAAGGGCCAGGGGTGGTGGCTCATACCTATAATCCCAGCACTTTGGGAGGCTGACGTGAGCAGATCATGAGGTCAGGAGTTCGAGACCAGCCTGATCAACATGGTGAAACCCCATGTCTACTAAAAATAACAAAAATTAGCCAGGCATGGTGGTGCGTGCCTGTAATCCCAGCAACTTGGGAGGCTGAGGCAGGAAAATCACTTCAACCTGGGAGGCGGAGGTTGCAGTGAGACAAGATTGCGCCTCTGCACTCCAGCCTGGGCAACACAGCAAGGCTCCATCTCAAAAAAGAAGAAGGAGAAGGAGAAGAAGAAAAAGAGAAAAAAAGAAATTCTGAAATCCAGCCTGGCACACGTGACCACGTGACCAGTTCCTTCAGGATGCAGTTCCACTGCCTAGAATGATTCTCCGAAGCTCTTGGTTCCATCCTCTGGGCTCTTGGTCTGTTCCCTGTGTTAGCATTCCTTTTGCATAATAGCCAAGATTTGCACCTGAGTAATTTTCTTGTTTTTTTCCTGCCTATGATATTTCAGGGGTTCAAAAGCTTCTTTTTGTTTGTCCAGCTTGACCACTGCCTGTCATATGGATTAAAGGGGACAATTCCTATAAAGCTCTTAGAGCAGGGCCTGACCCCTAGTTAGTCCTGTACAACTGCTAGCCCTTAACCTTAATACTATGGGAGTGCTGGTGAGAAGGGAGGAGGGAAGAGGAAGGAAGGAAAGAAGGAAGGAAGGAAGGAAGGAAGGAAGGAAGGAAGGAAGGAAGGAAAAAGGAAGGAAAGGAGTGAAGGAGGGAAGGAAAGAAGGCAAGGCTGGAAGGAGGAAGAAAGGGAGGAAGAAGCAAGGAAGGGAGGGAAGGAAGAAATAAAGGAAGGGAGGAGGGAAGGAACGAAGGAAGCAAGGAAGATAAGGAAGGAGAGAGGGAGGGAGGGAAGAAAGGAAGGAAGGAAGAAATGAAAGAAGGAAGGAGGGAAGAAAGGAGGAAAGGAAGTAAGAGAGGAGCAGACACAGGGTCTTTTGGACAGGGTAGCTGATGGGCTCGTTGGGAGACCCTGCTTGTGAGGACTCCTGGGGCCAGGGCGATTCACCTGCACCTGGCTGCGGGCATGCCAGGTGGCTGTAGACGTAGGGCTGGGGCTGCTCTCATCATCCCAGCTTTTCACCTTTGAGGTTTTAATTGGAAAAGAGATGTCACCAGCCTGTGAGTGCGTTACAAGGGCAGGTGCAGGGGAGGCTGATGACTGAGAGGACAGCAACAAGGACAGGGTGGCAGAGAGCCCAACATGGGGCAATGGGTGAGGAGGTACAAGGAGGGTGACCTTGCTGTCAGCCTCCAGGTACTGGGGCTGGTAATGGGGGACATTACACTGGGAGAAGAGAAGACTTAGGGATGAAGCTGCCTCGTGTCTGTGTTTTGGGGACCTTGCTGGAGCAAGCACCAATTCATGCTTTGAGGATCTGAGCGAGGAGCCCCAACTCCTCCCTGGCACGCCCTTCTTCACTCTCTCTCCATAGTCTCCATGGACAAGCTGGGGGCAGCTGCCATCCCTGCCTCATGGAATAACAACTGTCCCTTCTCGGTGTTCCTTAGGCTCAGCCAGGGCCTCTTCATTCCTGCTGTTGTTTGGTCCAGAGGGGCCCTTGGGGCTGCTCAGCTGGTGCCCGTTGCCTGCAAGGACACAGCTACCATTATCAGTGCCTGGTAGAGAGTTGGTGCTTGAAAAATATTTGTAGAGCGAGGGTAGAAGAGGATGAATGAGGAAGGGAGACCCTCTCCCTCTTAACCCTCAGTTTGCAGAAACTCATAATTCTCTAAAACCCTCTTTGTCAGAGGCATTTGAACCAGAGCAACTCCATCTTGAATAGGGGCTGGGTAAAATGAGGCCGAGACCTACTTGGCTGTATTCCCAATGTTTAAGGCATTCTAAGTCACAGGATGAGATAGGAGGTCGGCACAAGATACAGGTTATAAAGAACTTGCTGATAAAACAGGTTGCAGTAAAGAAGCTGGCTAAAATCCACCAAAACAAAGACAGCCACTGAGAGTGACCTCTGGTCCTCCTCACTGCTACACTCCCACCAGTGCCATGACAGTTTACAGGTGCCATGGCAATGTCAGGAAGTTACCCTATATGGTCTAAAAAGGGGAGGGATAAATAATCCACCCCTTGTCTAGCATACCATCAAGAAATAACCACAAAAATAGTTAACCAGGCCGGGTGTGGTGGCTCAGGCCTGTAATCCCAGCACTTTGGGAGGTCGTGGTGGGTGGATCATGAGGTCAGGAGTTCAAGACCAGCCTGGCCAAGATGGTGAAACCCCATCTCTACTAAAAATACAAAAATTAGCCTGGCATGGTGGCAGATGCCTGTAATCCCAGCTATTCAGGAGGCTGAGGCAGAGAATTGCTTGAGCCTGGGAGGTGGAGACTGCAGTGAGCCAAGATCGCGCCACTGCACCCCAACCTGGGCGACAGAGTGAGACTCTGTCTCAAAAAAAAAAAAAAGTTAACCAGCAGCCCTCCAGGCTGCTCTGCCCATGGAGTAGCCATTCTTTCATTCCTTTCCTTTCCTAATGAATAAACTTGCTTTCACTTTACTCTATGGACTTGCCCAGAATTCTTTTTTGTGTGAAATCCAAGGACCCTCTCTTGGGGTCCAGATTGGGGTTCCTTTCCAGTAACATTTCTGTAGTCCCTCTGTAGGACACATGAACCTGAAACAGGGAAGTGCCTCCTCTTCATTGTGTCTGAATGAGAAATAGTCCGGTATCTTCCCCTTTATGTGCACATTCAAGAAATTCTGACTACTGCTAAAATTGCACTGGGGTTCAGAAAATGATATCCCAAAATATGGAACTAAAGAAGCAGCTTCAGTTCTTTGAAGAACCTTCAAAATCTTGCCCTGACCTTCCCCTCACTCCCTGTCTTTCTGATTTTTTCCAAAACACCAGAAGGTACTGTCTTTGGCATTTCCATATCTGACTAAGGAAACTTCTTCCCAAAAGAAATGCAATTGTCTGAAGGCTCCCTTCATAGGAATCTCATCAAATAGCCAGGAAAGAAAGATTAACCACCTGAGAAGAGACTGGGAGTATCACCACCTCCAGACAGAATTTTCATCTGTTTTTCTGAGGGCAACTCCCAGAGATAGCCTGGGGGGTTACCTGTGCAATAAGACAGGCTGCTTTCACAGTGATTTTTCTGTTTCTCACCTTCACACCAACTACCCAAAGAATAGAGAGGAACTTTGTCCCAGGCCATTGTTCCTTGGACGCATTCACTTTCCCAGAAAATCATTTACTCAAATGCCCCTCATTTTCCCTTCCCCTATCAAGAAATACATGCAGGCATCTAGACCTCACTGAGTTACTGGGTAATCATTCTCCCGCCATTCTGCCGTGCTATACACATGAAATTAATTTGTTTATCTTGTTCCCCTATTAATCTGTCTATTAGCAGTTGATTTTCAACAAAACTTCAGAGGCAGAGTGAAGGGAGGAAACTTTCTCTGGGCACCCACAATTGTCAACAGAAACCCTAATTAAGAATCTCTCTGAGGGAAGCCCGATGGGGTTTGCAGGGCAGACATGGAACTGCCTCCAGAAAAGGACCTGAAGCCTGAAGCACAGCAGAGGAGAGGGTTATTGGTGCCCCAGATGGCCCGACAATTCAGGCGGATCCCACTGCCCCGCTTCATCCCTGCAACATGCCCTCCCCAGTCTCAGCCTTTTCATTGAGCTTCTCCCATTCAGCGCTGCAGCTGGGCCACTTCACCAGCCTTCGGTTTGACCTCAAGGGCAAAGAGGAATCAATTTGTGCAGAGAACTGGAATGAAAGAGATTTCAATTGACCTTTGAATGGGGTTTTAATTTGCTTTATTCCAGCCAAAGGGGCCTCGTGAAGAGACCCTTGAGACTGCTTTTATCCACTAATGCGCGCATTAGTGCAGCAGTCTGGGCCAAGGTCTGCTTGGTCTGGGTGCCGCAGAGCACAGGGGGAGGGCCAGAGTCCATGCCCCTCCCTAGAGCAGGTTTTCAGCACCCTCAGGGCCCAAAGCAGAGTCAAGAGTGGAGGAAGGGCCTGGGTAATACGGTGGAACCCCATTTCTACAAGCATATATATATATATATATACACAAAAAAAAAATTAGCCAGGTGTGGTGACGCATGCCTGTAGTCCCAGCTCCTTGGGAGGCTGAGGTGGGAGGATCCCTTGAACCCAGGAGGTGGAGGCCACAGTGAGCCGTGATCATGCCATTGCACTCCAATCTAGGCAACAGAGCCAAACCCTGTCTCAAAAAAAAAAAAAAAAAAAAAAAAAAGAGTGGAGGAAGAAGCAGTGGGAGGGGGTGAGGTGACCTGGGTTCTGCCCCAGCTCTGTGGCCAGCAGACTCAGGGACCTGGGCAAGTCACCCCCCTCACCTGCACTCCCACCCCACCTCCAGGCCTCTCAGCCTCCTCATCTGAACAATGGGGGCGGGGAGGATGTGGTCCCTTTCAGGTCTGTCATTCTATGATTTTAGGCTCAGATCTAGAGCCAAGCTCTGTGATTAAAAAACAAACAAGCAATAGTCTTCCAGAAAGTGGCCCCTATTGGTCACAGCAGAGTCCTCTGGGCTGAGGAGCTAAGCTCTGTCCCTCTCTCTCTCTCTGGCCTTTCTTGTGTCCTGTTTCTCTCTGAGAATCTGCTCCAGTCTCCACATGTGGGTGGGCCAGTTCTCTGCTCTGTTCACTCTGAATCCCAGAAGAAACCAATGGGGCCACTAATTACCAGCACTCCTGCTATAGGCAGCCACCCACGGGGTCCAAGTGACCTGTGGAAAGCCAGCCCTGGTCAAAGAGCCCTCTGAAGCCGCTCCTCACACAGGGCCGGTTCCGTGGGACACCCCAGTAGAGAGCCTGTAAGTTTGTGTGCACAGTCCTGCATCAGCAATGGCAGGTGCTCTCTTACCCTGAGCTTATTACACCTGGGTGTATTGCCATGTGGAGCCACATGTATTCTTTTAGAACCACTCCCTTATCCCAAGCCCTTTTTTCACACTGAAGGCTTGCTCCTCTGCAATCCAAGTAGACTTCCTGGAAGTGGTGTCTTTGCTGAAGATGTTGTGGACACTGTTAACAGACACACCAGCCCCTGCTAGATGACATCCCTGCTGCCGCTCTTTCCAGACAGAGCTCAGGTGCCAGCGGCCACCACTCTGACTCAGTGGTGATCATAATGGTCCTTTTGTGGGGGACAGGCCTTTGTTAGAGCCTTGAGCACGACTGCTGCTTTTCCAGAAGAATGCAGAGTTCTCCAGCGAGCAGTTGAGGTAGGGAGACTGACGTGGTGGCCAGGAAGGACGCCACTAATGCACATCCATTAGTGAGCGCATCACAGGGTGGCATTCAGAAGCTTCTGAGCGGTCCTCCTTCCTCCAGACCCAACAATAGCTGTGTGGAGGGGGCTTGAAGTGGCCTTTTTACAGGCACTCAGCTTAGTCCCCCTCTCAAGCCCCCGCCCCTGTTAGGTGCCCGTCTTCCATTTCCATGCCTGCTGCTCAAAGGAATGGAGCAGCCAGGACGGCGAATGCAAGCAGCCCACCTGCGGCCCAAAGAGCCCTCACTGTGCCCTCAGTCCCATTGCCCCAGGAGAGGGACACCAGGCTGGGCAGAGCCGGTGCACAGTGACCTGCTATGCAGCAGCTCAAAGAGCCCATGACTCTGCATGCGTCTGTGTGTGTGCACGCACGTGTATGTGTGTGTGCGTGTGTGTGTGATGGGAAGGGCGCAAGGACCCCTGAAATGGGTTGGAAAGGTAGTTGGTTTGTTTTTAACACACTGTCCAAAACCTTTATGTGCAGTTGAAAGTGATTCCTTTCCCAACATCCTCGTAGGCAGCTGTCCTTGGTGCCATTGAGGGGCTGGGGCTGGAGCCTTTGGCAGACTCCTTGGGGTAAACCCTTCCAGGCCAGGTCTAATCCGCCTGGAAGGCCAGTCTCTGACTTCAACATCTCATTTCAAAAAACATGTATTGGCTGGGTGTGGTGGCTCACACCTATAATCCCAAAAGTTTCGGATGCTAAGGTGGGTGGATCTCTTGAGGTCAGGAGTTCAAGACCAGCCTGTCCAACATGGCAAAACCCCGTCTCTACTAAAAATACAAAAAATTAGCAGGATATGATGGTGCGTGCCTGTAATCCCAACTGCTTGGGAGGCTGAGGCAGGAGAATCTCTTGAACCCGGGAGGCGGAAGTTGCAGTGAGCTGAGATTGTGCCTCTGCACTCCATCCTGGGCAACAAAGTGAGTGAGACTCTGTCTCAAAAAACAAAACAAAAACATGTATAAATTATGTTCCTTTAATTTATCCTTTATATTATAGTTCAACCTTCAGGTCGAAGTTATTTTTCTGTGTATTATGAACACAAGAAGGTTATATTATCAATGAATTTCATTTCAAGATAATAAATAAGATCTCACTACTTACTTATTTACTCTTAAAAGGTTATTTTGCTGCCAGTGGGAATGTAAAATATTACCACTTTGGCAAAGAGTTTGGCAGTTCCTCAAAATGTTAAGCATAGAGTTACCATATGACCCAGGAATTCCCTTCCTAGGTGTATACTCAAACATTTTTTCACAAATTTTGATAAAATTTGTATGCTCACAGATGCATTATTCATAAGAGCCAAAAAGTGGTAGCAACCCAAATGTCTACCTACTGATGAATGAATAAAAAGTGACAAATCCTTATAATGGAATATTATTTGAGAACAAAAAAATGAAATACTGGCCGGGTGTGGTCGCTCACGTCTGTAATCCCAGCACTTTGGGAGGCCGAGGTGGGCAGATCACCTGAGGTCGGGAGTTCGAGACCAGCCTGACCAACATGGAGAAATCCTGTCTCTACTAAAAATAAAAAATTAGCCGGGCATGGTGGCACACACCTGTAATCCCAGCTATTCGGTGGGCTGAGGCAGGAGACTCGCTTGAACCCGGGAGGCAAAGGTTGCAGTGAGCCAAGATCGTGCCATTGCACTCCAGCCTGGGCAACAAGAGCAAAACTCTGTTTCAAAAAAAGAAAGAAAGAAATGAAATACTGATATATGCTACAACATGTATGCATATTTAAAACAACATGACGCTAATTGGAAGAAGTCAGACACCAAAGGTCACACGTTGTATGATTCCACTTATATGAAATACCCAGAATAGGCAAATCCATAGAGCCAGGAAGTAGATTCGTGGTTGCTCAGAGTTGGGAGTGTCAATGGGAAATGGAGAGTGACTGCAAATGGATACAGGTTTCTTTTTTTTTTTTTAATTTCAATAGTTTTTGCTTTGTTTGTTTTTTGAGATGGAGTCTCACTCTGTCGCCCAGGCTGGAGTGCAGTGGCACGACCTCGGCTCACTGTAACCTATGCCTCCCAGGTTCAAGCAATTCTCCAGCCTCAGCCTCCTGAGTAGCTAGGATTACAGGCATGTGCCACCACATCCGGTTAATTTTTGTGTTTTTAGTAGAGATGGTGTTTCACCATGTTGGCCAGGCTGATCCTGACCACAAGTGATCCTCCTGCCTCAGCCTCCCAAAGTGCTGGGATTATAGTCGTGAGTGACTGCCCCAACCTATTTTTTTTTTTTTTTTTTTTTTTTTTTTTTTTGAGGCTGGTCACCCGGCTCTCCGCCGGGCTGGAGTGCAGTGGCGGATCTCAGCTCACTGCAAGCTCACGCCTCCCGGGTTTCGCCATTCTCCTGCCTCAACCTCGAGTAGCTGGGACTACAGAAGCCCGCCGCCCGGCTAGTTTTTTGTATTTTTTTTAGTAGAGACGGGGTTTCACCGTGTTCGCCAGGATGGTCTCGATCTCCTGACCTCGTGATCCGCCCGTCTCGGCCTCCCAAAGTGCTGGGATTACAGGCTTGAGCCACCGCACCCGGCCTGCCCCAACCTATTTTAATAGTTTTTGAGGTACATGTGGTTTTTGGTTACATGGATGAGTTCTTCAGCAGTGAAATCTGAGTTTTTAGTGTAGCAGTCACTTAAGAAGTGCACACGGGTACAGGTGTCTTTATTGTACTGATGAAAATGTTCTAAAATTGATGATAGTTACACAGCTTGGTAAATATACTAAAAAAGCCATTTCCATTTTATTGTATACTTTAAGTAGGTCAATTGAATGGGTATTAATTATATCTCAAAACTGTTGTTATTATTATTATTATTATTATTTGAGACGGAGTTTTGCTCTTGTCATCCCAGGCTGGGGTGCAGTGGTTCAATCTTGGCTCACTGCAACCTCCGCCTCCCAGGTTCAAGCAATTCTCCTGCCTCAGCCTCCCAAGTTGCTGGGATTACAGGCATATACCACCATGCCTGGCTAATTTCTATATTTTTAGTAGAGATGGGGTTTCACCATGTTGGTCAGGCTGGTCTCGAACTCCTGACCTCAGGTGATCTGCCCACCTCGGCCTCCCAAAGTGCGGGGATTATAGGTGTGAGCCACCATGCCTGGCCTCAAAACTGTTATTTTAAAAGTTATGATTTTGGAGGAAAATGGTTAAACAAATTGTGGTGTATTCATAGGCTGGAATACTACTCAGCAATAGAAAGGAGCTACTGATACGTGTGACACCATGAATGAATCTCAAACCATTATGTTGCATAAAAGAATCCAGACAAAAGACAACTTACCTTGTGATTCCATTTTCATGAAGTGTGAGAACAGGCAAAAGGAAGCTATTCAAACGGGGAGTGGCTAGAAAAGTTCCCAGGAACTTTCTGCGGTGATGGAAATGTTCTGTATCTTGCCTGGTGGATCGACTTTCGCTGAACTGTGAACTTTGTTCACACAATGCACAGTGTGCATTATAATGTATGTTATTACACACCGGAGGAATATGTAATAAAGCTGAGAATCTCTGTTTTAGACACTTCATTCAAAAAATATAAAAAACAGCTTCTCTCTTAAGAAATCAAATTCCCCTTTTGAGTAGTTGCCCTTTCCTTTTTTTTTTTTTTTTTTTTTTTTTTTGCTTCTTAGGGAATTTTCAAACACACAAAATATAGAGAGAACCCACATACAGTGAACCCATGTGCCCACCAGTCATCAACCTTTTGTTATTCTTGCTTTAAATATTCCCTCCAAGATTTTTTTTGAAAGTTGTAAGACAAATCCCAACCATCATGTCATCATCTCTATAAATACTTTGCATGGATTGCTGAGAGAGAGAACTTTCAAAAATAACCCAAAGACTCAAGAGCAAACTCAAAGAAGTCAACAAAACCTTCATCTCATCTTACATCTTCTTTCTTCACTTACATCTGGACTGTGTTCAACTTTCTCACTTTTTTTTTTTTCAGACAAAGAGTCTTGCTCTGTCATCTGTTCTAGAGTGCAGTGGCATGATCTCAGCTCATTGCAACCTCTGCCTCTCGGGTTCAAGCGATTCTCCTGCCTCAGCCTCCCTAGTAGCTGGGACTAGAGGTAGCCACCCCTACGCCCAGCTAATTTTTGTATTTTTAGTAAAGATGCGGTTTCACCATGTTGACCAGGTCACCTCGGGTGATCTGCCAACCTGGGCCTCCCAAAGTGCTGGGATTACAGGTGTGAGCCACCGCACCCAGACTTCCCGCTTGTTTTAAGTGCCCTGTTACTTTTTTTTGTTCCAATCTGGATCCAGGCAAGGTCCATATATTGCATTTGATTGATATGTTTCTGAAGTCTTTCTAGATCTGTAACAATTTCCCTTCTTTCTTTTATGTCATTTATTTTTGAGGGAGCATTTTTTTTCACATCAGCCAGGTAATGTGCTGATGTGGTAGCAAGGTTTGAGGAGGCACATTTCACACCGTAGCATGAAAACTCAATCACCATGAGTATGAACCACAGGAGGAACTGGGAGCACTATTTAATTGACCTCAGATGATATATTTTTGTTTTATGGGTGTTATTTCATAATCATAAACTTAATTCTGCAATCCAGCTAGATGTGGAAGGGAATAAGGAAAATATGGAACCCAAAGAACTGCAGCGAGAGCACAAAGACCATAAGATACTGTGAGCAAATGGGGAGCAGGGGTGCTCTCCTGAGCTATAGAAGGAATGGTCAGGAGATGAAGATAAAACACAAGTCAAATTTACTGGAGTTGTCCACAGTCAGCAGTGGTGATCTTCTTGCTGGTCTTGCCATTCCTGGACCCAAAACACTCCATGGCCTCCACAATCTTCATGCCTTCTTTCACCTTGCCAAAGACCACATGCTTGCCATCCAACCACTCAGTCTTGGCAGTGCAGATGACAAACTGGGAACCGTTTGTGTTGGGTCCAGCATTTGCCCTGCACAAGATGCCAGGGCCTCTATGCTTCATGATGGAGTTCTCATCATCAAATTTCTCCCCGTAGACAGACTTGCCACCAGTGCCATTATGGTTTGTGAAGTCACCACCCTGACACACAAACCCTGGAATAATTCTATGAACACAAGAACCCTTATAACCAAAGCCTTTCTCTCCAGTGCTCAGAGCATGAAAGTTTTCTGCTATCATTGAAACTTCATCTGCAAACAGCTCAAAGGAAGCACAGTCCAAAGGCTTACTATCAATGGCAATGTTGAAGAACATGGTGGGGTTGACTATGGCTGGTAACAGAGGGCTCCAGGCAGCAGTGGTGTCTGGAGAAGCCAGTATCCTTTACTTACCTCTGCTTCCACTGTCTCCTTTCCTCAGTGTAACTTTGGGCCTTGGCGGGGTTAAGACCTACTCCTGCATGGGCCAGTGACCCTCTGCCTTCAAATTCTAAAAGCTTCCCAGAGCAATAATGTGTCATACTATAATTGCCCAATGGCTTCATCTTGTCTGTTGCCTAGAAAAGCCAATGCACGGAGAACAGCAGGTTTTTGCAACAGAGAAATAGTTTAATCATCATAGGGCTAGCCAAGCAGAAGGACAAGAGTTTGTTATTATTCAAACCAGCCTCCCCCAAAATTTGGAGACTAGGGTTTTTTTGTTTTTGTTTTTGTTTTGAGACAGAGTTTTCCTCTTGTTGCCCAGGCTGGAGTGCAATGGTGCAATCTCGGCTGACTGCAACCTCCGCCTCCTGGGTTCAAGTGATTCTCCTGTCTCAGCCTCCCAAGTAGCTGGGACTACAGGCATGCGCCACCACACCCAGCTAATTTTTTGTGTTTAGTAGAGATGGGGTTTCACCATGTTGGTCAGGCTGGTCTCGAACTCATGACCTCAGGTGATCCGCCCGCCTCAGCCCCCCAAAGTGCTGGGATTACAGGCATAAGCCACCACACCCAGCCGTGGAGACTAGGGTTTCTAAGGATAATTTGGTGGGCAGGAAGCTAGGGAATGAGGAATGCAGATTGGTTGGGTCAGGGATAAACTCATAAGGGATTGAAGCTGTCTTCTTGCTGTCTTTAGTTCCTGGGCAGGATCACAAAAGTAGTTGAGCCAGTTTACCAGTCTGTGGGGTACCAACTGTTTCATCAGAATGCAGGATCTGAAAATACCTTGAACACCAATCTTAGGTTTTATAATAGTGGTGTTATCTATAGGAGCATTTAGGGAGGTTAGGAATCTTGCGGCCTCTGGCTGCATGACCCCTAAAAATGCATAATTTTTAATCTTGTGGCTAATTTGTTAGTTTTCCAAAGGCAGTTTCACTCCCCAAGCAAGGAGGGGATAGTTTTGGGAAGGACTATTATCATCCTTGCTTTAATGTGAAACTACAAACTAAATTCCTCCCAGAGTTAGCTTGGCTTATATCCAGGAATGAACAAGGACAGGTTGGAGGTTAGACGCAAGATCGAATCATTTAGGTCAGATTTCTTTTACTGTCATAATTTTCCTATGTCAGATTTTTCTCACTGTCATAATTTTTGCACAGTTTCATTATCCCTAAGGGGCCAACACTCTGTGGGCCAGTAGCTCTGTATCCAAACATATACGCACCATTTTGGGGACTTTCAGTGTGGGCTATGCACATATGAGAGGACTGGCCTGGGTGAGACTGGGGAGACCTCTGACCTGAGAATGAAACTGGTCTCAGTAAGTGGAAGATGCATTATGTTGAGATTCTCTCCCAATCATTCAAGTATCCATTCAACAAATACAGGACAGGTGCGGTGGCTCACACCTGTAATCCCAGCACTTTGGAAGGCCAAGGCAGGGGGGACCACCTGAGGTCAGGAATTCCCGACAAGCCTGGCCAACATGGTGAAACTTTGTCTCTACTAAAAATACAAAACATTAGCCAGGTATGGTGGTGCACAGCTATAATCCCAGAAGCCTGGGAGGCCGAGCCACGAGAATCACTTGAACCTGGAAGGTGGAGGTTGCAGTGAGCCGTCTCAAGCCTGGGCAACAGAGTGAGACTCTGTCTCCAAAAACCAAAACAAAACAGAACAAAAAAACACAAATCTCCGACTCTGTGCCAGGCACTGACTAGGAGGCAGCATTCAGCAGACAAGACACAAGCTCTCTCCTCCTGGGGCTTCCATTCTGGCAAGGGGAGGGAGGGAATAAGCACAGGTGAACATCCGCTAAGTCTGATGGTGATCCACACTTTGGAGAACCATAAAGCAATAGGGATGAGTGGAGCGTGGGGTGGTTAGGGAAGGCTTCTGTGATAAGGTGACACCAGAACAGAGACCTGAAGGAAGTGAGGGAGAAAATCATTCCGATTCTGGAGCAAAGGCACTCCAGTCAGGAGAGACAGCAAGCACAAAGCTCAGAGGTGGTTGCAACTTTTGCATGTTTGGGCAACATCAAGCATGTGGCTGCTGGACCCAAGGGTGCCAGAGAGGGAGCAGCAGGGGTGCAGAGCTCCGTGGTGCCTCTGAAGGGCCTGGGCTTTTACTTTGAGCAAGATAAGAACAGGCCCTGTCCTCCTGGGGCTTCCATTCTGGCAAGGGGAGAGAGGGAATCAGCACAATGCTTGTGCTATGCTGGACAGAGGAGTGGCCCCATCTGATCATCTTCTCAGGGTCATGTGGCTGCAGGGTTGAGGACAGACTAAGGGAGGGAACACAGCTGGGAGACCACTGCAGACACCCAGGGAGCAGATGTTGGTGACGCGGACCAGGGTGGATGCAGAGGAGGAAGGAGTGGCTACAGTCAGACACACTGTGAAGGTACAGCCAGCAGAATTTGTTAAGGGATTGGATGACAAGCATGAAAGAAAGAATCTAGAATGAATCCACATTTTGGGCCTGAGTAACTGGAAAGACAAGTTTCCATTTACTGCTGTGAGAAAGACTAAGAGAAAAGCACGTGTGGGGGCAAGATTAGGAGCTCTGTTTTGGACGTGTTGATTTAAGTTAGATAACCAGTGAAGCTCAAGTAGGTAGTGAGATTTCTAAGTCCGGGGTGCAGGAAAGAAAGAGGCTCAAACTGGAAATGTAAGTGTGGCAGTCATCAGTGTATAGATAATATCAGAAGCCAAAAGACAGGAATTCAATGAGCTCTTAAGAAAAATTCCCAAAAGATTTTTCTTTTTTTTTTTTTTTTTGAGACAGAGTTTCGCTCTTGTCACCCAGGCTGGAGTGCAGTGGTGCTATCTTGGCTCACTGCAACCTCCGCCTCCTGGGTTCAAGCTATTCTCCTGCCTCAGCCTCCCGAGTAACTGGGATTACAGACATGCGCATCACACCCAGCTAATTTTTGTATTTTTAGTAGAGACAGGGTTTCTCCATATTGGCCAGGCTGGCCTCAAATTCCTGACCTCAGGTGATCTACCCGCCTTGGCCCCCCAGAGTGCTGGGATTATAGGCGTGAGCCACTGCGCCTGGCCTCAAAGGATTTTTTTTTAATTGACAAGTTGATTCTAAGATTCATCCAGAATAATACATTTTTTTAAGCCAAAAAGATTCTGAAAAGGTGACATCTGACCTTCCACTAGATGCCTTGCCTCGAGGGGTTGGGCTTGATGTTCTGTCTCTGGCTCTGCAGCAACCGTCAAAAGAGAAGCCTGGAGTTTCCAGGATCCAGCCGACGCCCTCCCAGTGGGACAAGCTGGTTCAGGGCTCACACACCTATTAATGCATAGATTCCTGCTCTCACTTGCATCTTGTTCTTCTCAGATTCCTTATTTTCTTGCCAATTTGGCAATGCTTTTTTTTTTGAGATGGAGTCTTGCTCTGTCACCAGCCTGGAGTGCAATGGCGTGATCTCGGCTCACTGCAAACTCTGCCTCCCGGGTTCAAGCGATTCTCCTGCCTCAGCCTCCCAAGTTGCTGGGACTACAGGTGCATGCCACAACACTCAGCTCATTTTTGTATTTTTACTAGAGACTAGGGTTCACCATGTTGGCCAGGTGGTCTCAATCTCTTGATCTCATGATCCACGTGCCTTGGCCTCCCAAAGTGCTGGGATTATAGGCATTAGCCACTGCACCTGGCTGCAATGCATTTTTTTTTTTAATGGTTTAAATATATTGTTTTAGGCTGGGCATGGAGGCTCACACCTGTAATCCCAACATTTTGGGAGGCTGAGGAGGGTGGACCACCTGAAGTCGGGAGTTTGAGAACAGCCTGACCAACATGGAGAAACCCCGTCTCTCCTAAAAATACAAAATTAGTCAGGTGTGGTGGTGAATGTCTGTAATCTTAGGTACTTGGGAGGCTGAGGCAGCAGAATCACTTGAACCCGGGAGGTGGAGGTTGCAGTGAGCCGAGATTGTGCCACTGCACTCCAGCCTGGACGACAAAGCAAAACTCCATCTCAAAATAAATAAATAAATAAATAAATAAATAAATAAATAATTTTAAGCTTTTTCAGTCATGTTCATTGGGAAGGGACTTCAAGGTACCTTGTCTGCCATACTGATGGACATAGAAGTTTCACATGGAAACTTTCTGGCCAGGATTCATATTCCTTTTCTCAAATATGTTTATTGTTTGTTTAGAGGCATTTCTAAACAACTCTTTTTGAGGCTTTTTTTTTTTTTTTTTTCTGAAACAAAGTCTCACTCTGTTGCCCAGGCTGGGGTGCAGTGGCATGATCTCGGCTCACTGCAACCTCCGCCTCCTGGGTTCAAGCGATTCTCCTACCTCAGCCTCCCAAGTAGCTGGGACTACAGGCCTGCGCCACCACGCCTGGCTAATTTGTTATATTTTTATTAGAGACAGGATTTCACCATGTTGGCCAGGATGGTCTCAATCTCCTGACCTTGTGATCTGCCTGTCTCAGCCTCCCGAAGTGCTGGGATTACAGGCGTGAGCCGTCGCGCCCAGCTGAAGCTTTTATACTTCTGAACTCCATGTAAAAACTACTCACTTACAGCTGGGCACAATGGCTCATGCCTGTAATCCCAGCACTTTGGGAGGCTTTTGTATTTTTAGTAGAGATGGTGAAATCCCATCTCTACTAAAAATACAAAAAATTAGCTGGGTGTGGTGGCACGCACCTGTAGTCCCAGCTACTTGGGAGGCTGAGGCAGGAGAATCGCTTGAACCCTGGAGGCGGAGGTTGCAGTGAGCCAAGATCGAATCACTACACTCCAGCCTGGGTGACTGGGTGACAGAGCAAGACTCTATCTGGAAAAAAAAAAAAAAAAAAACAACCTACTCACTTACAGTATATTTTGGAGACATCACTGATTCCAACAGCACAGGTCTTTTTCAGCCAGGTCAGATCTTTGTCTATACAAGCAAAATGATCTGGTCACATGTGTTATTCTGGAACAATCTTTTTTATTTTTCTTCCCATCAAAGCACACTGTGGCTCCTCTACATTCTTCCTTCAGTGCCACGTCAATTGGGTGGTTACGTCTGCGGGAGCTTCTGCATGCAGGGAAGAATTTCATTTTAGTTTTGATCAATATTCAGTAAAGTACAATCTAGGTTTCTTCAAGCCTTTATAGACAAAAGTTCAAAATCTTAAATTTACCTGTAACTCAAATTATTATTCATTTTCACTTAATCTTGAATGAAGGCTCAACTAGCACATAAATATGGTAAACGAAGTCTCTCAGACATGAACTCAATTTGTGTTTGATTCTGTTTTCTTAGACACTTTAAGCTACATTTACAAATGTGACATATCTGATTCTGTGAAACACTCCACACATGAAGCCTCAGCAAATCTAGCAAGCAAAAGCCTTCTTAACCCTTAAGCAACTCTGAAAAACCAATAAATCAATCATATTAAATTCAACTTCCTTAAGGGTTAGAAACATCTTTTAAAAACAAAAACAAAAACGTAGTATACATGAAGAAACACACTTGTATAAATAGAACTTTTAAAGAGTATCAATATCATATGTTCCAGTTATCTGGAACTCCTGGCCTGCAGAGATCCTCGCTTCTTTGTCTCCCAAAGCGCTGGGATTCCAGCCATGTTCCAACCATCTACAACCGCTTAACAAACCATCCCAAATTTTTCTTTTTTTTTTTTTTTTGAGATGAGTCTTGCTCTGTCACCCAGGCTGGAGTGCCGTGGCACAATCTCAGCTCACTGCGACCTCCACCTCCTGGGTTCAAGTGATTCTCCTGTCTCAGCCTCCTGAGTAGCAGGGATTACAGGCGCATGCCACCATGCCCAGCTAATTTTTGTATTTTTAGTAGAAATGAGGTTTCACCATGTTGGTCAGGCTGGCTCATCCCAAACTTAATGACGTCAAACAATAACCAATGTATGCTGCTCGTGAATTTTCTGGAGATCAGGAATTTAGACAGAACACAGCAGGGATGGTGTGTATTTCCTGCACAACATCTTGGGCCTCAGCTGAGAGTTCTTGAATGACTGGAAATAATTCAAATATCTGAGAACTGGGGCTGGGCACAGTGGCTCACACCTATTATCCCAGCACTTTGGGAGGCTAAGGCAGGAGGATCACTTGAAGCCAGGAGTTTGAGACCAACCTGGGCAATGTGGGGAAACCTCATCTCTACTGAAAATACAAAAATTAGCCAGGTATGGTGGTGTGTGCCTATAATTCCAGCTACTCAGGAGGCTGAGGCAGGAGAATCACTTGAACCAGGGAGATGGAGGTTGCAGTGAACCGAGACCGCTCCACTGCCCTCCAGCCTGGGCGACAAAGCGAGAGTCAGTTTCAAAAAAAGAAAAGAAAAGAAAAACACTTTAAATGAATAATAAATAAACAAAAAGATCCCTCCCTTATATTCTGTCACAGTATCTGAAATTCCCATATGCCAAAACAACCCTTTAGGTTAAGGCCTTGTCTTAAAGAGTACAGGAGCAGGCTTTGAGGGGACCGTCCACATGCAGCCGAATGTCCCATCTGTTCATGCTTTTGACTTTGCCGTGAAGGCCATTCTCCACCAAAGGTACCTCTGTGAACACGTGCCACTACATGAGAAGCATGTGAAGTCATTTACAGGCAACGGGCATGACAGAAAGATCAAAGGCCTTGGCGGAGAAGGGCACGTCTCCTTAAGAATCCTGAACAGTGTGGCGTGTGCAATTACTGGTCCTTGAAAGGCGTCTATTGGTGACCTTGAAGAGAGGCTGCCAAGTGATGTTAGCTTTTAAGGTTGCAGGTGACACTAAGCCCTGCAGGAGAGCGAGATTCCACGAACAGATGGCCTCGTGAGGAGGCTGGTGGGGCAGAGGGAAAGTCTGAAAGGGGCACCGAGGCAAAGCGCAAGACCACGTGTTTCCCACAGACCGGGCTCTCTGCTAAGCCCCAGCTAGAAAGAGTCAGAAAGACAGTCTGTTCCCTAACAGATCACGTGGTTAGTCTGCCCAGGGAGACCAGAGCACAATAAGGATATCAGAACAAAGAGCAGAGCCAGGCGCACCCAGCCTCAGGAGCCCCGGCCGGCCGTTGCATCCCACACAAGACACAATGGGAAAACAAGCCCACCACTAGATAACCATTTCTCACCGCTCAGATCAACATAGGTCGTTAACTGTGCTCATATCCAGGGTTCAGCAAGATGCAAAGAAACTGATGCTCCCATTCATGGCTCAGGGAATGTAAAATGAAACAATTTTACTAGAGAGCAATCTGGATTTATGCATCCATATTTTCTTTCTTCCTTTCTTTCATTCTCTTTCTTTCCTTCTTTCCTTCCTTCCTTCCTTCCTTCTTTCCTTCCTTCCTTCCCTCCCTCCCTCCCTTTCTTTCTTCTTCTTTTTTTTTTTTCAGATGGAGTCTTGCTCTGTTGCCCAGGATGGAGTGCAGTGGTACGATATCAGCTCACCACAGCCTCTGCCTCCTGGGTTCAACGATTTTCCTGCCTGAGCCTCCCGAATAGCTGGGACTACAGGTGCGCACCACCATGCCTGGCTAATTTTTGTATTTTTAGTAGAGGCAGGGTTTCACCATGTTGACCAGGCTGGTCTCAAACTCCTGACTTCAAGTGATCTGCCCACCTCAACCTCCCAAAGTGCTGGGATTACAGGCGTCAGCCACTACACCCAGCCATGTATCCATATTTTCAATGGCCCATTACCACAGATATCCCAGTTTTAGAACCTGATCTTAAGAAAATAAAGATATATGTAGAAGGGTTTTTGTATTTATAAAAGAAAAAATGGGCTAGGTGCAGAGGCTTATGCCTGTAACCCCAACACTTTGGGAGGCTAAGGTGAGAGGATCACTTGAGGCCAGGAATTTGAGACCAGCCTGGGCAGCAGAGGGAGACCCCATCTCTACAAAAAATAAAAATAAAAAAATTAGGCCGGTGTGGTAGCACACACCTGTGGTCCCGGGTACTTGGGAGGCTGAGGTGGGAGGATTCCCCCAGATTCAAGGCCGCAGTGCACCATGATCATTCCACTGCACTCCAGCCTGGGTGACAGAGCAATACCTTGTCTCTAAAAAAAAAATAATAATAATAATAATAGTAGTAGTAGTAATAATAATGAACTAATTAAAAAGAAAAAAATGGAAACAACATGTCCACCACTGGGGATTGGTTTAATAAATCGTGATGCTAATACTTGCCTGACTATAAGCCCCAGGAAAGCATGCAGCGAGCGTTTCACCAGCCCTACACACCTAACACATAAGACAGTGTCCAGCACATGGTGGGCATTTGTTCAAAGAAGGAAGGCAGGACTGAGTGAACACAGCAATGTTCCGTAACATTTTAAAGGAACGCCACTGAGCTCTAGTACTAATGCAGAGAGTTACCCACAGTATATTGTTGAATAGAAAATACAGGTCCCAACAGAGCATGATGGGTTTATACATGCATTTGTTTAAGCCTGGAAGAATTCACAGGAAAATCAAACTCAAAGGGTTTGGAAAGGATACTTTGGAGGTATTAACAGTGCTTATTGCCAGGTGAGTTAGATTGTGGGGTCTTTTCTATTTATTCTTTTTGTCTACATTTTCTGACTATTCTGTGATAAGCACATTTTGATCTTATAAGAAAAACAACACTGGGCACGGTGGCTCACACCTGTAATCCCAGCACTTTGGAAGGTCAAGGCGGGCAGATCACTTGAGCCCAGGAGTTCAAGACCAGCCTGGGCAATATGGTGAAACCCTATCTCTACTAAAAATACAAAAATTAGCTAGGCATGGTGACGGGCGCCTATAGTCCCAGCTACTTGGGAGGTTGAGGTGGGAAGATCTCCTGAGCCCTGGGAGGTCAAGGCTGCAGTGAGTTGTGATCACACCACTACACTCCAGTCTGGGTGACTAAGCGAGTCCCTGTTTCAAGAAGTAAAAGAAGAAAAAAGAAAAACGAAGCTATCTTAATTTGTAAAAACAATAACGTGGATATAAATTCCTGACCCACAGAATCCTTGAGCATAATACAATGATTATTCTGAAGCTGCTAAATTTAGGGGTATTATCAGTAACAGTCACCAAAACAATGATATCTGACAGAGTATTCAGCCTTTGTAGCTCATTGTTTCTAAATGCTGGATACTTTTCCACTCCAGAGCTATGCTACAATTTGTCCAACCAACCATCCACCTATGCTCATATATGTACGTTTCTGGATTTTATTCTTCACTGATTCAATAAATGTGTGTTGAGGATCTACTATGTGCCAGGCAGGAGAGAGGGGCCAGGTGCGGGAATCTCCAGTAAACAAAGCAGGCTTTGTTCTAAAACCTTATGTTCCAGTGAAAGAGACAGACACTTAAGAAAGTAAACAATCAAATAACTGTATAATTTCAAATTGTGTTAAGTACCATGGAGGGAAACAGAACTCCTAAGAATCTCTAATATGGTGCCACATTGGAAAATTATCAGGATTATGATAATAATAATAAGCATTGCAGGGAATGAAACAGGCAATTAGAAGCTCTAGGGAGAGAAAAATGCTGTATGAGGAAGGAAATATAATCAGAGTACAAATTTGTCTTTGCAGTGAACAATATTTACATAGTCCTAATGATTTAACTAAATGCAAAATCACAGTTTTGGGATGATGGAAAGGAAGTGGTGAGATCAGAGAAAGAGAGTAGATGTTTAAAATGGATAAATCAAAAACAGCAACAGTAACATGTTATTTAGAGAAACTGAGTTAAATACCCCGAGAAACAATGAAAAGTGGTTACTTCTGAGGACAAGGACTGGAGGTTGGGAAATAACTAAATAGTGAAACTGGTGTTTCTCGTTGATTCATTGAACACGTAGTTACTGATCTCCTTTGGTGCCAGGTCCTGTTCTAGGCACTAGGGACACAGAAGTAAATAAAACAGTCAAAAAATGGAGTTTATATTCTAGAAGGGAAATGAAAAATAAAACAAGTAAAATTCATACTGTACTACATAGGGGTTGGGACGAAGCAAGAGAGAAGGTTGAGATGAAGGGGAGGGGTTTAGATAGATGGGCCAGAGCATCACTGAATAAGTGACATTTGGGTGAAGACACGGAAGAGGCAAAGAAGGGAGCCACGTGGATGTCTGGGAGAAGAGCATTCAAATACAGGGAGCAACAAGTGCAAAGGCCTCTAGGTAGGAGCGGTCCTGCTGGGTTGAAGGAACAGTGAGGAGGCCTAGCTACACTGCAGTGGGACAAGGAAGAGAGGCAGGAGACGAGGTTAGGGAAGTGACCGGCAGTCAGATCAGGGGAGGCCCTGTGGCCCATGCACCTTCTGGGAATCGTTGACTCTTTTCCCTGTATTTGCATTATACATGCATACATATCTATAAATATGTGTGTGTGTGTACACACACACATATATATAGATGATTTTGATTTAAATCTTAAAATATTATTTTATTTATTTTTTTTGAGACAGAGTCTCACTGTGTCGCCCAGGCTGGAGTGCAGTGGCCTGATCTCGGCTCACTGTAACCTCCACCTTCCAGATCAAAGCGATTCTCCTGTCTCAGCCTCCCCAGTAGCTGGGATTACAGGCACTCGCCACCACATCAGGCTAATTTTTTTGTATTTTTAGTAGAGAAGGGGTTTCGCCACGTTGGCCGGGCTGTTTTCGAACTCCTGGCCTCAGGTGATCTGCCCACTTCGGCCTCCCAAAGTGCTGAGATTCCAGGTGTGAGCCACTGCACAGACATTAAAAATGTATTTTAAAGAAATAACTCTGCTATGAAGTAGATAGGCAGGAACAAGTCTGGAAGTGGGGACCCCCAGCAGGAGGCTCTGATGCAGTTCAAGTGAGTAATGCTGGTGGCTTGGAGAGGGTGTTGGCAGTGGAGATGGAAAAATTAACGAGTTTGAGATTTATTTGGGAGGTAGGATTGAGCGGTCTTGTTGATGGCTGGAGGGGTCAGAAATGTTGTTGGTTTGAAGAATGGCCCCCAAGTGTCTGGCTTGAACAGCGTGTGCCATTTACCAATACGAAGGACAGAAAGTGTTCAGACATTGACATATGATGTGTGACCACTCCCCGGAACCCCTAGGGAAAACTTCGAGAGGCCTGGCTGGAACCTCATACATCGCTGATAGGAATGCAAATGGTGCAGCTGCGGTGAAACGGTCTGGCAGCTCCTCCAAAGTGAACCACAGAGTTACCATATGAGCCGGCAACTGCACTCCTGGGTGTGTATGCAGGAGAATCCAAAGCACGTTCACATGAAAACTGGTGTATGCAGGCCGTGTGCAGTGACTCACGCCTGTAATCCCAGCACTTTGGGAGGCCGAGGCAGGCAGATCATTTGAGGTCAGGGGTTCAAGACCAGCCTGGCCAACATGGTGAAACTCTGTCTCTACTAAAAATACAAAAATTAGGCTGGGCACGGTGGCTCACACCTGTAATCCCAGCATTATAGGAGGCCAAGGTGGGCAGATCACCTGAGGTTGGGAGTTCACAACCAGTCTGACCAATATAGAGAATCTCTCTCTCTACAAAAAATACAAAATTAGCCGGGCGTGGTGGCACATGCCTGTACTCCCAGCTACTGTACGGGAGGCTGAGGCAGGAGAATCGCTTGAACCCAGGAGGCGGAGGTTGTGGTGAGCCGAGATCACACCAGTGCACTCCAGCCTGGGCAACAAGAGTGAAACTCCGTCTCAAAAAAAACAAAAAAGAAATTAGCTGAGCATGGTGGCACAGGCCTATAATCCCAGCTACTCAGGAGGCCAAGGCAGGAGAATCGCTTGAACCCGGGAGACCGATGGTTACAGTGAGCCAAGATCACGCCACTGTACCCCAGCCTGGGGGACAGCATGAGACTCTGTCTCAGAAAAAAAAAAAATATATATATATATATATATGTATATATATATAAAATAAATGAATAAATAAACTGATGCATGAATGTTCATAGCAACATTATTCATAATAGCCCAAAAGTGGAAACAGCCCAATGTTCATCCACTAATGAATGAATGAATGGACAAAATATAGTATCCAACAAAATTGTTTTTAAACATAAGGAATGAGGTACTGCTGCATGCTACAACATGGATGTACCACAAAAACATTATGCGAAATGAAATAACACGCACAAAGGACTACATATTGTATGACTCCATTTATAGAAAATGTCCAGAATAGGCAGATCTATGAAGACAGAAAATAGAGTCCTGATTGCCAGGAGCTGGGAACGGGGAAATGAGGAGCAACTGCTCACGGGTTTCTTTTTTGGCTGGTGAAAATGTTCTGGAATTAGCTAGTGGTAATGGTTGCACAGCCTTGGGAACATACTAAAAACCACCGAACTATGCACTTTATTTATTTGTTTTTATTTATTTATTTATTTTTGAGATGGAGTCTCTGTCATCCAGGCTGGAGTGCAGTGGCATGATCTTGGCTCACTGCAACCTCCACCTCCCAGGTTCAAACGATTCTCCTGCCTCAGCCTCCCCAGTAACAGGGATTACAGGTGCCTGCCACTGCACCCGGCTGATTTTTGCATTTTTAGTAGAGATGGGGTTTCACCATGTTGGCTGGGCTGGTTTCAAACTCCTGACCTCAGTTGATCCACCCACCTTGGCCTCCCGAAGTGCTGGAATTACAGGCATGAGCCACCATGCCCAGCCCTGAATTATGCACTTTAAAATGATGAATTTTGTGGTAAGCGATTTGTATCTCAAAAATAAATAAATAAATAAAAAACAAGAAGGCAATTGGCTGTGAGAAGCTGGACCACTGACAGGTCAGGACTGGAGACTTGACCATGGGAGAGTCAGCACAAAGGTGGCTTAAAACCAAGGGAGTGGGGAGTCGCACCAAAACAGCAGGCACAGGGTGAGAACTGGGAAAGCCTAGTGCCCAGGGAGACACTCACATTTAGAGTGTGGTGACAGAGGAGGAGCCAGGAAGAGACAAGAAATCAAGAGAGTGTGGAGGGCTGGGCGTGGGGGTTCATACCTGTAATCCCAGCACTTTGGGAGGCTGAGGCGGTGGATCACCTGAGGTCAGGAGTTTGAGACCAGCCTGACCAACATTGTGAAACCCCGTCTCTACTAAAAATACAAACAGTAGCTGGGCGTGGTGACACGAGCCTGTAATCCCAGCTATTCGGGAGGCTGAGGCAGAAGAATCGCTTGAACTCAGGAGGCGGAGGTTGCAGTGAGCCGAGATTGTGCCACTGCACTCCAGCCTGGGCGACAGAGCAAGATTCCATCTCAAAAAAAAAAAAAAAAAAAGAGTGTGGAGCCACAGGCTGCAGGAGTTGCTACGGGCAAGGCTGTTCCAAAACATGTTGCACTAAACAGTGATCCTCGTGCATAAACCCTTATGCATTGCTAATAGGATCAATGCTAGAGGTGGAACTCCTCCTGGGTCAAAGGCCATGGGCACTTTGGATAGATCCTGCAAATTTTCACTCATCCACATTGCAACTGTTCTGGATTGTGAGAGGGCCAAGATGCCTACCACGTGGAGAGGGGACAAGAGCCAGCTCAGCGTCCTGGGAAAACAAGGCAAGGTGTGGATTGCCAGGCATGACCTGGCAGAGCTGATAAGCTGATGGGCACAGCATGTGGCCAGAGTAACTGGAAGACTTCAGCAGAACCCGAGAAGAGAGGGGATTCGTACAGTGGGAACAGAGCAGACTCCTCTGAGGGCCTGGGAAACGTTTACTGAATTAACAAAGCAGCAAGAGAAACACAATTGCCAGGAAAGAGTCTTCACTTCAGAATCCCAGGTGGCCACGATGCTGCTGTGTGACCTCAGATGAGTCACCTGGCCAACCTTCAGATAGCTTGTCTGTCAAACTGAAGGTCCGGATGAACATTTCTGGCCAGGATCCTTTCCACTTTAGAACTCTGTGGTTCCTGCTTGAAAATAGGAGTGAAACTTCCTTTTAACACCAACTACCAAAATCAGGACAGTTTCTCTTTAGAAGGTTTGTTCCTATGGTGGTTTCCCCATTCTCTGCAAGGGGCCAAGAGGTCATGATTTTAAGCAAGCATTGACCAAAACAGCTCAGTTCAATTTAGCAAGCGTTTACGGAATGTCCCAGGTGAAAGCCACCACCATCACCATTACCTCTTGCTGACTGGAACAGCTTCCTAGCCAGTTTCCCAACCACCACCTTGCACCACTGCAGTTTATTCTCAACACAGCAAGTCACAGCCAGGCGCGGTGGCTCACGCCTGTAATCCCAGCACTTTGGGAGGCCAAGGTGGGCAGATCACTTGAAGCCAGAAGTTCGAGACCAGCCTGGCCAACATGGCAAAACCCCATCTCTATGAAAAATACAAAAATTAGTCATGCGTGGTAGTGGGCACCTGTAGTCCCAGCTACTCAGGAGGGTGAGGCACGAGAATCACTTGAATCTGGGAGGCGGAGGTTGCAGTGAGCCGAGATCACACCACTGCACTCCAGCCTGGGCAACAGAGTGAGACTCTGTCTCAAAAAAAACAAAAACAAAAAAACACAGCAAGTCACTCGAAGCAAAAGGCAAAGTCTACCATGGCCTACAAGGATCTGCAGGATCTTACACCCCAATAGGGTCTGCATTCTACCGTGCACACACACACACACACACACACACACACACACTCCCACCCTCCTGCCTCCAGGCCTTTGCACATCCTGACCCCTTGCTCCCTCGCCTCATTAAGGTCTCTGTTCAAAAGAAATCTCATCAGAGATTTCCCAGACCTCCTTATACAAAATAGCACCCCTAGCTCATCACTCTCAATGTGCCTGTCCTGCTTGGTTTTCTTCATAGCACTTATCACCAGCTTTACGTTACATATTTACGTGTTTATTGCCTATACCCCACTACTAACTACCACACTGTGAGCTTCCTGAGAATAGAAACTGTTGCCTCCACTAGTCCTGGAGCAGGACTCCTACAGAACAGGTATTCCAGACGTCTTTGGGGAGAATGAATGAACCCTCACACAAGCCCCAGCCACAAGAGTCAGTACCAGGTGCCTTCTGAGTGGATACAGCAATGAATAAATCTAGGTTCCTAAGTTAACCTCTTGGCTTTGTTTGCAGGGTTTGGCATCTCTCCAAAGCTGAGCTTTCGTGTGTGAATCTGAGGGTTAGTAAGCCCGGGACATGCTCCATGAGGGTAGGAATTGCTTCCTATTCACTGCTCATCCCAGAGAGAGCACTCAGAAGGGCTCAGTACTCAAGAACGAAGGTGTGGGCCCAGGGAGACATACTGTATTCTTCACACAAGAGCAAGATAGAGATGCTTTTGCCTCAGTCTAGGAAGCTGAGATTCAGTGAGGGAGAAATGGGGATTGATTCTTGTCACCGTGAAGATCCCCAAGTGGGAAGCTCTGTGACCTATACCTAAAGCCCTGCATTAAGACTAGAAGACTTAGTCTGCAGGTTACAATTCCTGACAGTAGGGCAGCCCTGCCCTCTGGTGGCCACCTGGTGCAGTGCCATCACGGGAAACAAAACAAAAGGGAATTTATTTTTTTTATTTTACAAGTTCCTTAATTCCCTTAAAGACATCCTGGGAGACATATAATACAGGAATACAAAGTAATTCCATTACCTTGATACCCTTTCTGCCACAGGAGCTTTCACTCATGCCTATTTTAAACCTAGTTCACTGATTCAGTGAAGTGTTTACCAAGCGTGTACTGTCTCAGGCAATGGCTGTGAACAAAACAATTAAAAACCACTGTGTTTGCGGGGCACGGTGGCTCACACCTGTAATTCCAGCACTTTGGGAGGCTGAGGCAGGTGGATCACTTGAAGTCTGGAGTTTGAGACCAGCCTGGCCAACATGGTGAAACCCCGTCTCTTCTAAAAATACAAAAATTAGCTGGGTGTGGTGGCACACGCCTGTAATTCCAGCTACTTGGGAGGCTGAGGCAGGAGAATCACTTGAACCTGGGAGGCAGAGGTTGCAGTGAGCCGAGATCGTGCCATTGCACTCCAGCCTGGGCAACAAGAGTGAAACTCCGTCTCAAAAAAAAAAAAAAAGAAGAAGGAAGAAGAAGAAGCTTTCAGTTCGCTTGTAATCCCAGCACTTTGGGAGGCCGAGGTGGGTGGACCACCTGAGGTCAAGAGTTCGAGACCAGCCTGACCAATCTGGTGAAACCCCCATCTCTACTAAAAATACAAAACTTTGCCACTGCACTCCAGCCTGGGCAACAGAACAAGACTCCATCTCAAAAAAAAAAAAAAAAAAACCAAAACAAAACAAAACAATGAAGCTTTCAGCTTTCAGTCTCTTTTTTGGCAAGAGTGAGGGAAGCTGGCTGAGACGCCTGCCAGCCAGATGAGTTTTCACTGTCCCCAAGTCCAGGATGCCAGGAAGCCCCAGGCCAGAAAACAGGGCATGCAACTTCCATTCCAATACTGTGAATTTACTCAACAGCTGAGGAGACAGTGAGGAAGACAGGCAGGCCAGGTGCAGTGGCGCATGTCTGTAATCCCCAGCCCTTTGAGAGTGCCGAAGCAGGAGGATTACCTTGAGCCCAGGGGTTTGAGACTAGCCTGGGCAACATAGTGAGACTCCTATCTGTACAAAAATTTAAAAAAAAAATTAGTCAGGCATGGTGGCACATGCATGCTACCAGCTACTTGGGAGGCTGGGGCAGGAGATCACTTGAGCCCAGGAGGTCAAGGCTGCAGGGAACCATGATTGCGCCACTGCACTGCAGTCTGAGCTACAAAGCAAGACCCTATCAAAGAAGAAAAAAGAAAGAAGAAGGAAGACAGAAGAAAGAAGAAGAAGAGAAGGAAGAAGGAGAGGAAGAGAAGGAAGGAGACAGGCAGAGCCCTGTGCCCTCCTGGAGTACAGGCTGTGGAGAGGCAGCACGGAACACACGACCACAGGAATGATTCTCATCACACTGTCGTGCGGGAGCATTCACAGGAGCCCCGGCTCAATCCCAGATCCACTTCCCTGAGGAAGTCTTCTTTAAGCGAAGAACTCAGGGGTACGGAGGAGCCACCTGACCCGGCAGTCAGAGAGCACCATGTGAGCACCTAAGCGCACAGAACAGAGGAGGAAGGGGAGAAGGGGAGCAGGCCAGACCTCACAGGACTTTGTCCGCCGGTGAGGAAGTGTGGGAGATCCTTGCAGGAACAGGAACCCACTGAAGAGGCAGAGCACTTTCGAGCACGACTGGCCTTTTAGAAAAGTCCCCTCTAACGACATTACCAGTTAGAAAATACACTGACTGGAAGAAAAGAGTCCATTCATAAGAGCGACACAAAGAACAAACTGTTTGGAAATTGATTTATCAAGGAGTATGTAAAACATCTCTAAAGAAAAGTTGTAAACTTGACTGAGGGACATAAAAGAAGACTTGCATAAATGGAAAAACACATTTTGTTTTAAACAAAAGTCAGTATTGTGGAAATGTTAAGACTCCTTAAATTTACCTATATATTTGCCAGATATATAAAACCCCAATTTTAGGGCCCATGTTATCTCCTTTCCCAATTCCCTCCGCAGCACTTATGACAATATGATTAAATGACTTTTATAATGATGTGTTTCATGCTTCCTTCCCACTAGACCCATAAAATAACACGAAAATTCATCTGGAAAATACATGAAGTGCAGATAGCCAGTAAATCTCTAAAAAGTAACCCTACCGCATAGTAAAAATACATTAGGAACCTGGAAGAAATAAAGCAATTTGGCAACGTACAAGAATAGGCAGTAAGATGAACAGAACACAACAGAGACACTGAAATAGACCCAACTATATGTGGAAATTTAGAATATGATAAAGGAAGAATGACAGCAGTCAGGAAAATGGATTATTCAGTAAATAGTATTGGGGAAATGACTGGCCACCCGGAAAACAATTAAATGTGGATCCACACCTTTCTCCTTGACATCAAAATAAACTGCAGGTAGACCAAAAACGTAAATGTACAAGTGGAATCATCAGTGCATGAGAACAAAACATGACTCTATTCTTACTTTGAGTCTAAAAGATGTAAAACTCCTTATGACAAAAATACATAAAGACAACAGATTAGTTGGGGGAAACATTTGCCACAAGGTGAGAGTCCATGTGCCAATTCCTCAACTACAAAGAATGCTTAGAAATCAAAAAAACCAGGCCGGGCATGGTGGCTCATGTCTGTAATCCCAGCTACTTTGGAGGCTGAGGCAAGAAAATCGCTTGAACCCAGGAGGCAGAGGTTGCAGTGAGCCAAGATCCCACCATTGCACTCCAGCCTGGGCAACAAGAGGGAGACTCCATTTAAAAAAAAAAAAAAAGAAAAAGAAAAGAAAAAAAGAAATCAATAAACTGGCCGGGCGTGGTGGCTCACGCCTATAATCCCAGAATTTAGGGAAGCCAAGGCAGGAGGATCACTTGAGCTCAGGAGTTCGAGACCAGCCTGGCCAATATGGCAAAACTCCGTCTCTACTAAGAATACAAAAATTAGCCAGGCATGGTGGCGGGCGCCTGTAACTCCAGCTACTCAGAAGGCTGAGGCAGGAGAATTACTTGAACTCAGGAGGTGGAGGTTGCAGTGAACCGAGATCATCACGCTACTGCACTCCAGCCTGGCTGACAGAGCAAGACTCCATCTAAGAAAAGAAAAGAAAAAAGAAAAGAAAAGAAAAGAAATCAATAAACCACAGATAAAGAACCCAATGGAAAGAAGAAGCAAGAGAACACACAGCAGAAAAAGATTCACATGTATAAGAGATATGTCAAATGCTCCACTTCACTCATAATTTTTTCTTTTCTTTTCTTTTTTTTTTTTTGAGACAGAGTTTCACTCTGTTACCCAGCCTGGAGTGCAGTGGCGCAATCTTGGCTCACTGCAACCTCTGCCTCCTGGGTTCAAGTGATTCTCCTGCCTCAGCCTCCTGAGTAGCTGGGACTACAGGTGCCCACCACCATGCCCGGCTAATTTTCTTTCCTTTTTTGGAATTTTTAGTAGAGACAGTGTTTCATCATGTTGGCCAGGCTGGTCTCGAACTCTTGACCTCAAGTGATTCTCCCGCCTCAGCCTCCCAAAGTGCTGGGATTACAGGCATGAGCCACTGCGCTTGGCCTCATAATTTTTAAAAGACAAATGAAGGTAAGATACCATTTTTCACCTATCAGATGGGGAAGCGTTTTTAAGAGTGAGGAGAAAGATTGGATTATTTATGCAAATGGAAATCAGTAGAGCCATTGTGAAAGGCAATTTGCACTAGCTATCAACATTTTAAGTGCGCATCCCTGGAAGCCTGCAATTCCACGTCTAAGGATTGATTTCACTGCAGCATTATCTGTAAGAGCAAAACCCTGAGAAACAAGGACGGCAATCCTCAGGCATGTTGATGTGAACAGAGCCCCAGCAGGCACTTTCAAATGAAAAAGACACAGTGCCGAAGTCCGGATCATTTGATTTTTAAGGTTACATACATACGCACCTATAGAACGATATATACGCAATTACATATACACACACGTAGAAAATCACTGACAGACTTTGAAAAAAATCAGAAGCGTTACAGAATGAACAAGCTGCTCTGAGAAGCAGGCTGGAGGTTGGGGGTGAGGGAAAAGGGGATCTGTCTTTGACTTTTACCTAAAATCCTATTTTAGTATTTGAGTTATTGCCATAAGAAGGTATTGCTTTTGAGGCGAGGTGCGTGGCTCATGCCTGTAATCCCAGAACTTTGAGAGGCTGAGGCAGGTGGATCAACTGAGGTTAGGAGTTCAAGACCAACCCAGCCAACATGGCGAAACCCCGTCTCTGCTAAAAATACAAAAATTAGCTGGGTGCAGTGATGCGCACCTGTAATCCCAGCTACTCGGGAAGCTGAGGCAGGAGAATCACTTGAACCTGGGAGTCGGAGGTGGCAATGAGCCAAGACTGCACCACTGCACTCCAGCCTGAATGGCAGAGTAAGACTCTGTCTCAAAAAAAGAAGGTATTGCTTTTGAGGGTTTTTTGTTTTGTTTTGTTTTGTTTTTAATCATTGTTTGTTTGCTTGCTTTTTGAGACAGGGTCTTACTCTGTTGCCCAAGTGGGAGTGCCATGGTGCGATTATAGCTCGCTGCAGCCTGAATCTCCCAGGCTCAAGCAATCCTCCCACCTCAGCCTCCTGAGTAGCTGGGACTACAGGCCCGTGTCACTACACCTGGCTAATTGTTGTTGTTGTTGTTTTTCAGTAGAGATAAGGTCTCCCTATGTTGCCCAGGCTGGTCTCAGGCTCCTGAGCTCAAGGGATCCTCCTGCCTTGGCTTCCCAAAGTGCTGGGATTACAGACCTGAGCCACCACACCCCACCTACTTTTTGAAATAGTACCAAAAGTCGCCGCCGCTGCTGCTGCTGCTGCTGCTGCTGCTGCTACTGCTGCTACTGCTTTCAGATCACGCAGACTGCAGTGGCCTGAACTGACCACAAGGGCATAAGTGAGTTATGGGGAGATCCGTGGCCATCCAGGTACAACATGGTGCCGCTGGAATGGTGGCACTGCTAGCTGAAAAGAAACAAATGGATTCCAGATTTACTTAAAAGGCAAAACTGACAGGAGGGATAGCGAGAACAGAACTATTCTCTGTTTCCACGGCCACTCTCCCATCCCATCTTTCTGCCCCAGGACAAATGACATCCCATAAGACCTCAGTCTCAGAATCCAGGCTCCCATGGGCTAACGTAGCACAAGGCACAGAGCCAGAGTCTGGAAAAGCCTCAGAGATGACAGCAGAGTTTGGGCCAACTCTGCCCACCACCCGCCACTACCCACCCTCCTGGGCACAGGGAGGTAGCCAGGAGCCTGCGTGGCACTTGCTGAATGAGGACTTGAATGGGTGCCTTCTAACTATAACTCCTTGGTTCACGCGAGATGGGGAAGATCTGCAGGCGGGGCCCCTTCCCGTCGGTCGCACCACCTGCTGTGCACACCTTCACCCTCCCCCTGCCCTGGTTCCTCTCCAGGTACCGACAGATTCTCCTGGCTGGGCAGATGGGCCCAGAAGGAAGGCTGCTCGGACCCCCACCTGCACCCTGAGCCCTGGCCCCCAGCCTCCTGGGCTGGCCCTGAACCTCCACATCCCGCCCTGCCGTTCGCATCTCCTGTTACAGGACATGATCCTCCCCTGACCCATCCCATGGCCCTTCCCACTGGGTGCCCCCTTTTTAAGACTCTGCCTCCCTCCAGCCCTCAGCACCTGCAGGCCCCAAGCCCAATGAACAGGAGCCACAAATCTGTCCCAGAATCACCAGGAAAATCAGTGTGGCTTCTCAGAGGAGGCAACATCTGGGTTGGGCGTGGAAACATGGAGAGGAATGAGCCTCTGCCAGATAAAAGAGGAAAAAGGATGTGGCTTTGCACAGGTATTCTGGACCCAGTAAGGGTGGGACTGAGGGCTTGATGTGGCTGTGTTAGAGGTGGCCAGACTAAATGCTTAGGGCGTTAGAGCCAGAAGAGTGGCCTCATACCTCGCTGGCCCCCGTGTTCCTTCCTGAGCTGCTGCTCACATAGGTGTGTGGTGGTCAAGTACACGTGGTCCGCTTCTCCACCAGACCCGGAATTCCTCAAAGAAGGGCTGTGGCCTTCAACTCTGTGAGCTGGGTACCTGGCACACCCTAGAGCTTAGGATATAGCAGATGCTAAGCACATGTTTGTTGACCTCAAATACATATATACATATATATGTGTGTGTGTGTATATATATATATATGCAATTGTAGTGGTCATACAACTGTAAACATCAGTCAAAATGCATTGAGTTGCATATTTAAAATTGGAGAATGTCACTGTTTGTGAATTATGCCTCAGTAAAGCTGACAAGAAAAAGCATGCTTTAGAGTCTCTGGGTTTCCAGGTTTACCAGGCACTTTCACATAGCTTATCTCCAGTAGCCCAAACAACAGCCCCATTTCACAGATGGAGAAACTGAGGCCAGTGACTTGCCCACATCCCATAGTGGCAGACGTGGGCCCCTCCTTCAGAGCTTGTTGCTCACAGGATATAGGCCTGAGGGATTTTTTTTTTTTTTTTTGAGACAGAGTCTCGCTCTGTCGCCCAGGCTGGAGTGCAGTGGCCTGATCTTGGTTCACTGCAAGCTCCACCTCCCAGGTTCAAGCCATTCTTGTGCCTCAGCCTCCCAAGTAGCTGGGATTAAAGGCGTGTGCCACCATGCCTGGCTAATTTTTTGTATTTTTAGTGGAGACAGGGTTTCGCCATGTTGGACAGGCTGGTCTTGAACTCCTGGCCTCAAGTGAGGCCTCTCAAAGTGTCGGAATTACAGGCATGAGCCACCGCGCACAGCCCGTGAGGGACTTTTGAGAGGACAGGAGCCAGCCATGGCTGGAATAATCCAATGTACAGAGCCTACCTGGTGAGGCTGTTGCTGACTTGCCCTCAGGGAGTTCAGCTGCTTAAGAGAGGTTCAGTTGGTCGGTTCTGCTCAGGGGGTTCCTCAGGCCAATCTAGGAGACACTGGGTGACACTCACATTCCTGCACCCCCTGGTCCTGGCCCCAGTTCACACAGACCACCCACTGTCATTGGGTAGGTATTAGGGTTCTGAGTCAGATGTCCTCCAAAGAATGGGTTCTACCACAAATTGGGTTGCCAGATTTAGCAAATAAAAATACAGGCCAGGCCAGGAGTGGTGGCTCATGCCTGGAATCCCAGCACTTTGGGAGACCAAGGCAGGAGAATCACTTGAGCCCAGGAGTTTGAGACTAGCTTGGGCAACATAGTGAGACCCCATCTCTACAAAAAATACAAAGACTAGCTGAGTGTAGTGGTATACATCTATTCTGGAGGCTGAGGCAGGAGGATCCCTTGAGTCCAGGAGTTGGAGGCTGCAGTAAACTATGATTTTGCCACTGCACCCCAGCCTGGGCAACAAAACAAGGCCTTGTCTCAAAAAACAAACAAAAAACCAGGACAAAACGCTGGTGACATTCTGATACTAAGTAGGACATCCTAAACAGGATAGATTTATACTAAAAATGTATCTGTTGCTTACCTGAAATTTGAATTTAACTGGACGTCCTGCATTTAATCTGGCAATCCAAACTGGAAAAAAAAAAAAAAAACCAACCCTAAAATTAAAATTAAATTAACAAAATTTAAATTTAATGAAATAAATTAATAAAATTTAAAACAAAACTAAAATGAAACAAAAAGTAAAATAAAAAATGTTTAAATGAGTTAAATTAAATGAAACATGAGAATAAAATCCAAAAGAGGTGAACACTGCACAGGCGCCCACGCCTGCGCCGAGCGCCCGCGGCCCAGCAAGATGGCGAGGCCGCGCTTCCCCACCCAGGCGCTGGGTCCCCGGCCCTCTGCGCGGCGCTCGCCCGGGACTGGGACGCAGAGCCGCTGACGGCTCTGGGGACGCCCGGGCCCCGGGCTTCCCCAGCGGCGCCTCCCAGGCGGCGATCGCCCGCGAGCCTTGGGGCCCGGGACCCAGGGCCTCCCCACCGGGAGCCAGAGGGACGCAGCGGTCTCACCACTGCTTTAGGCCGAATCCGGTGCTTTCTGGAAACGGCCTCCTGCAGCTCCAGAGCGCCTGCAGGGTAAGCAGAGGCTGCTCTGTTTTCAAGAAAGCCTCGCGCCCTCATGGCCCAGCAGGGCCCCTCAGGGCCGCTGCTGCTCTGTCTCTCTGGGGAGAAGGTCGTCCGCGCCACCGAGTCCCAGGAGGTCCCCGGACGCCCGCCCGGGCCCCGTGGGAGGGTAACGCCCGTGACTGCTCCTCTAGCTGCACTCTACTGCCCCTGCCATTCTGCCACTCAAATCTCTGGCTGGACACTGTGCAGGCGGCAACAGGTGGGGGGCCCCTTGGTTCTCCCCCACAAATCTGAATGCTGAAAGGCGCGCCAGAGAACTTTTGCTCACTTGGGGAAAAGCCGATCTGTACCTTAGACAGGGCAATAATAAAGACATAATATTAAATTAATAATACCTAATACAGTCATAAAGGTCCAGAACCTTATACCCAAGCATCCCACTCCCCGGGAATGTATCCTAATAAAATAATTCAAAAGAATAAACGTGCCCTAGGCATAATCATGTTCATCATGGCATTATTAGCAGGAGCTAAAAATTGAAAACAACCTCACCTAGCAAGGGGGAATGGTTAAGGGAAAGGTTTTATACCCACTAGATGGAATGCCGTGTAGCCAGTAAGTGATTATTGCAAGGTCTGTAGAAACACGGGGAAATGTTTATAATGCAATCTTAATGAAAAATGGTTTAACATGAAATGGTACATTCTCATGGATCTCAACTCCTTCAGAATTGCTTTTTCTTTTAATCGAAAATGTTATATAGATACTTGCAGATTCACATGCAGTTATAAGAAAGCATAGGCCGGGAGTGGTGGCTCACGCCTGTAATCCCAACACTTTGGGAGTCTGAGGCTGGCAGATCATGAGGTCAAGAGATTGAGCATCCTGGCCAGCATGGTGAAACTCCATCTCTACTAAAAATACAAAAATTAGCCGGGCATGGTGGCATGTGCCTGTAGTCCCAGCTACTTGGGATGCTGAGGCAGGAGAATCGCTTGAACCTGGGAGGTGGAGGTTACAGTGAGCCGAGATCGCGCCACTGCATTCCAGCTTGGTGACAGAGCCAGACTCCATCTAAAAAAAAAAAAAAAAAAAAAAAAAAAAAGATACAGAGATCCCACCTCTACCCAGTTTTCCCCAATGGTAACATCTTGCAGAACTATAGTACAATATCACAAGCAGCATGTTGACAGGGATGTAACCTGCTGATCTAATGCAGATTTCCCAAATGTTACTTATACTTGTGTGTTTTGTGCTATACAATGTTACCACAATTGTAAATTACAATTTTACTACAGCTGGGTTTTGTTTTTTTCTTTTCTTTTCTTTTTTTTTTTTTTTTTTTTTTTTGAGACAGAGTTTCACTCTTGTTGCCCAGGCGCAATGGCGCTATCTCAATCTCGGCTCACTGCAACTCCCACCTCCCAGGTTCAAGCGATTCTCCTGCCTCAGCCTCCCAAGTAGCTGGGATTATAGGTGTGCGCCACCACATCTGGCTAATTTTGTATTTTTAGTAGAGACAGGGTTTAACCATGTTGGCCAGGCTGGTCTCAAACTCCTGACCTCAGGTGATCCACCCGCCTCAGCCTCCCAAAGTGCTGGGATTACAGGGGTGAGCCACCACTCCCAGCCTAGAGCTGTTTTTTAAAGCACACATGTGCATATATAGAAATGTGTTATATAAACGGTGGTATTTGAGAGATTTTCTTTTCTTTCTTTTCTTTTCTTTTTTTTTTGAGACAGAGTCTCGCTCTGTTGCCCAGGTTGGAGTGCAGTGGTGCAGTCTCAGCTTACTACAAGCTCCGCCTCCCAGGTTCACGCCATTCTCCTGCCTCAGCCTCCCAAGTAGCTGGAATTATAGGTGCCCACCACCACGCCCAGCTAATTTTTTGTATTTTTTTTAGTAGAGACGGGGTTTCACCATGTTAGCTAGGATGGTCTCGATCTCCTGACCTCGTGATCTACCCGCCTCGGCCTCCCAAAGTGCTGGGATTACAGGTGTGAGCCACCATGCCCGGCTGAGAGATTTTTGTTTAAATGTTTATCTTTAATGCTGCTATGTCATCTTATAAATTAAAAGAGGTGAAGCTCATGCCTGTAATCCCAAACTTTGGGAGGCCAAGACAGGAATTTGAGACCAGCCCAACCAACATGGTGAAACCCCATCTGTACTAAAAATATACAAAAATTCTCCGGGCATGGTGGTGCACACCTGTAATCCCAGCTACTCAGGAGGCTGAAGTAGGAGAATCGATTGAACCCAGGAGGCAGAGGTTGCAGTGAGCCAAGGTCACGCCATTGCACTCCAGCCTGGGCAACAGAGCAAGACTCCATCTCAAAAAAAAAAAAAAAAAAAGAGGGGAAATGGGCTGAGTGTGGTGGCTCACGCCTATAATCCCAACATTTTGGGAGGCCAAGGTGGGAGGATCACGTGAGTCCCAGAGTTTGAGACCAGCCTGGGCAATATGGCAAGACCACTGTCTCTACAAAAAATACAAAACTTAGCTGGGTGTGGTGGCGTGCGTCTGTGTTCCCAGTTACTTAGGAGGCTGAGGTGGGAGGATTGCTTGAGCCCTGGAGGTCAATGCTGCAGTGAACTGTGATCATGACACTGCACTCCAGCCTGGGCAACAGAGTGAGACTCTGCCTCAAACATAAAAAAAAAAAAAAGTGGGGGAAAGGTTGAGCTAGAAGAGGCAGGTGGAAGAAAGGAGGAAATGGTGGGCCAGGATGGCAGAAGGCAGAGATGCCGCCTAGCCTCGGCAGGACTAGCCATACCATCTTGAGCAAATCAGCGAACATTCTTTGAACTGCAGTTTCTCAACAGTCAAGCAGGGATAATTTCCCCTGCTGTATCTACCTAGCAAGGTTACTATGAGGTCATTTTTGCCAAACTCAGGTAATGTCCTCCAGGCCTCCCTGAGCACAGCCAACTGACAAACACACTGGAAAAGGGAGCCCTCCGGGGAGTCCCTTGATCTTTTGTGGTCTCACCACTCACAGGCCAGCTACTACCAAAAAGGGAAGTCTCTCTTCCAGACAGGCAGGAGGCATCACAAGGGGCTTCCCAAACATTTCCCGCTGCAAGAGGCCTGGTCTCTGGAAGTGGACCATCAGGCTCAGAAACAGGTGCCCTGGGGCAGCCATAGAAAATGCAATCAGACAGGAAAGGGGCAAACAACGCAGTGCCCCTGGGGCTCCCTTGGCTCTCCCAGAGCAAAACAGCCAGCCTGACTTGGGTTTCTCTCCAGTGGACCGGCTGAGGTCACTCCACAGACATCCTGGGCTCCTCCCAGGCCTCTTCTCTTTCCAGATAATGCCCTGGGCTGCTTCTGTGAAAGGGTTCCAGTTCCCACACTGTCCTCTCCACCAAGGAGAAAAGCTGAAGTCATGATTCTGAGGGTGTTCAACTCAAGATGCTTTCTATTTTTTTTTTTTTTTTTTTTTTGAGACGGAGTCTCGCTCTGCCGCCCAGGCTGGAGTGCAGTGGCCGGATCTTGGCTCATTGCAAGCTCCGCCTCCCGGGTTTACGCCATTCTCCTGCCTCAGCCTCCCGAGTAGCTGTGACTACAGGCATCCGCCACCTCACCCGGCTAGCTTTTTGTATTTTTTAGTAGAGACGGGGTTTCATTGTGTTATCCAGGATGGTCTCGATCTCCTGACCTCGTGATCTGCCCGTCTCGGCCTCCCAAAGTGCTGGGATTACAGGCTTGAGCCACCGCGCCCGGCCTAAGATACTTTCTATTTTAACTCAAACTCAGGAGATGCCTTGTTTTCCAGAGCTCCAGAACCACCGTCCACCAGCTGCATCACTGACCTTCGCTGTGGTTGCCCTTGCTGTCCTGTCAGCCTAGGACGCCCTTGGCCTTCTCTGTCCTGTGAACTCCCACCCCATCCTTTAAGGCAGGGAATGACACATTTTTTCTGTAAAGGCCTAGATAGTAAATATATTAAGCTTTGTGTATAGTCTTTGTCACAGCTATCTATAGAATGAGCATGGCTGTATTTCCACTACATTTTATTTATGGACATTTTAGTCTTTCTTTTTTTTGAGATGGGGGTCTCACTATGTTGCCCGGGCTGGTCTCAAACTCCTGGGTTCAAGCGATCCTCTAGCCTTGGCCTCCTACATAGCTGGACTATATGTACACACCACCATACCCAGCATAGACCCTTACAACCAGGTTGAACTGTATCCCCTAAGATATAGATTGAAGTCCTGTAGCTGTGAATGTGACCTTATTTGGAAACAGGGTCTTTGCAGATGTAATCAGGTTAAGGTGAGGTCACTGGGGTGGGCCGTAATCCGATAGAACTGATGTCTATATAAGAGGGAAATGGGCCAAGCATAGTGGCTCACTTCTGTAGTCCCAGCTATTGGGAGGCTGATGGGGGAGGAGCCTGGGAGATGGAGGCTGCAGTGAGCCGTGATTGCACCACTGCACATCAGCCTGGGCAACAGAGCGGAAACCTGTCTCCAAAAATAAATAAGTAAATAAAAAATAACAGAGGGAAATGTGGATACAAATAAAGAGGAGAATGCCATATGAGGACGCAGACGCAGAGGGAAAGTGGCCATGACCTTGATCTTGGACTTGTAAGCCTCCAGAACTACGGGACAATAAGTTTCTAGGTTTTAAGCCACCTGGTTTCTGGTACTTTGTTATAGCAGCCCTAGGAAACTAACACCAAAATTTCAATTTCAAAGTGTTCACACATCACCAAATATTTCTTCTCCAGATGTTATCAGCCAAGCTAGAACGCAAGGCAGCCCACCAACCCAGCACAGATTTCAACAGGCAGCTGAGGAGATAGCCTGGGATACCTGTTCTCTGGCTTCTCCTTCAAGGATTGCACCTCCCACTGCTAGAAGGGTTCCCTTGTCAAAGAAAGAAGCCATCCCTTGTCACTAGATGGTCAGGAGTTCGAGACCAGCCTGGGCAACGTGGTGAATCCCCGTCTCTACAACAAATACAAAAATTAGCCAGGCGTGGTGGCACATGCCTGTGGTCCCAGCTGCTTGGGAGGCTGAGGTGGGAGGATCACTTGAGCCTGGGAGGTCGAGGCTGCAGTGTCACAATGCACTTCTACCATCAATGAGCCACAGCTCATTGAACTCAAGTGACCCTGATCCAAGCCAGGCAACCACAGTTTCTGTCCCAGAAACTTGGTGTGGAGTCAGAGACAGAGTCAGTCGGTGCCAGTATAAGGATTGGAAGGTTATGAAGGCTGGGACATGAGACCTTTGGGGTCAGTCATGAGGGTGCCAGGTGGAAATCAGTGACCGAGGGCAAGGGAAGGAACCCGATCAACAGAAGGGCAGAGGCAGAGCATACACGTCCCCGACGGAAGGATGGACGGAGAGAGCAGCCACCTGGGAAACCATGTTGACGCTGATGCCCATCCTGCCTCCTACAACTGAATTCCATGAAATGCTGTGATGGTTATTCTAAGTCCCCCTTGACTTCAGCAGCTTTAACAGGCTTCTGGGCCTTGCAGCCAAACCAACTGCCAGGGATCCAGCCCAAAGTAGGTCCTCAAAATATCCTGCCCATCTGCCTTTTAGCACTGGATTCCTTACTTCTGCCCAGGAAAGGCATCTGGGGTAACATCTGGGAAGCAAGGATCACTCAGAAAAGAGGGAGGGAGCTGGGGCTGGGATTCCAACAGTTTCACTGTGACAGCATGTAGGGTCCAGCCCTACAGGGCCTTGTGGGTTTTCTCTTCATGTGCGAAAATGAGAGATTGTAGAAAAATAAGACAGGAGACTAAGAGAGAGTATGAAAGACAGCTGGGCTCGGGGGCCACTACCACCAATGCGCGAAGTCTGGTAGTGCCCCCGTATGTCTGGGCGCACTGCTATTTATTGTATACAAGGCAAGGGGGCAGGGTAAGCAGAGTGAGTCATCTTAAGTGATTGATAAGGTCAAGCAAGTCACGTGTCCACCGGACAGGGGGCCCTTCCCTTTGTGGTAGCTGAAGCAGAGAGGGAGGACATCGTGCGTCAGCGTTTTTTCTACGCACTTATCAGAGAGATCAAAGACTTTAATACTTTCACTATTTCTGCTACTGCTATCTTCTAAGGACTTAAGTGGGGAACCAGGTGTATAGGCAGAACATGAAAGTGAACAAGGAGTGTGACCACTGAAGCACAGCACCACAAGGAGACGTTTAAGCCTCTGGATGTCTGTGGGTAGGCCTGGCTGATGTCCGACCTCCCACAAGAGGCTGGTGGAGCAGAGTGTTCTCTAACTCCCCCAAGGAAAGGGAAACTCCCTTTTATGGTCCGCTAAGTAACGGGTACCTTCCCAGGCACTGGCGCTACCGCTAGACCAAGGTGTCCTCAAGCAGCCCTTATCCGGGCATGACAGAAGGCTCACACTCTTTTTTTTTTTTTTTTTTTTTTTCCGAGACGGAGTCTCACTCTGTCGCCCAGGCTGGAGTGCAGTGGCATGATCTTGGCTCACTGCAAGCTCTGCCTCCTGGGTTCACACCATTCTCCTGCCTCAGTCTCCCGAGTAGCTGGGACTACAGGCGCCCGCCACCAAGTCTGGCTAATTTTTTGTATTTTTAGTAGAGACAGGGTTTCATCGTGTTAGCTAGGATGGTCTGGATCTCCTGACCTCATGATCTGCCCATCTCGGCCTCCCAAAGTGCTGGGATTACAGGCATGAGCCGCCGTACCCGGCCAGACAGAGGGCTCACACCCTTATCTTCTGGTCACTTTTTACAATGTTCCTTCAGCTCCTGACTCTCTACTAGCTGGTTATTCCTCAGTTGTAATAGTAAAGCAGAGATTAATACTAAAACTAATGATTGATAATATCCATATATAATCATCTCTATATCCCATTTCTAGTATAACTTTTCTTATTCTAACTATTTCATTATATTGGAACAGTGTGTGCCTTCAGTCTCTTGCTTCGGCACCTGGGTGGCTTTCTGCCCACAGCAGCAAGGGTCATTGTTAGTAATAGGTCTTAATACTGTACCATAAGGTTGCATCTTGTTTATTTTTTTGAGACAGAGTTTTACTCTGTCTCCCAGGCTGGAGTGCAGTGACACAATCTTGGCTCGCTGCAGCCTTGACCTCCCAGGCTCAAGTGATCCTCCCACCTCAGCCTCCCAAGTAGCTTGGGACCACAGGTGCAAGCCACAACACCCAGCTAATTTTTGTATTTTTTGTAGAGACGGGGTTTCGCCATGCAGCCTAGGCTGATCTCAAACTCCTGGGCTCAACTGATCCACTTGCTTGGGCCTCCCAAAGTGCTGGGATTACAGGGGTGAGCCACCGCACCTGGCCACATCTCATTTATTGAGTACTCGTTTATATCCTCTATTGAACACCTAATATGCATATCTTAATCCTCACAACAGCCTAGGAAGGAGGTTACTAATTGTGTCCATTTTATTTGCTGAGTCTTTAAAAAGGTTGAGTCGATTATCACAGCCGGTAGAGAGCTAGGATTTGAACTCTGATCTGTCTGCGTTTTCTGCTTTGCCCCACTGCACTCCTACCATAGTTAGGATCCATCTTCCTAGGGTTGATTCCTCCAGCTGCTGTGGCTTAAAAAATGTGAGTTAATTAGTTACAGAGTAGAGATATCAATGTTTGTACTCTAATTTTTTCAAGAGCTGAGTAGTCTCAAAGTGGTCTGAGGACGGCCAGCCAGTACCACTTTCTGTTTGTTGCTCTCTGTTGTTCCAAGTTCATCTCCCTAACTAGATGGCATGCTTTTTGATGGAGGGCCTCTGTTATCTTGATTTTTTTTTTTTTTTTAAAGACAGAATCTCGTGGCCGGGCGCGGTGGCTCAAGCCTGTAATCCCAGCACTTTGGGAGGCCGAGACGGGCGGATCACGAGGTCAGGAGATCGAGACCATCCTGGTTAACATGGTGAAACCCCGTCTCTACTAAAAAATACAAAAAAAACTAGCCGGGCGAGGTGGCGGACGCCTGTAGTCCCAGCTACTCGGGAGGCTGAGGCAGGAGAATGGCGTGAACCCGGGAGGCGGAGCTTGCAGTGAGCTGAGATCCGGCCACTGCACTCCAGCCTGGGTGACAGAGCGAGACTCCGTCTCAAAAAAAAAAAAAAAAAAAAAAAAAGACAGAATCTCATTCTGTTGCCAGGCTGGAGTGCAGTGACGTGATCTCAGCTCACTTTAACTTCTGCCTCCCGGGTTCAAGCGATTCTTCTGCCTCAGCCTCCCAAGTAGCTGGGACTACAGGTGCGTGCCACCACGCCCAGCTAACTTTTGTATTTTTAGTAGAGACGGGGTTTCACCATGTTGGCTAGGATGATCTCGATCTCTTGACCTCGTGATCCACCCGCCTCGGCCTGTCAAAATGCTGGGATTATAGGAGTGAGCCACCTCGCCCAGCCGATTTTTTTTACTTTATCCTGAAAACCATGTGTAATGGCCTCTAGCTGCTATTGTTTTAGTGCTGACCAACCCGTTTCCATCCCATTTCTTTCTGGAAACAGGCTGACCTTGGTCCTTCAGCCATAGCCCTCCAGCCTGGGTAATCAGAGTACGCAATAATGAGATGGTGCCAGATTGAGCAGGACCAGTCAGAATTCTTCTCTGGAGTCCACAGAAGGCTCTAGGGAGAATTCCACTGAGGCTGTAAGCTAGGAGCATGTAAATTCAGGGATGTCAGGGGGAAACATTCCCCCACCTGCAGTCAGACTGTTAACAAAGGAGGCCAAGCAGAGCCACACAAAAACAACACAGGCTTGGAGAGAGCACGAGAAAGCGAGAGCAAGAAAGGAGAGAGAGAGAGAGAGACAGTGCGAGAAGAGAGAGAATCAAGTATTAGTTCCAGTTCCTAAGGTCTGTTCAATTCTGCAAACAATCCAGGTATCGTTCTGGACTCTCTGAGTCCATCTCCTTTCTGTTAAGCACTTGGTTCCGTAATATGTCACCATGACAAACACAGTATGATTCCCCTGCTAGGGTTCAATGGGTGGAGGACGAGCTGATCAGAAAGTTTGTCATGGTGACAGCAGCCCAATTTCATGCTGGAGATGAAGGCAGCTCCCGCTACTCCATCCTGCATGTGAGGGGCCCCTCTCTCTGCCCTTTGGATGTAGATAGCCCATTCTACGCAGCCAGACCTTCGCATGTGGCTTTCAACTATACAGAAATCCAGATGGCAGTTCTTGAGACCCTTTTCCTCTCATCAACCCCACCTCAAACATCTTCCGCCTCCCAGCTCTTAACCTTCCCTATCTATCCCAAGCTCTGCCAAGCCCCCTTTTATCAGCCAGACAGGATTCTGTTTCTGCTTGACACATCTCATGACCCTAACCCATGCCACTGCCCTCCTCCAACTAGGCCTTCCTCCCACCCAGGTCATCCACTTGTTTCTGGATGTTCTCACTTCGAAGTTGCTTCCTTATTGCCTTCTTTCCCAGGCTCATCTACAGGCCTAGAGCATCCTCTGAGGGGCTGGCCAGAGAGGCTTAGCTGAGTCCAGGGGGTGCTGCTTTTGTGGTGCAGGTTGCCTCCCCGCCCCGGGCGACTCCAGTTCAAAAAGCACTGTGGCATGGCTGGAGGTCCCACAGGCCCAGCCCAGCTCCATAGTGAGGAGTGCGTAAGGCCTCCTGAAGATGGAGATGCCAGCCAGTCACATCTACAGAAGCCCCAGCTCACAAAGAATGGCACATCTTGATCCATTTTTATTTACAAAACAAATTCTAAATGTGTTTGTGTGTATATGCATATGTGTATATATACACAGACTTACATATGTATGTTTACATACATCTACATTTACATGTATATGTACATCTACATTGTATATACATTTACCTTCTATATAAATATATTACATTTATACACATATACATTTATATGTATATACACACATATGTTTACACATGTATCTATAATATAATGTATACTATATATAAGAAATCGAGAAGTAGGCTGGGCGCGGTGGCTCACGCCTGTAATCCCAACATTTTGGGAGGCTGAGGCAGGCAGATCACCTCAGGTCAGGGGTTCGAGACCAGCCTGACCAACATGGTGAAACCCCCATCTCTACTAAAAATACAAAAAGTTAGCCAGGTGTGGTGGCAGGCGCCTGTAATCCCAGCTACTCGGCAGGCTGAGGCAGGAGAATCACTTCAACCTGGGAGGAGGAGGTTGCAGAGAGCCAAGATCGTGCCACTACATTCCAGCCTGGGCGACAGAGGGAGACTCCGTCCCCCCACCAAAAAAAAAAAAAAAAATTGAGAAGTAAATATTCTAAAATGTCAGTAGTGGTGGGATTTTTAAAATAAACTTTTAAAATAAAAACTGTATTGAGTTATACTTTGTATACAATAATCTGTACCTATATTAGTTGAGCTTCGATAAATACTCAGGTAACCACTGGGTGGTTCAATATTTTTATTTTCTTCTTTATGCCTTTCTTTAATTTCTAATTTTTTATATTCAGTGGACAAGTGTGATGAGTAATTAGGTAAGAACATGTACAGAGGGACACAGACAGAAATCATTTCTAAGTCTCTGGCCTTGCAGTCAGAATCTAAGGGAGGCCAGTCCCTGAGACAGGACAGATTGGCCCTGGAGTAGGCTCTCAGCTGACCAGCAGCTTCTTTCTTTTTTTTTTAGACACAACCTCACTCTCTCGCCCAGGCTGGGGTGCAGTGGCATGATCTCGGCTCACTGCAACCTCTGCCTCCTAGGTTCAAGCAATTCTCCTATCTCAGCCTCCTGAGTAAATGGGATTACAGTTGTGCGCCACCATGCCCAGCTAATTTTTTTGTATTTTTAGCAGAGACTGGCAGAGCTGCTGGCCAGGCTGGTCTCCAACTCCTGACCTCAAGTGATCCACGTGCCTTGGCCTCCAAAAGTGTGGATTACACTGTGCCCGGCCCCACCAGGGCCTTCTATAAGCACTGCCTTATGTGCCTTCCCACAGCCACTCTTTGAAAAGTTGGTTAAGGCAGAATGTTCACCCACTGCAGGTGAATAATCCACAGCTCAGAGAGGTCAAGTGACTGGCCCATTAAGAGGGCAATCACAGAGCCAGTTAAGTACAGGTGAGCCCAGGACTCTCTTCATTCGCCATTCTTAACGGGTGCAAGGAGCCCAAATGAACTTTGCCCAGGTCCACAGGTGTCCCTGGCTCCTCAGAACTGCAGGGAATGAGGCCAACCCCCTGTCTGGACACAGCAGCCCACCCTGCTTCCCACTCAGGCTGGCCACCGACTTGATTCAGGAGGGGAACGGTGGAATCTGGCTCAGAGCAGGACTGCTTCCTCTGGGGACCTATTAACGCCTTGAGCACACTCAAAAAGGGTGACCCACCGCCTGCCCTCCTCCCCAGCAGAGCCAAAAATGACCTTGATCTTGGCCAAGCCTACCCAAGAAGAGAAGGAAACGCCCCTCCTCAGCAGCAAGGCAGGGTGTGCAATCCCTCCTATTTTTTTTTCCCCATAATTGAGATTTCATTGGTTGAGGATCAGTACAGACATTTCAATTTGTACACAATTCTTAACATATGTAACGACATTCCAAAAAGCCATGTATTGTAATTCTTTTTTAAAGTTATTCCAATGACTTTCCAGCTTAAAATTTGGAAGCAAATTTTCCTTAAGAGGCTATCAAGTACCAGTTTCTTCACATGTTGGTCAGCTGTTACATACGGCCCACCAGTTCACAACTGAATAGCATGTACACTACATATTCAAATCTGTAATCTTTCACAGCACAGTAACAAAGTTGTTAGGAAAGCAGGACTACCACAACCAAAGATGTGACAGAGTGCACACAATTCCGACAGGGAGGGCCATGATCAAGGAGCGGTTTTCTTTAGGAAACAATTCTACTAAAAAACATGAGAATAGAAGTAAAATAAAATGTTCAAGACATTAAATGCAGGACTGACTCCATATTGCCATTTAATATGCTTTGTATTCTAGGATATAAAAACTAACCCCCCCATCTATGGAATGTTAAGCTGACACCCGAGACAGTCAAAGCCTCCCATAAGTCAACATCCCACACTATTTTCTGGTTGTACCAAAAAATAAGCAACCAGCAAATGATTTCACCTCTTTAAAAAAAAGCATTTACACTTAAAAAATGGGATGAGGTGGGATTCCCTCCTTCTTAAAAATGTTTCTAGAGCTACTAAAAAACTTGCATTTACAGAATAGTTGATAAAAATATTCCTCTGGGTTGTACAAGAAGGGAGACATGGACCACTGGTAAGACATGGTATATGGTATTATTCAGACTTGGCTTCTTTCTCTCCTGCTTCATCAGAGGCTGGACGCTCCTCAGTTTTCGTTTCCCGGTTTTCTGCAGGTAAATCTTCTTTAGTTTCTTGGTTAGCCACTTAAGCCTGTTTTCCCTTTGCTCCCCTTTTCCCTTTTGTTTGCACTTTTTTGTCTGAAGATTTATCCTTCGCTGCTGCCTTTTTCGGCCTCGCTTCCACTTTTGCAGGAGGTTTAGCTGACAACCGCCCCGATCTCCTCTTGGGCTCTTCCTTGGCGGCCCCTTCCGCGGAGCTGACCTTCCTCTTGGGCATCCTGGCGGCGGGGAAGGCGCGTGCTGGGTGCCTGCGGGCCGCGGCGCGCCAAGAGCCTTCGCGAAACTGGGCTGCCTGGCCGCTGCCACTCCTCCCTCCTATTCTTATATCCACTTCTCCACCTCCAGCGAGGGATCCTACCAGAGCCCCTTGAGGCTGCAAACCTAGAGGAGGTTCCTCCAGGCCCCTCTGACTCAGTGAAGCTAGAGATTCAGTGTTGGAGACTGACATGGAGAAAAACGCACAAATAGAAGGCCCTTGCAGCTTCAGTCTACCCTGGGAGGAGGCTGTGGGCCAGGATGACCCTATATACATCCCAACCCAGCACCACCACCAACACCAGCATATACAGCATTGATTATGCTCCTACTACTTATTGATTACGCTCCTACTACAGTAGTTCAACAACACCACCAACAACAAAAACTTCCTAGCGCCAAAGGTTACCGGAGGTTGCCACCCAAACCCTCTGGGGCCCCTCATCATTAGACTCCCGCCCCTGGCGACCGCCCGAGGCCCACCCCCACCACCACACGCGACTTCATCCGAAAGTTCTTCCTCCGAGAACTCCGAGAGACACCCAAGGGACTCCAGGTAAACACCCAAGGGACTCCAGGTAAAGGTGAGCCCTTCCAGCAGTCGCCCTTTGGCTCGGCGCGGAGAAGAGCGCTCAGCCTTCCTGGGGCAAATTTTACTAATACGGGACTCGAGCCCCTCGACCCGAAACACGCCCGAGACATTTATCCTAAAAAACGATAAGGCCCGGCCGCCCAGCAGAACGGCCCGGCTCGACCGCGCGCAGCTTGCAGGCAGGGGTGTGCGCAGGTCACCGGGCCGTCCCCGGCGAGCGGAGCTGCGGAGGGCGCCACGTCGGTGCGCTGGCCCCGCCCGGACGGGGCGGGACCTTCCTGTGCCCCCGGAAGCCCCCTCGGGTAGCTGGGGAGGAAACCGCGGCCACGCGCCCCGGGAGCCCGGCTCGGGCAGGGCGGTGCGCGCGCATGCCTTGGGGCGGGACGCTGGGGACCTGGGGACCTGGGGGCCCCAGGCCCATTCCGCCGCCAGCCCCGGGTGCCCGGCCCCCGTGGGAAGGCCCCTGCGCCGGTTCAGGACCCGCACCCAGCTACGCTGCGGAGCCCCAGCCCGCCGCACCCTCCCACCCTCCGCTCCCGGCTGCTTTTCTCCTAACTCTGAGAGGCGGGGTCGTTTTTGTTTTTTACAAAAATATATGTAAATGTATTTCGATGAGTGAGGGAACACGCACTCAATGCAGCATCGGTAACAATTGCGCCGGCGGGCGCGGTGGCTCCCTCCTGTAATCCCAGCACTTTTGGAGGACGAGGTGGGAGGATAGCTTGAGCCTGGGAGTGAGCCCGTGGTTCGAGACCAGCCTGTGGAGACCTCCATCTCTTAAAATATTTTTTGTTTTTATTTATTTTTATTTTTTATTTTTTGCGACGGAGTTTCAGTCTTGCTGCCCAGGCTGCAGTGCAATGGCGCGATCTCGGCTCACCGCAACCTCTGCTTCCCAGGTTCAAGCGATTCTCCTGCCTCAGCCTCCTGAGTAGCTAGGATTACAGGCATGCTCCACAATGCCCATCTAATTTTGTATTTTTAGTAGAGACAGGGTTTCTCCATGTTGGTCAGGATGGTCTCGAACCACCGACCTCAAGTGATCCGCCCGCCTCTGCCTCCCAAAGTGCTGGGATTACAGGCGTGAGCCACTATGCCCGGCCTATATTTTAATTTTTTTTAATTACCCGGGCGTGGTGACCGCATCTGTGGTCCCAGCTACTAAGGTGGCTTAGGCGGGAGGATCGCCTGAGCATGGGAGGTGGAAACTGCAGTGAGCCGAGAACGCGCCAGTGCACTCCAGCCTGGGCGACAGAGAGAGACCGTTTCTAAATAAGCAAATAAATAATAAATAGAAAAAAATAATAATAGCACTTTCCAAGGAAAGGGTAATACTGGAAATGTCCAGGATAAGGAAATTGATTAAATAAATCATGGAATATTTCTGGATGGAGTAGTATGCAGTCATTAAAAAATGGTGTTTTCGGCCGGGCATGGTGGCTCACGCCTGTAATCCTAATACTTTGGGAAGCCAAGGCGAGAGGATCACTTGAGGTCGGGGGTTCGAGACCATCCTGACCAACATGGAGAAACCCCGTCTCTACTAAAAATACAAAAAATAGTTGGGTATGGTGGCTGGCACCTGTAATCCCAGCTGCTCAGGAGGCTGAGGTAGGAGAATCGCTTGAACCCAGGAGGCGGAGGTTGCAGCGAGCCAAGATCGAGCCATTGCACTCCACCCTGGGCGACAAGAGTGAGATTCCCACTCAAAAAAAAAAATGGTGTTTTCTGGGACCAGCCTAGGTAACATGGTGAAACACCATCTCTACAAAAAAAAAAAAAAAAAAAAAATTAGCTAGGCGTGTGGCACCCTGGTAGTCCCAGCTACTTGGGAGGCAGATATGGGAGGATCACTTGACCCTAGGAGTTCCAGGCTTCAGTGAGCTATGATCATGTTGCTGCAGTCCTGTCTGGGTGACACAGTAAGACCCCATCTCTGAATAATAAATAAATATATACATAAGTGATGTTTTCTTTTTTTTTTTTTTTTTTTTTTTTTGAGACGGAGTCTCGCGCTGTGTCACCCAGGCTGGAGTGCAGTGGCGCGATCTCGGCTCACTGCAAGCTCCGCCTCCCAGGTTCACGCCATTCTCCTGCCTCAGCCTCCGAGTAGCTGGGACTACAGGCGCCCGCCACCACGCCCGGCTAGTTTTTTGTATTTTTAGTAGAGACGGGGTTTCACCATGTTAGCCAGGATGGTCTCGATCTCCTGACCTCATGATCCACCCGCCTCGGCCTCCCAAAGTGCTGGGATTACAGGCTTGAGCCACCGCGCCCGGCCCATAAGTGATGTTTTCAAAGAATATTTAGTGATGTGGGAAAATGTTCACGATAAAATGTTTACAGAAAAGTATCTGGCACAAAGTTGCAGTAAATGTTAGTAATTATTACAAAACAGGGTATTAGTGAACAATGTGATTTTAAGTTAGTAAAATATATGTATCTAACACAAAAGAAAAAAGAGGCCGGGCGCGGTGGCTCAAGCCTGTAATCCCAGCACTTTGGGAGGCCGAGGCGGGTAGATCACAAGGTCAGGAGATCGAGACCATCCTGGCTAACATGGTGAAACCCCGTCTCTACTAAAAATACAAAAAACTAGCCGGGCGTGGTGGCGGGCGACTGTAGTCCCAGCTACTCGGAGGCTGAGGCAGGAGAATGGCGTGAACCTGGGAGGCGGAGCTTGCAGTGAGCCGAGATCGCGCCACTGCACTCCAGCCTGGGTGACACAGCGCGAGACCCCCTCTAAAAAAAAAAAAAAAAAAAAAAAAAAAAAAAAGAAACATTCCAACAGTGATTATCTCAGGAAGGTGGGATTATGAATAATTTTTACTTTTTCCTTTTTTTGGTTATTTTAAAATTTGGTTCAGTTAATATAATTTTAGGCCTAGGAGGAAAAGGTCCTGTTATATTAGGTTTTTTTTGTTTTGGGTTTTTTTTTTATGCTATTGATTCATTCTTTTCAATGTAGAGGTTGCTCTGAGAACCCAGGCGACCCTCCCCTTGGGCAGATACTTGCTTTGAGGAAGCGTGGAGAGTGGAAACAGCCTGGTGGGCTGGGATGTTGGACAGCACCTCAGCCCTTCTTCTCCCTGGCAAGTTATGTAATCTTTATGAACCTCAATTTTCCCATCTGTAAAATGGGTGTAATTACCTGAGGCCTTTGCATGAGAATTATATGAAATAATGCATGTAAAGGACTCGGTACAAGCTGGGGCTCACAGGAAGTTCAGTCACGTTTGCAGCTGCAGGAGCAAATTCCTCAGACTTAGTGGACACTCAGTAACAAAGGTTGGCTGGGCGCAGTGGCTCACGCCTGGAATCCCAGCACTTTGGGAGACCAAGGCGGCAGATTATTTGAACCCAGCAGTCGGAGACCAGCCTGTACAACATAGTGGGACCCTGTCTCTACAAAAAATACAAAAATCAGCCGGGTGGGGTCACGTGTACCTGTAGTCCCAGCTACTTAGGAGGCTGAAGTGGGAGGATCACCTGATCCCAGGAGGTGGAGGCTGTGGTGAGCCCTGATTGTATCACTGCACTCCAGCCTGGGCAACAGAGAGAGACTCTATCTCTCAAAACAAAACAAAACAAAAAAACAAGACCACCACCACCACCAAACAAAGAACAAATGCTGCTTTCCTTCCTTGCCCTTGGACACTGTGGACATAACCTAGGTGTTTCTGCAGCTGAGTTGGAACTAACTCAAGAGGTCCCAGACATTGTCAAAAACTCCCTAAACCATGGTCTGCCCAGTAAAAGAGGCTTCTAAGACAGTGAGAGCCCCTGTTCTGGAGATCTCTGCAGGTGCGATTACTGATTCACTCAACAAACAGATAGTGAGCTTCTGGGGATACACTGGAGGACAACATTGTCAGTTTCTGCCCTCTTGGATTTCCACTCTAGTGAGGAAGACACAATAAGTAACCAAAATGATGAGCAATTGTGATAAGAGCCACGAAAGACACAAAGAGCTGCAACAGAAAACTGAAGTGAAGGGGTTCAAATGTGAGGCAAGGATGGGCCTCTCTTGGGAACTGGCACCAGCACGAGGGTCTGGGACACCATAGCTGAGGTTACCCCAAGCCCAGCCTTCCTGTGCCACTGCCTGGCTCTCCTGGAAGCCCCTAGACTGCGCTCCAGAGCAATGCAGTGGACCCGCTGGGCCAAGCCCCTGGGTGGTCAAAGCCTCCAGAGAAAACAGGTGACCCTTCGCACCCTTCCCCTGTCCCAAGCCCTTCCCCATTCTCTACTTCATCGAATCCTCAGCACAACGTGTGAGGCAAACAGGGCCCAATTCTTTCTCTCCCGTCTAAGCAGAGGGTAGAACTGGTGAAGAGACTCACTGAAGGTCACACAGCCAGTGGGGAAAGTGACTTGGCCCTGGCCTCCAGCTCCTGCCTGTGCTGCCCCTCCCCTCTGCAGAGCCAGCCCCCTGGGGTGGTGGGTGGAGAGGGACCCAGGGCTAAGGCAGGGGAAGGCTGAGGGGCCTCGAGGAGGGAGTGGGCAGCTACCACTCCCCAGGGGACCAGCCCGAGACCTGTGAGAGGTGGAGTGGGAGCAGGTAACCTGCAGTGGACAGACAGGGTTTGAAATGTGGGTGTTGCCACTGTGCACCTGTGACCATGAGTAGAGTACGTGTCCCATCTGTAAAATGAGACAATAGTACCTGGCACAGAGGGTTGTGAAGTTAATACAGAACCATTTCTGGTACATACTGAGCACTCAATGCACAGTAGTTGTAACAATGATTATAATTACCATGTAACAATTATGTATGAGACCTGGTCTGGGCCCTGGGGATGCTGGAGAAACAAAGAAGAGTCTGCCCTTGCAGAACTTTTATTTTAGTGGGGAAGACAGGCAACAAACAGAAAGCAAAATCATAAGGATGTCAGAGGCTGACAGCTCTGAAGATAGTACATAAAATAAAAAGTAGTGGGCATAAGTCTACTTGAGGTCTGGGCACAGTGGCTCAAGCCTGTAATGTAGCACTTTGGGAGGCCAAGGCGGGAGGATCGCTTGAGCCCAAGAGTTCAAGACCAGCCTGGGCAACATAGGAAGACCCCTACCTCTGTCTCTACACACACACACACACACAATTTTAATTAGCCAGGAGGTTAAGGCTGCAGTGAGCTCTGATTACACCACTGCAATCCAGCCTGAGTGACAGAGCGAGATTGTCTCAGGGGAAAAAAAAAGACTACTTGAGCTAGAGCAGTCAAGGAGGATTTCTCTGAGCTGAGACCTGAATGATGGGAAGCAGGAAAAGGAGGGAGATGAGAGCTTTCGAGGCAGAGCCTGGAGCACGTGCAAAGGCCCTGTGATTGTGGAGAGCTTGAAGTGGTCACAGGGAAGAAGGCCAGGGTGCTGACGTGTTGCTTGAGGAAGGTGGGGCTTTGCAGGCCAGGGTAGGAGAGTTTATTCTCACTGCCATAGCAACAACATGGGTTTTTTTAAAAAAGGATTTTTTGTTTTGTTTTGTGACAGGGTCTCGCTCTGTCGCCCAGGCTGGAGTGCAGTGGCGTGATCTTGGCTCACTGCAAGTTCCGCCTCCCAGGTTTACGCCATTCTCCTGCCTCAGCCTCCTGAGTAGCTGGGACTACAGGCGCCCGCCACCACGCCCGGCTAATTTTTTGTATTTTTTAGTAGAGACAGGGTTTCACGGTGTTAGCCAGGATAGTCTTGATCTCCTGACCTTGTGATCTGCCCGCCTCAGCCTCCCAAAGTGCTGGGATTACAGGCGTGAGCCATCTTGTCCAGCCTAAAAAAGGGTTTGATTTTATCCATTTATGCCTAGCGTTCCATTATTGGAACACTAGGCATGTAGGAGTTTTTTATATCCTACTGCTCAAGGTCATCACCAAGGTCTGATTGCAAAAATTCAAAAAATTGCAACCTCAGGCACAAATGGGTTAATGAGATTATTTTGTGTGTTGAAAGGGCTGGAAGGGACAGGAACAGAAGCAGAGAGACCTGTTGTGGTATGAAGGGGAGAGAGACCAGCTAGAGGACAGATGATGGGGACTTGGGCTACAGCTGCAGCAGGGAGAAGGTGAAAATGGCAGAGTTGGGGATACATTGAAAGGTGAGTGCTGTCAGAATAAGCTGGTGGTGGCCAGGCGCCGTGGCTAAAGCCTGTAATCCCAGCACTTTGGGAGGCCGAGGCTGGAGGATCACTTGAGGTCAGGAGTTCGAGACCAGTCTGGCAAACATGGAGAAAATCCCCGTCTCTACTAAAAATACAAAAATTAGCCAGGTGCAGTGGTGCACTCTTGTAATCCCAGCTACTTGGGAGGCTGAGGCACGAGAATTGCTTGAACCCGGGAGGTGGAGGTTGCAGTGAGCTGAGATCGTGCCACTGCCCTCTAGTCTGGTGATAGAGCAAGACTCAGGCTCAAAAGAAAGAAAAAAAAAAGAACAAGCTGGTGGACTGACTGACTGTTCAAGAAAGAGGATCAAGGCAGAGTTCAACACCAGTTAAGCACCAGTTACTTTAAGATCAGAAGATTGGGAGCAGGTTGGGAGGAGACCAAAATTCTGTTTTTGACAGGTCACATCTGAGATGCCTGTTGAACACCCAGGCAGAGAGGCCCAGCTGACATTTGGTTATAGGAACCTGGGCCTCCAGAAGTCAGGGAGTGGAAACAGATCCCGGAGCCCTTGGCCCTCCGCCGTCTAGAGAAGAGGAAGGGGAAAGGATCCTGTGGTAGGAAGCCTAGGGAAAAAGGAGTTTCAGGGAGGCGGGAAGTCTCCTGGGTGGCAGTTCCTGAGGCTCACCTGAGAGTGGGGGGTCCCAGGCCCCTGGGATGGATGGAGGAGAGGCCGGAGGTGAAGACAGCACAGCCGCCAAATACAGAGGGGGCTTTCAATCTTTGCATTGAAAGTCAAGTGGAGCAGAGAAATAGGGCAGGGCTTCAGGGGGTGGTCGCAGCCAGTTTGTGTCTGTGTGTGTGCGTGTGCGCGTGTGTGTGCGTGCGGGCAGCGCTTGCATGCATAAAACAGATGGGTGCCATGAGGCGTGTTTGTGTGCTCTGGGAGAAACAGGGAAACTGATGATGCCAGACGGAGCCACGTCCAAGAAGCATGGTGGGATTCGGAGCTGGAGGGGGAGGCTGCCGAGAGGCTGAAGAGACAGACAGGGAGGGGTGGGTTATAGGGGGAAGGACAAGGGAGATAACAAAGTTCTCACACTGGGCCAAGCAGGACTGAGGTGACCAATAAGGGTTGCCTATCACTGTCACCTTAGCTGATGCAGGGCCGGGCAAGGGATGGATGTTCAGTGGGGTGTGGGGGGAATATTTTATCCACCTCTGTGTTTAGGTGCAGTGGGGCCTTGTGATGCCATCAGGACCAAAGCTTCCCTGGAGGCTCCAAATTCCTTCTCATGATCCAAGAAACACCCTGACTTTGGCTAAAGCCTTGGTTCTGCTCCCTGCAGTCTATCGCCTCCCAGCACATAGCAACTAACTCCCCACACCCACTGCTGGGGGTGGAGCCACCAGAGGCCACATGCAGGAAGAGAGAAGACAAAACCCAAGTTGCCAAGGAGAAGAGCCAGGCCCGAGGTCACACAGGATGCAAATCGGGGGTTCCAAATACCACAGACTTTCTTTTTTTTTTTTTTAGATGGAGTCTCACTCTGTTGCCCAGGCTGGAGTAGTGTCTCGATCTTGGCTCTCTGCAACCTCCACCTCCCGGGTTCAAGCAGTTCTCCCACCTCAGTCTCCCAAGTAGCTGAGTCTACAGGCATGTGCCATCATGACTGGTTAATTTTGGTTTTTGTTTTTTTTAAGATGGAGTCTCACTCTGTCACCCAGGCTGGAGTACAGTGGCACTATCTCTGCTCACTGCAACCTCTGCCTCCCGGGTTCAAGCAGTTCTCCTGCCTCAGCCTCCCAGGTAGCTGGGATTACAGGTGACTGCCACCACACCCAATAATTTTTGTATTTTTAGTAGAGATGGGGGCTTCACCGTGTTGGCCAGGCTGGTCTCAAACCCCTCACCTCAGGTGATCCACCCACCTCGGCCTCCCAAACTACTGGGATCACAGGTGTGAGCCACCACACCCGAACTTGATGGACTTTCTTCTAACCAGGACACAGTTCAGGGCATCTGGGGCTTCAGGATGAAAAATTAGGCACTGGCCGGATTGATCCCTGGGGTTTGAATCTATCTCTGAACATTTCTGTGTCAGTTGTCCATCCCTTAGAGGCCTAGGCCTCCACCCATAGTCCCCCAAGCAACAGATGCTTTCCTCCTACTTCCATAGGGCCGCAGTGAAACGAGGAAATTGCCACTGAGGGACTAAACCCTTTTAAAGCGTATTAGCGGCCGGGCGTGGTGGCTCACGCCTGTAATCCCAGCACTTTGGGAGGCCGAGGCCGGCAGACCACCTGAGGTCAGGAGTTCGAGACCAGCCTGACCAACATGAGAAACCCCGTCTCTACTAAAAATACAAAATTAGCTGGGTGTGGTGGTGCATGCCTGTAATCCCAGCTACTCGGGAGGCTGAGGCAGGAGAATCGCTTGAACCTGGGAGGTGGGGGTTGTGGTGAGCCAAGATGGCACCATTGCACTCTAGCCTGGGTAACAAGAGCAAAACTCTGTCTCAAAAAAAAAAAAAAAAAAAAAAAAAGGTGTATTAGAGCCAAGGAGAAAGGGAGCTTTGGGAGTGACTCTAGAAGACAGTCCCGGGGTCCCCTGTCCCCCTTGGATGTGACTTTGTGCCCTCGCCTGCAACTAAACTTGTTGTTAGCCTCATAGCAGCCCTGTACCCACACCCACACACGCCGGAATTACATCCACTCCCCATGCTGGCAGCTCTGGCCCTACTATATGCACACTACTATATGCACACTTGGCCTCCTCACCAGCCAGCACCCAGGCAGCCTCTTGTCTCCCTCTCTCCTGCATTCCACTCGAGACCCACCATGCTGACCCCACAAGCCTGGGCCTGGTATGCAGCATCTCCTCAACATCCAAGCAGACACGGGGCTGGAACTACCCACTGAGGCAGTCTCAGGGGCTGTGGACCTGTCACTTCACAAATACCTTGACTCAGCCCAGCCCTGACTCTTCTCCTGTCTCTCCTTACCCCTCTGCCACCAAATGACGCCTTGCTTAAACCCAGGACTGTCACAGGATCATTATTATTATTATTATATTTATGTATTTATTTTTTGAGACAGAGTTTTTCTCTGTTGTCCCAGCTGGAGTGCAGTGGTGCCATCTTGGTTCACTGCAACCTCCCACTCCCAGGTTCAAGTGATTCTCATGCCTCTGCCTCCCAAATAGCTGGGATTACAGGCACACACCACCACGCCCGGCTAATTTTTTGTAATTTTAGTAGAGACGGGGTTTTTCCATGTTGCCCAGGCTGGTCTCGAACTCTTGAGCTCAGACAATCTGCTTGCCTCGGTCTCCCAAAGTGCTGGGATTACAGGTGTGAGCCACCGCACTTGGGCTGTCACAGAATGGTATTTATTAACCAAATGGCTCCAGTAGCTCCCTCTGTCCCGTAAGTTCTTGCCAGACCTCCCACTCCCAGCTCTGATGACACTGGGACAATCAGGCATGGCTTCCAGAGCGAAAGGGCACCAATACCCACCTCTCCCAGCCCTGCCATCTCTCCTTGGAGCTAAGTCTTGAAGATTCAGTCTGAGTTCCATCTTCTACCAGGATTCCTTCAGGTAAGCTAATTTTCAAAATTCAGTGGCCAGATGAAGTTGCTTATTATACCTCTTGCTTCTTACTAATTTCTAGATTCTAAAAAAAAAAAAAAAAGAAAATCTTAGGTCTTTACTTCCCCGCTGAGATGAACACGTTTCTGAATTGGTCAAACTAAGAACCAGGTTTGCTTCTTTCTGAACTGAGAGCCTGAGAGCTGAAGATGCCGTCAGTCTGCCAGTCACTCGGATAAATCAGGCGTGTGTGAGGAGCCAATCAAAATGTGCAGCTACTTTGCCCCAGTAAGTTTTATTTCTGGGAATCCATTTTAAGGAAAAAATACAAAATATAGAGAGAAAAATGCCAAAACATAAAAATGTTTACAGAAGCTCTATTTGTAGCTAAAATTAAAAATAAAATAAAAACAAATATCCAACAAGAAAGTGCCACGAAGCCATTAAAAAAAAATTCCACTACTAAAGAACTCATCCATGTAACCAAACCACCTGTACCCCAAAAACTATTGAAATAAAAATAATTCTACATCAACACTGAAAAATACTAAGAAAAGTACGATACAATGTACTTTTAAAAAATGTATAGTTACAACTTTGTGAAAAAGAAAAACGTGCCCATGAGGAAAAAGCCTGTTAGTTTAGTAGGGCTGTCCTCTTTTCCTCAAACAGTTCCCCTTGTAATTTTTTTCAATACTGCCAGTGAAGTGGTACAGTCCTAAACCTCCCCGAAATCTAATGTAAGAGAAATCTTGAGTAACCTGAGTAACCCTTCTTTTCTTTTTCTTTTTCTTTTTTTTTTTTTTTTGAGACAGAGTCTCCCTCTGTCACCCAGGCTGGAGTGCAGTGGCACAATCTCAGTTCACTGCAACCTCCACCTCCCGGGTTCAAGCAATTCTCCTGCCTCAGCCTCCCGAGTAGCTGGGATTACAGGTGCCCACCACCATGCCCAGATAATTTTTGTGTTTTTAGTAGAGAGAGGGTTTCATCATGTTGGCCAGGCTGGTCTCGAACTCCTGACCTCAAGCGATCCACCTGCCTCGGCCTCCCAGTGTGTTGGTATTACAGGCATAAGCCACCATGCCCAGCCAAGTAACCCTTCTTTAAGAGAAGCAAGCACTGGCTAGACCTACTAGGCACCCAGAAGATGAAACTGAAACACAGATGCTTGAGGTCTTAGAGTTGAGATGTGGTATGAATCGTCCCAGTTCCTGCATTTATTCAGATGGTCTTATTTATTTATTTACTTGATACAGTTTCACTCTGTTGCCCAGGCTGGAGTGCAGTGGCACAGAGAGCTCACTGCAACCTCCACCTCCCAGGTTCAAGCGATTCTCCTACCTCAACTTCCCAAGTAGCTGGGATTACAGGCATGCACCACCACACCTGGTTAATCTTTGTATTCTTAGTAGAGATGCGGTTTCAGCACATTGGCCAGGCTGATCTCGAACTCCCAACCTCAGGTGATCCGCCCACTTCAGCCTCTCAAAGTGCTGGGATTACAGGCATGAGCCACTGCACCCAGCCAGATGGTCACTTTAGATAGGTGGAGACAGAGAACTAGTGATTAATGAGTCATGCAGACAAAGGGAACACTGGGTGAAGGGCTCTGCAGACCATGAGGCACTGTCCACTTGCAAGACAGCTCTGGGGAGGGCCAGACAGTGAGAGGAACTCAGACTCGGGGTCTGAAGGAAAACTGGCGGTATCCCCAAGTGGTTGTCACTGCCCTCAAGGTGCCCTTGCATTGTCGGCTGGAGCAGGGAAAGGGGCCTCCCTCCCCTTATGCTGACACTGGCTTCCCCGCACCATTCCACCCGCCTGTGGAACACCTGGAAAGACCCCAGCCCTTTGGGCTCACCCCATCAGTGTTTACAAACACTGGCCTACTGACTCTTGCTTTTTCTAGGACAAACGCCCCAATCTGTTCCGGGGCCCCTTGACAGTCCAGACCATCTACCACTCTGGATGCTCGCTTGCTGCCAAAACCCTGTTTAGAGTACCCAGGTTCAAAAATCCTCCTCCCGCCGCGTCTGACCAAGGCATTGGCGAAAGGCGCGCTCCTCTCCCTGCTCTGGTGTTAAAACTTCTGTTGCTCAGCCCAGAGCTGAATTTGCTTTCCCAGCAACCCTGTCTCACCATGACTTATTTTTCAGCTTCCAGTCAATCAAACTCTTTCCTGCACCCAGGGGACAGCCCCCATTTACTAACTTGATGCTCACACAGGTGACATTTTTAGGGAGGCCCTGCATGGTCTGGGCCTAGCATGGTCTGACACTAGCACCTCCCCGCTTAGGTACTTGAGCACCCTGGAGAGATGGCTGTGAACAGTCACGACAGGGAAAGGAGACGCAAGACAAAAGGACATTATTACGGTGCTTTTTCCGTTTTTCTTTTTGCACAAAAACAGTCCATTTATTCAAGTGTTCTCCAGCACAAGTACATTAGAAAGGAGCTTTATTATATTCTTCTGGGCACAAAAAAAAAATGTGATGAAGGCGGAACTGACAGACTTTCTACATCTGTTGTACGCATTGACCTCTTTAATTATTTCATAAACAGCTATGTCACGAGCATCACTTACACAGAGATACAACAGGACACCAGGCGGGTGGGGCAGGGACCCACTCGGGCCCCCACTCACCCCTCCCTGGATGTCCTAGAACCAGACTGTGAAATGTACATTATTATTGTCAATAAATAGAGAAGCAACCCTAAAAAAAAAAAAAAAAAAAAAAAAAATACAGTGGTGAAAGGATGCTGGAACCAGGAAAAAATAATAATAAAGGAAAAAAGAGGAACTTAAGAGAAAGGAAAGAGGGCTGGGGAGGGAAGAGTCTGGGAAGTCCTGCATTTAGCTGCGTGGAATGTGGAGTAAAAGTGCTCTGCCACCGGGGTCAAAGCGAAATCGTCTGTAACAGTAAAAGTTATTACCAAATCAGCTACGGAGTTTATTCTTCAGTATGAATACATGATTTCCCACAAATAAGTAAGCACCCGCTACTTCAATGCCTCAGCTAAAACACATGAAATCGCTCATTTAGTTTTCAAGTACAAAGTTAAAATGCCTTTTTAATAATAATATATCAGAGTAAAATAATAGTCTCTTTTAAACTCCACTACAAGAAAACAAAACAAACAGTCATTGTCCAGACAGCAGACTTAATTTAACAATATATATTTTTAATAAAATGTTTTAGCACCTTGTTGAGTCACCTCCTCCCTCTGCGTATTCTAAGGAATTTCAGCATTTTTGTTGTCTGTTGAATTCTAGGGCTGTGCAACCAAATCGGTGGGTGAAGTGAAATGGGACTAGGGGACGCTTTAGACCACTGCTCATGTCCTCAGGCACAGGGTTGGAGGCCGCTAGGCTGGGGCTGGGGGAGCCGCCCTCCTCACCCCCCAGTGGAGCTGAGCCAGGGAGCGTTCCAGTTACGGGAGTTTCAGGAGTCCGGGCCCTCTGGTGGGGGAAGTGAGTAAGTCACCACCAGTAAAGGGATCTTGTGTCCTTGTCCTCCCTGCTCCTTGTTTCTCCCTCCCCCAGAACTCTGCTGCCTTGGGTCAGAGACAGGTCACCCACCAAAGGCCCACCTTAGCTGGGTCTTGGAAACACAGAGACAAGGTTCCCCAACTCACTCCTCAAAGACCCTGGCCTGCCTTTACCAAAACGTAAAGATTCCAGAGCTCACACTACAACAGCAGAGTCCATCCTCTCACCCTTCCCTCTCCTCCCGGTCCTCCTGACCCCAGCACAGGGCCTGGTGAGGAGGCGGCGGACACTTTCTTTAATCCCAGCTCCGCAGGGCATGGCCAGAAGGGCATCCTAGCTCCAGACCATCCCTCCACTACACCTTTTCCAACCCCGGGGTTGGGAGGGAGGAAGTTTCAGCTGCTCCCTGGCAAACAGGCAGGACTCCCAGAGGACAACTCCAGGGTCCTCTCTAGTCTCCCGCACTGGGAGCAGGCAGCCTGGAGAATGCGCAATGACGAACTCAGATTACTCACCTCCCGGGACCAAAACAGGGGCCTGGCTAGAAACTCGGTTCCCACTGGAATCTTGGCTCTGCCATGCTCCCGACCAAAGGAAGCAAGCAGCCCTCTTCAGGGTACAGTGCAGGCAGCACCCCCTTCCCGCCTTGGCCCTAACCCACAGCTTGAGGGGGCTCCTAAAAGCAACAGCTCTGAAAGACACTTGGGGCCACTGCAACTCTGCACCAAGCAGGGTAGCAACAGGAATTCAAAACTGCCTCCCAAATCTACTCTATTTATAAAAGCAAAACTATGGAATGAACGACTGCAGTTTTCCTATAAGAACATCTCCCAGATGGCTCTGCTGAAATATTCCTTCTCCTGCTGGAGAAGGTGGGTGTTCCTATCGAGGCTTCCCCAGAGTCACCATGGCCTGGTGGCCAATTATCGGGAAGCAAAGGGAGCTGGGCCCTGTGAGACCCCTTTGGTGTCAGCCTTCCTTCCTGCTGGGGTGCCTGTCCCAATCCACACTCCTGCAACGTGCCAAAAATCACACGGGCATCTCTACCAGCCAATCACACCCAGGCCCGTTTCAAAAGCTAACAGGTCCCGGATGCTCTCTTGGAAAGTTTGCTTTCCAATAGGATGTTCGACAGCAAGAAGTCTCTGGGGCCTAGAGAGAAAAGGACAGCAACAGATTCATGTCATCATCTGTGGACTGCAGACCCCTGCTAGTGCCCGCCTGCGGCCCCCCAGTCTGCCGGTGCACTGACCTGCCACTCCCGCAGGGCGGGGGTTAGTACCAGCCGCCTGCTGGAAACTAGCTGCCTGCTTAGGCAGGAGGCCAAGGACTGTGTCCTCTGCACTAGCATCTGGCTACCTCCCCCAGGCAAGAGCCACGGATCTCTTTGGCATCATGCTCCACCTGGCACCTGCAGGAGGGAAGCTGTCATCCTCAGCCCCCAGAACCCTTGTTTCTAAGGGGGAAATGGGCCTGCTCTTTGGAAAGAAAATTCCACAGGGAATATGGTAATTTTCCCTAGGCCTTCTTGGCTCTCCCCTCCACTGCCTCTAACCTCTGCCTTATCTACAGCCTGCTGAAGCTCAGTGCCCCTTGGAAGGTGACACAATACCTGTCCCCAGAGACCCCAGGGTTGAGGTGGATTAAGCGTATCTCAACTCGGCCAAGTTGGCACAATCCCGAAGCCCCACACTCTCCCAGGTTCCACTGTGAGACCAAGCCCACAGGCTGGGCTGGAAGAAAAGCTGGTGATTGTTAACTCTTGTCCCTGCAAGGGGGGGCCCGTGACCCCTGGGGCATCTGGTCCATTCTAGGGCCAGGTCAAGTGGCTAGACCTGGAGGAACAAGTGCTCTCAAGCTGTCAGCCATAAGGGCTCCTCTGTGCCCAGCACTCCCTCCTGGAGCAAGCCGGCCCACAGGAACCCCCCAGGCTTGCCATGCCCTTGGCTACCAAGTCTCTTCCCAAGTCCCCACACCAACCCCTTGGGTGGAGCACCAGGCCCAGTTCCGGTGGAGCTTGGGCCGCTAGAAAGGCTGTCACTAAGCAGTGGCTTGGGAGAGCCTGAGCGTTAGGAACCTCCGTCCTGACCCTGGGAGCAGGGAAGACCTTAGCATTGGCCAGCGGGGGAGGGAGCACCTTGGACTGCCTGAGGCAGCCCCTCCTCCCCCAGCCCTCCTGGAGTGGCGCTGGTGGACTCCAGGCCCGAAGGACAGAGCCCTGCGGGAGCAAGGAGGGGCTGGGTGAGCACCACAGTTAGCACAGGGCTCCACTGAGGGGGCAGAGGCTCCCTTCCTCGCTGCTCCAGCCCCACAGCGGCCCAGTCACCACCTGTCAGAGGTAACAGGAAGCAACTGGGCATGATCCTAAACACCAATCTGTCGAGGAGACAGTCGATTGGGGTCTAGGACCAAGCACCCCAAAAAGGAGTGAGACCGGCCACCAGCTGTGTGAATTTACTCCTGAGTAATGAGCAGGGGGTCCAAGCCTTGGTTTAGTTTTGTCACTAATTACTAATTTGGTTTATTCAATAGGTGAGGTTCACTGTCCCATTTTTTTTTTTTTTTCCCCAATGGAAGCCCCCTGGCCAAGACAGACCTGGATGTCAATTTGATTTCAGTTGGGGGAGAATAGGTAGGGGGAGTTGAGGGCTGACTTGACTGGTGCCTAGAGTTGCAGGTCAGTATCACAGGTTGCTAACAGAAGAATCTTTTGACATCACCAGGGGCAAAAGAGATAGAACACTACCTGCTAGAGGAGAGCACCTGCTGAAAGAAACCTCCTCCTTTTCCTGCCTCAGCACCTAGCAACTTCTGGGATTGACAGTCTACCTGCAATCAGGGCAACAGAGGTAAATAGCTGCACGGGCTGACTCCACAAAGTCCTGAACCCTGGGAGAAGAGTGCTGGGAGCCCCCTGGCGTGTGTGTGTGAGTGCATTCATTATGCATCAGTACAGAAATATGCTCCTGTGTATGCGTGTGAGATTGACTGACTGGTGTGGGGTTTATATCCGCAGTGGGGACCGAGGCTCAGCACACTGAGCCTGCTTCCCCCACTCCCCACCCCATAATATTTCTTATACATGACCCTATCTATGTATTTATAGAGCGCCTATCACCGTAGGCCCCATCTTTCTAGGGACGTGGACTTGAGGCCATGTGCTTGCCGACACACCTCCCAGCTCTACCAGTCCCAGGAGGTGCCATCCCCCCTCCCATTATAAAATATATATCTCTATATGCCACATATCTACACCCCATCTACCCAGGCAAGCACCTGCCCATCGGGCCCTCACCCTGGAGCCAACAATGCCTTCCCTTCCTACTGCTGGCGCCAGGCCGCCTGCCTTGTAGGAAGTTGAACAAAGTGTCGAGCACTTGGGGCTCCAGGTGCTGCTGACTCGAGGTAAGAGCACAGCTATCATCAGACCAAGTACTAGAAAAGAAATACACACCACTCCAATCACACACACAAGGAGAGAGACGGCCGGTCCTCCCTCCAGCCCTGACACACCCGACTCAAGAGGAGGGGAAGTAGAAGAGAAGAGTGACAAGCCCAGAAGGCAGACCTTAGGGACTCCCTGGCCGCCCAGCTGTCACCATGCCCAGTGGCCCACCTGGCCCGAGGGGTGGGAGCCAGGGCACCAGAGCCACCGCTAACTCAGAAGCACCCTGCTCCCGCACCTTGGTTTGAAACCTAAAGGGAAGGGTGTTGGGTTTTTGTTTTCTTAAAGAAAATCTTAAAACAAACATAATTATAACCAGAACCATAAGAATAATTATAATAAAAGGTGTCATCAGCCTCCCAGTATAAAACTGCAGCCTTTGGAGATGACCAAAAACATCACATTCCAGGGGCCGGGAGCCGCCTTGTGCACAGAGGGGTGGATGGTGGGGGCCTCATAAAAGAACACACAAAAGGCGACTTAGACAGGAAAGCACCAGTACGTTTTGTATGTTTTTTTATTTGCTCCAGGTGGGGTTTTGACTGTCACTTTCCCACACTCTGGATTAGTTCTGATCCCACCACAAGGAGCCCTCGAATCGGCTAAAGTGAGAAATTGGGCCTGAAGACTCCGTACCCTGCCATCTTGCCGAGGGAGTCTCCTTTTAGAAAAAAATCGAAAGGTTATTGCATGAGTCTGGATGAATCCCACTCTCAGCTGTCCACGGGCCCGACCACCTCATCTAGCCCCCTTTTTGGCAGGGAGAACCTGGCTCCCAAGTTCTCCTCCTTCACTCCGTTACAAACCAAGGGGAAGAGCCCACTGTGAGAACGCGCCATCTGCAAGCTGTCTCCCTTTCTCCATCCTTGGTGAAACCCTTTGCGCAGAAGGCAACGTGGAAGCTGATGTTTTTACTCATCTCGCTGTTTGAAAGCACCATTATGAAGTCAGGTTGTACAGTAGTTAACAGTACCTTTTATATATATATCTCATATCTATCATATATATATAAACTGTAAACAAGAGGTAACAGCGGCTTCTAGAAACTGATTTTCTTCAAGGTTTCCTGTGTGGTAGGCACCTGAAATACTGTAGAAAAGTGTCTTGTGTGGTGTTCTCATCTCCCTGCTGCTAACTGGGTTCTGTTTTGCGTGACCAGGAATGGTGCTGGCACGACAGCTCAGTGGCTGGGAGGGAATGCTGCCGCCTGAGTGTCTCTCTCTTTCCGTCCCCTGCTTGTGCTCCTATCTGATCAGGCTAGAGACAACAAAAAAAAGATATATAGTAAAAAAAAAAAAAAAAAAAAAAAAAAAAAAACCAAAAAAAAAAACCAAAAAAAAAAAACAAAAACAAACCCCAATATATAGATTTCTATAGAATTTCCTTTTTTCCTCTCTCCCACCTTTCCTCTGCAAGGTATTGTTACTATTTTTCATTACTGATTTTTGCTGCAATAACCTTCTTGTTTCAGTCACAGCAAGAAACAAAACCCAAACAAACAGAAAATCCCTCTGAAAAGAGTAGAAAACAAAAGGTCTGATCGAAAAAAAAAGGGGAGGGGGAGGAAGGGGAGGGAGCTTGGTTTTGTTTTTAAATAGGACTGAAGAATAACATTGAAAAATCAGGAGATGATGTCCAACCCTTTTCGCAAGGCAAAGCCCTCCGGTACTTCCGCCTCTGTGGTTTTTGTTTTAAATTCCTTTTTCTCTTCTGGGTGCTGATACTTCTCTCCATCCTCACGTTCTCGGTGTTTTATTATGTTTTGTGTTTTTTTGTTTGTTTGTTTAACTTTGTGTCGCTACCTCAGTTTGCCCCCATGTCCCTTACACACACGCAAAATACTCCTTCAGCGGAGCGAAGAGGTGGCGGATGACTGGCACGCTCCACGACCGGCCCAGCAGTCTCTGCCTCGCCAAGCGGCTCATGTTGGAGACGTCAGTATAGTGGACAGGGAAACCAAATACCCTGGGGGAGAAAAGGCAGAGAGGGCAGGATGAGCGCTGGCCGGACCAGGCTGCCTGGAAGCCATCTAACCACACAGCAGGACCCGGAGGACCAGCAGCTGCCCGAAGTGCAGGGACAGGGGCACTCGCACCCACCAACTCCCCTGACGCCTGTTTAGTTCTGCCGAGTCTTCTGTCCTTTACAAACAACCCAGCACTCGGATCGCCAACCATGTGACAGGCACTGTGCTAGTTTCTGTGGCCTTAAAGGTAGTAAGGTCATCACTGCCTAGCGTTTCACAACCCAGCAGAAATAAGAGTAATTTTGAACAATCCCTCAGAAATACCTCCAGGACACACTCTCCAGTTCTCCTCTCCTGCAGGGTTAGCTCGGCAACGTACACCTCGAGTCTGCACGTAATGAACACACAGCCCTAGCATCCTCCCCGCCGAGAGGAGGGAAGGTGAAAAGGAGCCGAACTCCTGCCTGACTTCAGAAGCTGAAGGATTTCCTGTTTGCTCTGGTTGTTTGTGTAAATGGTCTCTTTGTCTGGCTAAATCCTAGTTACACTTAGAGAACAAGAAGGTCATCCAGCCCCGAGAGTCCCGTTTGCACCAAATCAGGGTGTTGAGACTGTAAGGTCTGCCTGGCCCTATGCTGGCTTGGTTTACAAAAGACCTACAAAATGGGCACCACAAGTTAAGGAAGGTCCTGTCGCTGCAGTGGTTCCTTGGGGATCAGCAGGGTCTCTGGGAGACAAGGCAGAAGGGGATTCCTAGACTCCTCTTTTTTTTTTTCCTTTGAGATGGAGTCTCTCTGTTGCCCAGACTGGAGCACAGTGGCGCAATCTCAGCTCACTGCAACCTCCACCTCCAAGATTCAAGCAATTCTCCTGACAGCCTCCTGAGTAACTGGGACTACAGGCACCCGCGACCATGCCTGGCTAATTTTTGTATTTTTAGTAGAGATGCGGTTTCACCGTGTTAGCCAGGCTGGTCTCCAACTCCTGACCTCAGGTGATCCGCCTGCCTCGGCCTCCCAAAGTGCTGGGATTATAGACATGAGCCACTGCTTCTGGCCCCTAGACTCCCCTTACTTGGGACCAGCCTTAAAATACACAGGAGCCTGATCTGCCAGGAGTCCACCCCAGGAGTCTGACATGTTGAGAAATGCTTGATAAAACGCACTGTTCCCAGGACGTTTGTGGAAAACAAGCCAGGTGGGAAAGGCAGAGGACCCCCCCAGCAAGCACAGCAAGCAGAACAGCCCACACTGCAGCCGGATGCCAGCACAACCCGGGTACCTTTCCATTTCAGTGCACCATAAGATGTCCTCTTTCTCATTCATGAAGACGGGGAAATGCTGGTCTTTGCCCTGCTTTATGGAGTTTGACCTCGTAGTAATGGTCCTCACTTTGCTGAACTAGATGACGAAGAGGAGAAAAGAGGAATAAGCATGAAATCATTCACCAGCCAACATTGGTCATGAGTCTACCAAGTATGTCAGGTACTCGCCAAACCCTGACAGGGCCTGGTCCACCCAGGGGGCTGGGTATGGCTCTGAGTGAGCAGAGTTCACCAGGCAGGAGCCTCCGCAGACCCCACAGCCCCACTTTTCTTCCTTCTTGGAGGTCACCTAGCTAATCTTAGTCAGATCCATCTAGCCACAGAGTTTTTTTTTTTGAGATGGAGTCTCACTCTGTCACCAGGCTGGAGTGCAGTGGCGTGATCTCAGCTCACTGTAACCTCCACCTCCTGGGTTCAAGTGATTCTCATGCCTCAGACTCCCGAGTAGCTGGGACTACAGGCACCCGCCACCACACCCAGCTAATTTTTGTATTTTTAGTCAGACAGGGTTTCACTGTGTTGGCCAGGCTGGTCTCAAACTCCTGACCTCAGGTGATCCGCCTGCCTCGGCCTCCCGAAGTGCTGGGATTACAGGCGTGAGCCATCGCACCCAGCCTAGCCACAGACTTTAGAAGTAGAAGCTGTAGCCACTATACTTTCCAAGTCTTCCAAAGAATTAGTTCTCTCAGAGGTGGAGTAACTTGTAGGCTAAAGGATGCCAAGTTACTGAGGGGCTCAAAGATGCTCTCGGAGCTGCCAGTGGTTCTGAATGCTGGAACCTGCCGACACAGAACCCAATGCCCCAGGTACTCACTGCAGGAGATTCCAGCTCCAGAGAGAAATGGAGCTTCCACATCACAGGAGGCTGCTCTGCTTTGAAGGTTTTTGTAATAGGTTTTGGCCAAAAAATTTAAAAATGAAAAAAAAAAAGCATAGCACGTCCAGGTCTTGGTAAAGACTCCTCAGTGTTTACCAGAGGGTGGTGGGCGACACTCACCAGGGAGGAAGGGCTGAAGGCCAGCAGCCCTGGGCCCTCCTCTGGCTGCCCTGCTGCATGACCCTGCACCGTCTCCTAAACTAGCTGGAGGAGCAGGCAGGACAAGGCCCTGGCCACACCTCCACCTCATCCTGCCCTTCCTTCTCCCTGCCCCCCAGCACAGGTTCTGGACGCTGGAGCTGACCTTGGCTATCCTGCCATGCTCCAGACACTCCTGCAGCTCCAGCTTATCATTCACAGTGGATGCCAACGGCCTAGGAGGCAGAAGAGAGACTGTAACGACAGAAACCTGGAGAACAGCAGGAAGGGCCCCAGCTGCACGACTCCCCTCCCTCCCCCAGCAGCCACTTATTCACAGGGTAAGACCCCCCTTCCCCAAATCACACACACACGCCAAAACCCTCTTCAAACTCCCCGCAAACACACGAACACACGCTGCAGCTCTACACAGACACAAATCCACCAAGTGTTAATCCTTAAAGGTAAATTCAAAAGTGGTCTCAAATTATGAATAGGCAGATAACACCTAGCAGAAAAGGAAAAAAAGCACAGCTATCTTTACATCAGTTAGTCTAAAATACACTGAGCTTTAAGCATCCCACTGCAAAGCAAGCTTTGGGGGTGACAATGTTTTGTATCTTGATTTGTGGTGATTGTTACATGGTTGTGACCACTAGATGAAATTAATCAAACCGCAAGCCTTAAATGTACAGTTTTAAAAGACTAAATTCTGGGCCAGGCACAGTGGCTCATGTCTGTAATCCCAGCCCTTTGGAAGACCGAGGCAGGCGGGTCACCTGAGGTCAGGAGTTTGAGTTCATCCTGGTCAACATGGTGAAACCCGTCTCTACTAATAATATAAAAATTACCCAGGTGTGGTGGCAGGTGTCTGTAATCCCAGCTACTCAGGAGGCTGAAGGCAGGAGAATCACTTGAACCTGGGAGGCGGAGGCTGCAGTGAGCCAGGATCGCGCCACTGCACTCCAGCCTGAGCAACAGAGCAAGACTCCGTCTCAAAAAAAAAAAAAAGACTTAAATTCTGCAGTTCCCTGAAGACCAAAAATTCTGTGACATTAAACATGTCACTTCCTAGGGTGCAGGCCAGATAACTGACTGGCTGTCCCCTTCAACACTGACCTTTCCTGACATGTAAGGATATTTAAGGAAGGCTTCCCTGACTGGCTCCAGGATCTCAGTGTGGGAACCGCGGGGCCTGCAGTCAAATCAGGTGCTCGACAGATGCCCCCGACTCTCGACCCTGCATGCAGGAGCTCTGCTTCTCCTAGAAGCTCAGAGTTTAGTATTTTAGAGTTGAAAGAAGCAGGTGAGAAATCCCCACAGGACCAAGGTCTGTCAGGAGACACTGAATGGTTCCATGAAAATACTTTATGGACCTCATTAGCCCATCCATTTCCCAATGCACACATATATCTTGGGAACTCTCGGTGGACAGTTTCAGGCCAGCTGCCCCCATGCCCCATCTCCTTCCCCTCAACAAGCCCTCGCCAGCAACTCTACCAAACATGTATGAGATGGGGAAGGTCCTCCAACTTCATGGGAATAGCAAGGAGGGAGACTGTTTGAGGCCAGGTGAAATGATGCCTTCTAGTTATACCAAGCAGCACACCACGGAGGTTTAACACCCATGACTCAGAACACTCTGGAAGATGCTTCCCTCCACAATGGTCAGGAACTGAGCAGCTCTCAGTGTGCTTTTGAATTGCCAACTCTGGACAATTTCTTTCGCCTAAAAAGCCTTTTTATAATGCCAGTTTTATACCTGATGAAATGAATTTTCTTCATTCCTAGATATTAAAATCTTTATCTGTGTAAACTAACTGAAGAAAATCTCTCCAAAAAAGGACCTGAAGCCAACAAACTGTGTGATTAGTAAAATTAAGTTAAGCAGAACCCTGAACTTGCATGCAGCCGCAGCAAGATGCCCTCTCCTGAAACAGGCTGTGGCCACGACTCCCCTTCCCAGCCCCAAAGCCATGCCCATGGCTTTGCCTCAGGAGAATCTAAGAACCAGAGGGTTCGGGACACATCACAATGTCAGAAAACCAACTACCTAACTCAGCAGCACATGACTCTTCTTTAGTATAAAGAGAGTACGACTCTAAAGGTCCTGCTTTAAGACCACTAGTTGTTGGTTTCAGATGAGTATTTTCTATACCCTGACTCCTCTTCCTCCTCAAGGAAAAGGAAATAAGGAACATGGCAGAGCAACTAGTCATTCAGCAGAGGCTGGCCAGAGAGGGCCCGGCTCAGGGGTCCCCCAACCATAGGCCATCCCACCTGCAGTCCCAGCCCACAGTCCCCCAGGCCCGGGAGCTTTCACCAACCTGTTCATACCGGGAAGGTTACCCCAGAAGTAGCGGGCCCTGTGTGCAGCTGACACTTCTTTGGCATCAATCATCACAGGGTTGGACTACAAAACAGGAGACGGTTTGAAGATGAGCCAAGGAGGAGCATGAAACAGCGCCGGCATGCTGCTGGGGTCGAGCCTTAAAGCCTCAAAGCCTCTTACTTCTCGCTCAGGAGCCACACACTGGGCTAGCCTGCAGCCTCCAGGAGAAGCTGGAATTACACCTAGCCACATTCCACAAGCTGTCACTGGAACGTTCTAGATCAGCATTGTCCAAATGAACTTCTGCGATGGTGGGATGTCCTCTACACTGTTCAATTCAGTGGCCACTAGCCCACTAGTACAGGTGGCTATTTTGTACCTAAAATGAGGCCAATGTGATTGAGGAGCTGAATGGTTAATGTTCATGTAAATAGCCGCATGTGGCTGGTGGCTACCATATTGCACAGTGCGGCTCTAGACTGTCTAGAGGCTGGGAGAGCCCAGGCTCCAGCGAGTATGCGTGTGTTTACCATGAGCCCTGATTATAACTCAAATAGACACCTGCTCACACTTATAGTCAGAACACCAGCTCACAGTGTGACCCACCCAAGACTCAGGAGCACGGGTGGGCTCGAGCTCCCAGAAGGGCCACTCCAAGTACGCCTCCGGCAGCAGAAGCCCTCTGCACGTGGCGCAGACTTGGCTCAGGGTTAAACGGGGACTCACATGATAAGGAATGAAAGCTGAGCTGAGTCCTGTTTTCTTCTCGAGTACCAGGGAATGAAGATAGGCCCTTCTTGCTCAGGGAAAACTGATTTTGTCCTCTCAAAGGTCCCGGTGTGTAACAAACACCATACAGAATGCACAACCCCAGGAGTCTGGCGCTCCACCCAATTTAGTGACAGGTCCTTCAACCCCAGAGGTTCACACCCACAATGCCACCTCTTAAAGTGAGACCACTGGCTCTTTCTGAGGTAGGCCTCTAACCCTGCTTCCTCCCTTTCTATCCGGGAAGCCTGGGGCTTCCCAAACAGGCCCCTTGCAAAGCAGAAGTCACCAGTCCCCAGCTCCACAATGCAGATGAGACAGGATGAAGCAGCAGTCCAAGGTAGAAGCCATTAGTGAGCTGGCCAAACCAAGGTTGCTGGCTATACCTCGAGAAATCGTGAGATGTCCCTCTTGTCACTAACGCCCATGGCCACCACATTCTCAAAGAGCCAGAAGAAGGGGCGATCATCTCCCTCCTTGGGCCGCGCATCATGCAGGAGGCGGTAGAACTCAAAGAAGAGCCGGCCAGTGCCCTCTGAGAGGTCGGAAGAGAAAGCCATCAGCTGGGGCTGTCTGCATAGGACAGTGGTGTGGCTCGGGCACGGGGAGGGCACGGGAAGACAGGGTCATCGGGAATAGCTGTCCCAGGGCAGAAATATCCAAGGAGGAAGCCTACGTGCAGAAGCACCAGCTGAGAAGGTGGAGGGGACAGGATGGTACCTACCGTAAAGGCCCTTGCGAGCAGGGTTGACGATGGAGAGGTCATTGCAGGGACTGCCCCCAATCACCAGATCGAATGGGCCCCACTCCTGGATCTGGGAGGATAAAGGCAAAGTGATGGGCCTGCTGTCCAGGGACAGAGGCAGACAGGAAGAAAGAGAAATTATCTGTGAACTTGGCAAAGAAGTCCTTTGACACGAAAGAGGAGACCCAGCTGCTCTGCAGGCTCACGACCCTAACTGCAACCATGGACAAGTCCTAAACAAGAAGGGGACCAAGTTGGATCATTTCTCAGGCCAGTGGGGAAATTAGTATCACCCAGGCAGGCAACACAGCCGCCCAATGGGAAGGCGACCCACGTGAACGGCTGAGTCTGAAGGTACCTGTCACTCTGAGTGTCTTAGGCAGGGTGTCTGGGCCATGTGAGTGTCCTCCAATTGCCCTTCAGGACTCCAGAGGGCCTGTAGTCATGGTTAAGGGAAGACCCTGCCCGAGCCTCCCAGATATGGAAGCTGGTAAAGCTATTTGCCAAAAGTACTGGGAGGACAGGAACCTCTCTCTAATCCAAAAAGCTCTACTAGAAATGGCCCAGAAACCAGTCCAGGGAGTAGCCAGAGCTCAAGTAGGCACTATTTTGCCCAAGCTAGTCTTAAACCCCTGGCTTCAAGGGATTCTCCTACCTTGGCCTCCCAAAGTGCTGGCATTATAGGCATGAGCCACCATGCCTAGCCCAAATTCCCATTTCAATTTGCCCTTTACCCTCTCAAGACAGAGGACAAATGGAAGATAAGGAGAAAAAGAGGCTGGGGCAAAGGGTGAAGAGAAAGAGGGCAAATGAACAAAATGAAAGGAGGCAAGGGCTGCCTCCAGGTGCTGAGTGTGCAGGGTGGGGAAGACGGGCTGCGCCCCACAGCATGGACATACATGCTTCTGTGTGACGCTGCGGACGTCCCCGACGTACATGATCTTCCCCTGGTGCCGCACCATGCCCACCGTGATGGAGTCCTCACACACCTCCGAGGCAATGTAGCGGTCCACCTGAATGCCCAAGTCCTTCAGCACCAGGAGCCCTGCACCAGCCAGCAGACAGCACCGTTACTTGGAGCCATCTCCCTGGCACCCTGGTCTTGGCAGGTGAGCCTGCTGGCCAACAGGACCCATGGGGTCAGCTGTAGACCCAAGTCCTGTCTTTTCCCTGAAGATGCCTTAAATCCTTTCTGGATCCAACTGGAGTATCCACAGTAAGGACATCGAGGCTCTGTCTCATGCCTCGTTTGGCCTGTCTGGAAGGCTGTCAAAGCTGCAGAAAACTGACCCGAGTGTACACGGTTCCAGGATCCAGGAAGAATCGCAGCTGACTTTTTGGGGGCCTTTTCTTTGTTGTTGTCCGTCTACAGCTTGGTCCTTCCATACCCTCTTATCACCTCCTGCTGCAATTCTACCCCACCCTTTGAGACTCAACCTGAATGCTCCCTGCTCCACAAAGGTTTCATCAATGCCCTGCCCCATCCAATAGTCCCCTGGAATCCCCGCCCCCTCCGCTGTGAGTCCCCAACTCTGTGCATCCCTTGCCTCCCCATCAGAGTAGTTTCCATTCCTCACTCAGCCCTCTCGTGGATTGCAAAGGCTCTTCCAGACAGAAGAGGCCTCCTTCACTGTGCTTCCCGAGCTAACCACACTGATTTTCTTACTACGATCCCTCCCTCTCCAGAAATGCTAGTTGAACTGAGGCAAGGAAACAATCAGAGCAGATACCGAGAGGGTCTCAGGAGAAACAGGGTACGGCACTGTTTCTGCTGCTCCCAATACGTCCCCCAGCCAAGGAGCTTTTACAGCCTCCTGGGGTGTGACATGATTTAAGAAGGCCTCAAGGTTCCAGCCTGGGATACAAAAAGCCGTAAATGAACTTTTCTAGGTTTACAGAAGAGCAGCATGGAGCTGAGAACAGAAGACAAACATCTGGCCAGGGAAGCCACCCCCTCCGCCTCACCCTCTAACCAGGGTCCCTGGGTTGAGACCACCTATCTCTTTGGCCAAAGACACAAATTCTAAGAAGAGCTATTCCTTTCTTAAAAGCCAGGAAGCCTTGGCTAGGGGGCAGGGCAGGGGGTGGATGTGTCTTCACAACCTCCTAGGACGCTTTCTGCAGTGTCCAGAGTCACATGAAGCAAACAATGCCTACAGGGTGACCCAGCATCTCCTAAAGGTTTTCCTAAGGAGGGAGTGGTTCAAATATAGAAAGATATTCTATCACGATGCTTGTCACAGCACTACTTATAATAATAAAAAAATAGTAAATGATCTAATAAGGGTTCGTTAAGTAAATTACGGCAGTTTGACTCAATGGAACCCTACGTAGCACTTACAAATAAAGAATGTAGCTTTGGCCGGGTGCGGTGGCTCATGCCTGTAATCCCAGCACTTTGGGAGGCTGAGGTGGGCGGATCACAAGGTCAAGAGATCGAGTCCAGCCTGGCCAACATGGTGAAACCCCGTCTCTGCTAAAAAATACAAAAATTATCTGGGCGTGATGGTGGGTGCCTGTAGTCCCAGCTACTCGAGAGGCTGAGGCAGGAGAATCGCTTGAACCGGGGAGGCAGAGGTTGCAGCGGGCCGAGATGGCACCACTGCAGTCCAGCCTGGGCAACAGAGTGAGACTCCGTCTCAAAAAAAAAAAAAAAAAAAAAAGTAGCTTTATATCGCTTGACATGAAAAAGCAGTCATAATATAATAAATGCAAGGCAAGTTACAAAACCGTGTGCATTCACTACCCACTTAATTTATCTACGTATGGAGGTATGGTCATATAAACACACACACACAGAAAAAAATCTAAAAAGGACATATGCCAAAATATTAATAAAAGGATAATGGGTGATTTAAATAAGCCTTCTTTAGACTATCTTGTGTATAATCAAAACACAACAGAACTGTGTTACGTTTCTGTCTTGCTGAGTCTGTCCTCTGAGGCTCTGTGAAATCTCTGTGAATCGGACTAACGATCACTTGATCCTGTGTGGCTGAATCTTCTCCACTAAGGAAGTGCCCAGCAGACAGGCTGCTTTACCACCTATTTTACGTTTTTATTTTTGGTCAAATCTAAGTCCATGCACTGCATACATTTTCACTTCACACACAAGTTTCCCCTTTGGGGTAATATTTTAACAGCTATGAAGCTAACGATCATTTCGTTTTGCCAGAGTTGCCCACACACCTGGCTCCCCTGTCCTGGGACAAGGTGGCCAGAACCTCTTGGGCCTGCAACCCTCACCTGTAGCAATTCCATCAAAGAGAGACAGCACCCGGATGGGCTTCCTCTTCTCAGCTGGGACAGGTGGGTAAACCTTTGGAGGGTCCTAAGCAGTGAGCACAACAGGTCAGATGCACGCCCAGTGGTGTCCCAAGCTCCCACTCAGCGCTGGCCCTCCAGCCAGGCTCCTAAACCCACACACCCCGTGTGCAGCTCAGGTCCCACAACCACAGCTCAGCCAAGGGAGCTCGAGACCACGCCCCAGGCCCAGCACTCACAAATTCCTGGTCGTGGTTATTAGCGAAGAACATCTGGAGCCGGGAGGGCCAGTCCTCTCGCCGCCGCAGCAGCCCATAGGTACCCTTGTGCCCGCACATGTAGCAGTTCCAGGGGTCTTCCTTAATGGCTGCCTGGGCAGCCCCCGGCCCCACCAAGAGGTCTACACACTCCACGCAAAAGCACCTGGAAGGAAACTCAGTGAGCAGAGGAGACTCTCAGCCCTGGTCCAGGGAGGTCAAGGTGTGCTACCTGGAATGGAAAGACCAGGTCTGGAGCATTGCTGGGGGGGGGGGGGGGGCTGTGGGGAGGGGAGGGGAGGGGAGGGGAGCCAGGTGGGGGGCGGGAGCCCGGGGCCCAGCCGAGGAGACCAGTCTCACCTGCAGCAGTTGTTGTTTCCGCACATGAGCACCTCGCGGCCCCCGCAGCAGATGGTGCAGTAGGACTGGTAGCCGTCGTCGTCGTACTGATACGCACACTCCAGAAAGCAGTTCTAGACAGCAGCGGGAAGGGTCAGAAACCACCAGGACGGGTCCCAGGACGGCCAGGACGAAGGGAGGCTCTGCACCCAGCCTCACAGAGCCTGACTCAGCCCTGGAGACATGATCCTGCCACCGCCCTAGCCACGGTCAGGCCCCAGCTGCAGATCTGGGCAGGGGAAACCTCGTCTGCCTGGGCACCGCCGTGGACAGAACCAAAGAGCAGCCTGAGGGCAAGGCCAGGAAGGGGGCTGCACCACCACCTGGGCCTCCGTGCAGCCCTGGGCTTTTCTCCTGGGCTCCCGAGGGCACAGCAACCCTGCTACACTCTGCCTGAGCTTGTCCCCACTGCTCTGCTCCCATCCCCACATCTGGGGACTAAAATGGGGCTTGAGAGAGATAAAGAATCTTTCAGAGGAGAAAAATGAGAGCAAGTGAAAAGCTTGAAGCCCAAGGGCCCATGTCATCAGGACTCTGCTTCCGGAGGAAGCTCTGAAGTCTACGTCACACGCATACCAGGTGTCACCCCGTACACGCCCAGAAGCGGTGGACACAGTCAGCCAGGGGGCCGAAGGGCTGGCCTCAACGGCACCTCTCCTGGGCGGGTGTGCTCCTACCTTGCAGTTTTGGCACATTCCTCCAACGAAGAGGGGGTGTTCCAGGGTGACGTTGAGGCTCCCACAGGAGATGCAGATGTCTGTAAGCAGAGTGAAGGGATGGGGTGAGTACAACCAAAGGACCTCTCCCTGCCTGGGCTGGAGCCCAGCACCAGACCAGCCACAAAAAAGGGGTGTGGAGTGGCAGCCGGAAGAGTCCAGGGTGCCCCACAGAAAAGGGAGGCACTGTGGCCCTAGTCTCAGAATGCCATCATCTCAGAGCACCAATGCCACCATCCACAAACAGGGACAGAGTGACAGGAGGACTGAAACTTGCTCATGAGAAGCAGCCCTGGCTCCAGGTTACTCAGGAGGGATTCCTGGGGTAATCCTCAAGTACTAACCCCTGCCCCAATCCTCCCAGGCTGAGGGTCCTGAGCCAGATCCAACAGCACCAGGCTGAGGAAGACAGCCCCGGCATGAGAGAGGTGAGCAAAGGTGAAAAGCTGAAAGGGGACCTGTAGGCGAGTTCAATCACACCCAAGAGGGGCTGCCCTTCTGTGGCCACTGGGGAGTCCCACACCCTGAAGGCCAGCCCATGCCATTGACAGGAGAGCAGAATCATGGCACCAGGAAGACAGACAGACAGTGCATGAAGCACGGTGGAGGTGGTGTGACACGCAGGACGTGGCCCCTGGTCCCATGTCATTCAAACCTTCCTAAGTGCCTATGCTACTCTGCCCCATGCCACACTAGGAGTGCCAGAGTTCCCAGGCAACAAACTTACCCTCAATGTTCCGGCACTTCTGCCGCACCTCATACACCAGCCGCTCTGCAAGGGGAGGAGAGCCGGCGTCAGAGGAGGCCGCGCCTGCTCCTCGGATGCAGGCCTCCTGGTGCCACCCTCTCCAGAAGCAGGCCAACTACCTCTTGTGCGCTCATCAATAATCTCCTTGACCTTGGGCTTCTCCGTTGTGCTCTTCCGGGGCTTTTTGGCTGGTGGAGGTGGTGCATAGGCAGCTGCCTCAGGTTCCACCCACATGTCTGTGTACACTTCTTTGTAGGGATTCTTCTCTTCTGGAGCAGGAAAGCAGGTGCCAAGGTCAGTTACAGGCTGAGAGGAAACCCCAGCCCCCTCCCCCACTCTCCTTATAGTGGGGTGCAGCCCGGTCTCCAACTTGTTCCCACCTCCCAACTCTATGGTTCTAGCCAGTTAACAGAGAGCAGGTCATTCAAGTCCTTACCCCAGGGCAAGAGAGACCCCAGTCATTCCCACTGGGCCCCTCTGTGGAGGCCTCGGCAGCCCTCCCTAAGCATGGCTTTCCCAGCCTTGGTGTGGCTCTGCCTGGCGGACAGGGGTCCCAGAAGGCTGGGTGCCCTTATTTACCTTCTGGTGGCTCCAGGCCCTTGGGGCCAGAGGGCTGGAAGCCCCCCAGCGCCCATTCAATCATGGGTTTGTTCTGCACCTCCACGGCCTTGGCAGTGTCACTCTCGTCGCTGTCATGGCACACCGGGAACAGCTTCCCTGCACGGCTGCTGGCCACCTGGAGGGTGACATGCCAGGGATGGGGTTGTCAGGACAGGCTGGAAGGCGGATGGGTCAGGCTCAAGGCCTGACTCTGAGTAGTGAGGGTGGCACAGGCAAGACGGGAGGAACCGTCCAGGAGGTGGATGTGCATATAAAGGCGTGAGAAAGGTGGGGAGAAAGGAGTCGCTGCCTCCTGGGCCTCCATTCTGCTCAGGCCCGACCTGCACTCTAACTTCCAGGCCTCCTAGTGCTCTGGGCTCCTCCTCCGAGCTCCCAGCAGGGACACTCACCTGCAGGACCTCGTAGATGGCTTTGCGGTACATGGGCTGCTTGTTGTACGTGGCCTGGTGGAACGCACTGCAAAACGAGCTCAGCGGCATCAGCTTCTCAACACACACCTGGGGGGACAAGCCAGGCCTTGTTTGCTGCGGCTTGTACTTGCAAGCACCCACCCCGTGCCTCGTAACTGGCAGGGGCTGGGAGCCTTGAGAGTCAGTCTCAGCCCTGGAGGGGACCAGATGCAGTGATAAATAATTACCCGATGCAAAGAGGAGTCCAGACCAAGAGTAGGGAAGTACCTGAGTGCAGGTGGAAAGGAATTCTAGTGAATTCCTAAAACTGGGCCAGCATCCTAGCTCTCTGAGCCACAGGGGCAACCTAATTATCCCTACGGCTTCTTCCACCCACCACAGGCAGAGTAGGGGTGAGCAGAACCCACTTCTATCACCCCAATTCCAGACTGCCCCCAGCCAAAACCACAGGCCCTGGGATCAAGAACCTTCCCCCGCCCCAGGCTACTGCCAAACCCCACAACTCACCACTGAGAATTTGCCGTCTCCGAACCACATGACCCAGCGGGTGCCTTCAGCTGCTCGGCTCCGGCCCGTCATCCACCAAGACACAATGCGGCCTGGCCACCAGGAGAAGCCCCGCAGTTTCCCCCACACCAGCTCCCCAATGCCAAAGCCCCGGCCGTCCTGGAGCCCCAAGGAGCAGAAATCATTACACAGTGGTCACGAGGCCCTGCCACCCTGATCCCCCCATGGCAACCCCAGCCCTGGGCATCTGGGGGGCAGGACAGCCAGGAGGGAGCTCCATCTGAATGAGGCAAGACAGAGCAAAATCGGGGAGACGAAGAGGCCCAGGGTCAGGTGGAGAGAGCGAGCGGCCCGTGGGAGATGGAGAGAGGAGAGCAGGACGGGAGGAGCTGGCAGTGGAAGGCCCCCGGAAAGAGCTGGCCACGGCTGGTGAAGAAGCCGCTCACCTCGTACTCTGGCTCATCATCGCCTGCTTTGGTGGCATTCTTGTCCCCAGCATCGGCCCCCACAGGCTCAGGTGTGGTAGCCACAGTGGGGGATGCGGGGTCAGTGGGCTGCTGCACAGCAGGAGGGCTGGCCTCCTCCACCTTCTGAGACTCCCCGGGCCCCTGGTTTTCTTCCACAGCATTCATTCCTGCAATGACCTTGGCTTTCTTCTCAGCCTGGGGAAACAAAAAACAAAAAGTCACCTTGACCTCTCCAGGAATTAGCAAGGCCACCTGACACTCAAGGGGACCATGTTTGACAAAACCTGGGACAGTGACAGACGGTCAAGGGCTGGAGAGAACCAACCAGCTGCCTTGCCATGAAAAATGGAAAGATTTGAAGTAGAGAGGTGAACTCAAATCACGCAATTCCAGCCTTCTTTTCTGCCTTTTAGGAAACCTTCCTCCCAGATCTAATCTTCCTCAATCTCATCAGCATATCAGTTGCCTACCCTATGATATGGATATGTTAATTCTTTTTCGTTTTTTTTTTTTTGAGACAGAGTCTCACTCTTTCACCCAGGCTGGAGTGCAGTGGTGCAATCTCGGCTCACTGCAACCTCTGCTTCCTGGGTTCAAGCGATTCTCCTGTGTCAGCCTCCCAATTAGCTGGGATTACAGGCATGCACCACCACACCCAGCTAATTTTTGTATTTTTAGTAGAGACAGGGTTTCACCATATCGGCCAGGCTGGTCTCTAACTCCTGACCTCAGGTGATATGCCCGCCTCAGCCTCCCAAAGTGCTAGGATTACAGGCATGAGCCACCATGTCCAGCCTATGGAAATGTTAATTCTATCCAAATATTAGTCAGGCACTATTGTTTAGACACAGATATTGGTTCCACCTTCTCCTATCTTAATCAAGACTAAGATCTTCAGCCAGGCATATGCCTGTAATCCCAGTTACTGAGCAGGATCACTTGAGCCCAGGAGTTCAAGACCAGCCTGGGCAATATAGCAAGACCCTGTCACCAAAAATTAAAGAAGCGGGGTGGACCCTCTCTTCTTCGCCACAATTTCTCTGGGCAATCAATCCCTCCTATTCCTGGTTTCCAGGCCACAATTCTAGTTTTGTGCTGTCTGCTGATGATGAAATCACTGCTCTGGGTTTAAAAAGCCCATCTCCCCCAGCACATGCTCAAACACCATAGGAAGCTCCCCAAGAGCCGCCTGTTCCCATGCTCAGACGCCATGTTGGAGTTCTTATGGATCACACCCAATGTGTATTGTTACCAGATTCGACCCCTTCTATGTGCACCCTTCAGATCCATAAATACATGTATTCATTCAGTTATTTACTGAGCAGGCACTATAGACCAGGCGTGCTCTCTGCCATCCCACCAACAAATTAATAAGCCAAACCCCAGTTATTCTCCCATTGCACAGCCTCCATCCTTTCACCGTATCACACTCGTCTTTCAGGCTACGATCCACGCGCCCATTCCTTCTCACAACCCGCTCCAGGATCCCTACAAAGGAGAATGAAATCCTTGATACTTAGCTCTGAGAACCATTAGCCTTTTACTGAATCTAGGAAACACGGCTCTCAGACTTCAAGGCTCTGCACCCATTTCCACCATACCAGATTCAGAGGGGAGAAAACCCCATTTTCTACATGCCTTTCAAAAGAGCTCCCCCAGGGGCCTAGAGCTGCAAATGCAAACCCATCCTCAAGGGTAAAGAGGATAAGCAAGCAACCTGGAGTAGGAAGAGCTCTCATCTGAAGTTGGAGCCTCTACATTCCTGTCGGAGGCTCACAACCAGCAGCAGTCCTTTCTGGTAGGAGTTGCTCCAACATAAAAAGGCACTTGAGCGGAAGGATTTCTGGTAAGCTTTTCTGACCTGTTTAAGAATCTGGTGTATATAGGGACCAATGATTCCCAGGACTCTCCCAAAGCCTGTCAGTGGACCCCCCAGATCCAAGGGTCCCAGGTTAGGAACCTTTGTTTGAAGCTCAGTGGTCCAACGTATTGTCTTATAGATTCATTTAATTTCACTGAGTCTTCAAGTCTTTGCCTCCAAGCCACAGACCAAATCTGTGTCTTATGGCGATTTCGAAAACACTGAAGATGTTAAATCCTAGTTTTTCCTCTGACTCAACAAATTCTAAAACAGGATAATGCATCTTTTGCCCCCAACCCCCAAACAGCTGGGAAAATGAGCTCATGGATGGCGGAATGAGCTCACGGATCGGACTGCGGGGGTGGAAGAATGTGGAGTAATTGCTCATCGCTCCCTAGTCCCACTCTCACCTGGCCAAAACTCTGCCCTCCCCTTCCTACTATCAATTAGCCATCGCCTCCTCCCAGAGAGAAGGTGCACTGAAGTGTGGACCCCGCTATGGGGGAGGGTGCCTCCCTTCCTGGGATCCTCAGCTGCGTCAGTTACCCTCGCAGAGGAGCCCACACCTCGCGGCTGCTCCTCGCCCACCACGCCTTCTCAAGCTTCAGGCATGGGTGGCTGACCTAGGGTGATGCCTGGGATGATCCAAAGACCCTGTTTCCAGGCGTGGCGAGGCCCCTGAGCCAGTACAAGGTGTGCAGGTGGCAGAGGGCGGGAAGGGGAAAGGACCCGCTATCACTTCCTCGACAGCGGCAGCAGCAGGTGGGCTGGGCTGCTTCCCCAGGTCTAGGAGTCGTGCCTGACACCACCCTCAGCACTCCCCCACGGACCCTTTGTCTCTCTTCTCAGCCCCTTCACAGCGAGTTCCTGAACATTCTTCTTCCCCCACAACTTCCCCCAGCTTGTCAGATGCCGCGCTGCGAGCTGTTCAGCATCCCCAGCCCACTTGGTGCAGAACACGCACCCGGCCCGGTGAGGGCTGGCGGAGGAGGAAGGGGCCTCCATCAGGACTGGGGCAGTGGGGTGGGGGAAGGAAGAAGGGGGTGGGTTAGCAGCGGGAGGCCTGACGAAAGGGGAAGAAGGGGCAGCCGGAGCTGGGTGGGGGAGGGGCCTCATTAGAATAGGCCTGTCTGGGGCGTACGGAAAGCACCCCTTCCCCCTGCACTCCTGTCTTCCTCCCCAGGCAAACAATAAGAGAAACAGGGGTAAACTCGAAGCTCTCCCATTTGGGCTGCAGGCCGCTCACCCCCAGGGGGGGCAGAGAAACCAGGCGGCATTCAAGAGACACCACACCATTCCCCACTCCCTGCTGGCTCACGGAAGCCCCTGGTCCTGGAGTCCGTCCAGCCTGGGAAAGCCACCGGGAACTCCGGTGACTACTGCCTCCTGTCCACTCCCATCTCCTCAGGCAGTTGTCCCGCCTCCACCTCCCCCTGCGACTGCAGCGCTTCCCATTCCAAAGGTCAGAGGTCTGAGCGCCACCGCCCCCAGGCCCATGCGGCCTTGGGCTACCCTGGTGTCACAGGCCGGCCCCCTGTCAGGGTCGCACCGTGCCCTCCGCCCCCCACCACTTCTTTCTGGCGGCCTGCCCGGAGGCTTCCAGGAACTCGCAGGAGAGGAAGCTGTCCCTCTCAAGAGGCCGCAAGCTGGCAGGGCCCTGAGGAAAGCGTGGTCCCCCAGCCAGGAACGCAGGTCAACAGGGAAGTGCCAGGCACCTATCTGCCAGCTCAGCTGAAGCTGCCTCCAACCCAACTCCTGGGCTACCAACTCCGCGTGCCCCAGCCTGCAGTTACCACTGCCCGGGCTCCCAGCCGGCTGCTCTTCCTGTCCCCCGAGGGCGCCAGGTGCCACTGGAGCCCTCGAGGAGTGGGGCCTTGGGGCTCGTGGGCAGGGAGGCGGCGGGCCAGCACTAAGTCAGCATCTCCAGAACTCGGGCCAGGCCGGGACGCCCCGGCTGCTGCGGGCTGGGGAGGCATACTTGACTCTTTTCAAACCCGGAGGGCTGCGGAGATCCTCCCACCGGCCCTGCCGCCTCCCCGCCCCCGGTCTCCCCGGGGCTCCGTCCAGGAACCTACCCATAAGGCCAGGTGCAGCCCCTCTGCAGTCGTGCTCAGGTGTGAGCCCCGGCCCTGAAGCTCTGGAAGTAGCTGCCCGTCTGGGGGGAGGGGAAGGGGGCGATGGGGCTGGGGGCGGAGGGGGCCACTGGGAGGGGAGGGGGGCGGCGGGGGGGAGGGAGGGAACATTTTCTTTGTCTAGGACTCCAGGTCACGTGGGCCCCGCTGGAGGGCCTGGTTGGCTGCGAGCGGCCCGGGGAGGGGGCCGGCGCTCCGACGCTGGCGCTGGGCCAACCCCTCTCCTCCGGTCCGAGGGGCGCGGGGCCGGGGGGCGAGGCCGTTCCCCGCCCGTTCCCAGGGCCCGCCCAGGCCGGGCTGCAGGGAGCGCCCCGCCTCCGGGAAGACCGCCCGGCCCCTCCCCCAGCTCTGGAAGAGATTAGCGCGGGGCCGGGGGGCCGGTAGGGGAGGGAAGGGGCTGCTCCCGAGCCGCCTGCCCGGAGGGAGCCGGGAGTCCGGGCGAAAGCAAGCCGGAGCTTTCGGACGGCCTGGGAGAGCCGGGAGAAAGTTGTGAAAAGTGAGTTTCTCAGAAGCACAACCAAAAAAAAAAAGAAAAAAAAAGAAAAAGCTTACAGATAGGAGGCCCAGGAAGCTGTAGGAAAACTCAGCACACAGACGGAGAGTGACAGCAGGCGCGCGCAGACATTGGGAGCGCTCCAGATCGGGGATGTTTGGGGGGGCTCCCGCATCCACACTACAGGTGAATAGAGAAGCAGAGGGGCCTCAAAAAGCGCGGCGTGAGGAGGTCAGGCTTCGAGTCCCAGGGCCCCTACGTCACTCCGGGCCTTCCCTGGATTTCTCATTTTCCTGTTTGCAAGGTTGGTCGCGGCGAGGGCGCTCCTTCAGAAAGTTCAGCAATTCCTTCATTCCCAGGCTCAAACATCTGCAGATCGAGAAGACCTGACTCCTCTCCTGGGGCCTCCAGGTGCGGCCTCCAGGTGCAGCCTCCGCCATTTCAAGCTTCCTCCTCTTGAACAAAGGCACCTACCCCCAAGGCAGACGCAGTCCCCACCCACAGCCCTCCATTACGTTGGCTGTAGGATCAGATAAAGAAAGAGACCCTGTTGGCTCTGCCCTCCAGGGGTTGAAGATTCCACTAGACTTGGAGAAATATGAAAAGATCACTGTAAAACAAACATATGTAAAGGTAACTATGCCACAAATACCAAGTAGAAAAAAATGGGCGGCATGGATGACAAAAGAGGTTAGAGGTGAGTTCCAGGTGAGCAGACTGGGCCTGGAGGCTGGATCGGACTTGGAATGAGGTGAGATGGGTGGGATGAGCAAGAGCTGCCAGGCTGGGGAGGGAGGAGACCCTCGCCCACCTCCACCCTCCCAGTACACGACAGGGCAAGGTAATGGCAAGCCTTCAGGTGCGTCCGTGGGTATATTCTGTAGCAGGGAAGAATAACCGCAGGTTTTCTGACAAGATGAATGAGTATTTTGGAAAGATCAGCCTAGTTTCAGTTGGCAAGATGAATTAGAAGGAAGAACCGAGGAACTGGAGGAAAATGCTCCCAACAGCAGAGGGCTATTTGGGCAGCGGCACTTGTTAGAAGATCTGGACTTGGCCGGGCGTGGTAGCTCATGCCTGTAATCCCAGCACTTTGGGAGACCGAGGCAGGCGGATCATGAGGTCAGGAGTTTGAGACTGGCCTGACCAACATGGTGAAAACTTGTCTCTACTAAAAATACAAAAATTAGCCTGGCGTGGTGGCGTGCGCCTGTAATCCCAGCTACCTGGGAGGCCGAGGCAGGTGAATCGCTTCAACCTAGGAGGTGGAGGTTGCAGTGAGCCGAGATTGTGTCACTGCACTCCAGCCTGGGCGACAGAGTGAGACTCTGTCTTAAAAAAAAAAAAAAAAAAAAGATCTGGACTTCAGTTCTGTTTCCACCACCATGACCTTAAACAAGTCACTTAACCCCCAAGAAATCTGTTGTCTCATCTGCAAAACAGGAGTGATGACATCAGCCCTCTTGGGCCATGGAATGCCAGCATCCCCTAATGACAATGAGACAACTCCCTAGGTGCCTGGCTCCCAGCCTCAGTCACCTGGGACATACAGGTGCTGGTATAATGAAGTCATAAGATGTGCAGTGAGGGAGCCTCCCCTCCCCCCGAGGGCCATCAGAGCAAGCAAACCCTGAAGAGCAAGGACCCCAAACCAGAGAGCCTTCTACCTAAAAGACTTGGGTACAGAGTCCCCCAACCCTGAGACCCAGAATCCATACAGCTAGGAAAAGAAGCTATTCGAAAACCAAGCAAACAAAAACACAGGCCCTCTTCTGTTCCAACCCATCTTTCAACACAACTAAGGTATTTGCCTAGTACACATTTCCGGGGCTCCCCAAGCGGAAGTGAGAAGCCCAGAATTTGTCCCTCTTGCCTGCTCCCAACCTTTAGGGAATGCAGTATGACTTGCTTTGCTGCTTCTCTCACTGATACCTCTTCTGCATCCATGCCGGTCAATGGGCCTGAGAACTCATTTCAGGCATCCTCTCAAAAGAAGTTTCTGGTTCTGGCTTGGCGGCCTTTTTCAGACACTGTCTCACGTATGATACCCGCTCTTCCATTATAACGTGGCTAAACACCTTAGACTCCACATTCTGTGGTCCTGGGACATCAGACTGCAATGATGCCATGTGTGTAGCAAGGACTCAAAGTGTCAGAACTGGTCAGAACTGTTCACTTTCTCTTGGCCCACATACTAAGTAGCTGTTCCCTCCTGCCATCAAACTTCCTTATTCTCATCCTTTAGCATTAAAGTCAAATCTTACCTCTTCCACACAACTTCCCAACAAGCTAAAGGAAGCCTAGGCTCAAAGGTGTCCCCTTAACAACCCAGAGCATCTTCCTTCCCTCTCCTGTAACTATGCAGACAGGAAACACTGCCTTTTCTAGACTGAGTCACTTAAACAGAGATGTGTCTTCTTTGTGGTCAATGCACAGAGTCACATCCCAAAGCAGAAGAGACCCCAAGATCTAGAGCAGGGGAGATTTTACTAAAAGGAAAAATCCCCTTACTAAGATGGGGCAATCATCAAGGATCCTCAGGTCACACGTGCTCTTGAGCTTCCAAAGTAAACCTCCCTGGCAGTTTACCAGATACGTCTTTTGATTGAGTTAAAGACAGTCAACTCAAATACCAGCATCATGTAAAATAAGCCATGTTTTTGGATTTGTAATAAAAGTATGTTGAAAGGAGGAACTCCTGGACGAAAAGAAAATATGCTGGATGTCAAGAGCCTAAAAGAGGTGCTGGAAAGGAAGTATCCAGTGTGGTCCAACGGAGAGAGTGACCTGAGAATGATGGCACAGTTCCTGTTTGGTGGGCAGACAACAGTGATCCCATAGGCTTCCAAAGCCCAATAAAAATACCTCTGAAGGACATCTCTCTGCCCTGATCCCATATTCATCAAGCAAACTTCCAATTTTAATTACATTTTCCAATGACTCTGATACCAGTAAGTTGGCAGAAAACAGCAGGACAAGTATCATGATCTGTGTGGTGAGGACATGTCCTGTTATCAGTTGGTAAATCTAACATTCTGGGGTGCATCACTCTCCTGGGTCTTTGAAGAGTCATGATCATAAGTGTGTTAATGTGACTTTCCAGCCTCAAAGAACTGAGACGAGACACTAGGCCATCACGCTACTTCTCCAAAGAGCAGCAATGCCTGGAGCTCATGCCTGACGTTTTACTCAAAGTTCAGTGCTCTGTGGCATGCTCTATCATAAAATCCAGTTCTGGCAGGATAAGGGTAGATGATGTTGCTGCCATCCCACAGGACATTTACCATGTGAGTCTCTCTACTCTGAATCAGAGAAGCCATGGTCCCTATAAAGCCATCTGCAAAGCAACACATATGAAGTCACTGCATGTTTTCCACCCCACACATATTCCCACCAACCCCAAGACCAGGGAGACTTTATCCAGACAAAAAGAGAGGTCAGGATGGATGTCTGTTCTGAACCTGTCCTCCTCCCACCTACAGCTCAAAAGCCTCAATGCCAATCAGTCAACACTCTGCGTGACATTCTAGGCCCCCACGAATCTGGAGGCCTCCGTGTGATATCATGAAGCCCACGCTTTGCCCGCCCACTTGCTATTCCTCATGCTGTTCCTTCTTCCTGGAAGGCTCCTCCCCTTCAACTTTCACCACCAAAACCCTGCATATCTTTCTACACCAGTCTGCCAGTGACCTCCACCATGAAAGTTCCTCTAGCCCTGCACTGTCCAGGACAGCAGTTACTGGCTGCATGTGTCTATTTGAATTAAATACAAATTAAAATTTAGTTCCTCAGTCACACTGGCCACATTCCAAGTGTCCAAGAGCCACATGTGGCTGGAGGCTACTGAATTGCAAGGCACAGATTTTAGAACATTGCCATCATCCCAGAAAGTTCTTTTGACAGTGCTGCCCTGGCCCCTCATCCTTATCCTCCCCTCCTGTCCCTTTCTCCTTTACAAGATTAAATATTCCTACAGGGCAGGGACTGGACCTCATTCACCTTCGTATGGAAGCAGTGTGGGCTAGAGCATCTTGCCCAAAATAGAAGATTAAAACTGTTTGCTGAAATGAATGCAATGTTGTCTCAGGAACCGTAGACAAGAATTCTAATCGTTGCTAAGAGGTCCCAGTCTAGGGCTCCCAAAAGAGGCCGAGAATCTTTGTTTTCCTATTCCCTTGCAATCCATATGGAGGTTGCAAGCAAATGACCAGGACTGGGCTGCTGGCAGTGAAGCTAAAAATAGCCATGGAGCCAACAGCATGGAGTTAGCAGGACTTGTTGCTAAGGAGACCAGTCGCAGAGAGAGCAACTAAGCAGGGGGAAGGTGTCAGATGTGCACCCGGAGAGCAGAGGGGTCCAAAGGCTCGCACCTAGCGGTGTTCTGCCTTCTGGCAGCTCCTGGTTGATGCTCTAAGTGGGGCAAATGTTCCCCCTGTCCCTCCGTAACCCATCTCCATGGAAACCACCAGGACTGGGGTGAAGTACCAGCCCCTGGAAGGGAGGCCTCTGCCTGGAGCTTGTTGTTATGGCAACATCCCCCCTTCCTGTCACTCTCTCTCTCCTGGCTTCTCTGAAGGAGAGAGGTGGGGGTCTGGTCTTGGCTTAGCCAGCATGACCAGGAAACACCCGCTTCCTGACAAGACTAGCCTGTAAGGGGCTCTCCAGAAGCTCCTGGAAGCCCGGAGAGGCAGAGCTTCCTTTCTTTTCACAAGGGCCTTGCAGATCATCTCGCCAGGAGAACCCCAGACTCACTTTGGTTTAATTGCATCTGGATCACCCAAGGAGGGCTTTAAAAATACAGATTCTTGGGCTCCACCTGTGTAGATCAGCAGGCTCAGGGTGGGGCCCAGGAATCTACTAACACCTCCCTGAGTAACTCTAATACTAGCCAGGTGTGGAAACACGGAGAGCCCTGGCTGTCTCTGTTACAAATGAGGACACTGAGGCCTAGAGAGTACCCAGCCCACCGGAAGGGTCAGAGTCATTCACTGGAGAGAAGTGGTCTGGAGAGAGGAGGGGTAGCAGAAGAAGATGGAGGTCAGCTCCCTCAGGGCATGCGCCCCAGGTGAGCCCCTCCTCTGGGCCTTTCCCGCGTGCTCCCTGTTCAAGCACAACCTGCTACTGTTGGATGCTGGACTGTGATTTCAAACCAAAGCCCCTGACAAGCTGCCCCCTGTGGTGGAATGCAGAAGGTAGGGGGCTAGGAGTCTGGTTCTCAGAGTAGCCCAGGCAGATGATTTGGGCTGAAAGAGAAATCCATCCTCCTGAAGAAAAGCAAAAGGGTCACCATGGCAACTGCAGTGTGCTGCCTGGTTGGGCTCTATGCCATCACCCCAAACCTGGGCCCTGAAGCAGAACCTCCTCCCTGAGTCTGGGGAGAGGAACAGCATTTGGGCAAATGCGGTCGGGCAGGGGCACCCCTCTAACCCCTGCACTGACCAGTCTAGTTTTAGAACCTGTAAGGGAACTGTGCTTTATCCTGGGAGCCTGCCTGAAGCTCACCTAAACACCGGATAGGATTGGTCGGTCCTTAGTACCTGCAATAGGTAGACTTGGGGGAAGGGAAGCAAAGAGGTGCAAGAGCTAGTAGACACGATGGGGCTCTAGGCTTCTGTTACTCACAGCCTAACTGTGTACCCAAGACCCACCACACATGAAACCACAGCCCTCATTCAAGACAGCATGCAATTAGATGGTAAATTATGTGGTAGGGATGCTTTCTACATGTGCCGAAGGAACTCAGAGGCGGCTGGGATCAGTGAAGGCAGGAAGACTCAAGGGAAGATGAAAGAGCAGAAACTAGGAATGGGCACAACCTCCCAGGTTTTTTAGACAGGAATGGCCAGATCTAGGGGGCATCTGCAACTGCATGAGCTTCCTGGCAGATGAAGGGCAGGAATGAAAAGCACAAGCACAGCCTTAGGGTATTGTTAGGGAGGGGGAATGGTAAGGGGCTTTTTGCACTGACACTCTAGATGAATTCTTCTAAATCAAGAGAGGAAGATGCAGGATGGGGGAGCCCACCTACTGGAAAGGCAGTCCTTCCCTCTTGCTGATACCCTCACCTCCCCTTCTCCCCCCACCTCTATCCCAGAGCCCCTGGCTCCCTCATTCTCTCCCAGCCAACCCTACACTTCCCTAATGGTGTATGTTGGGAAGTCCCAGCCCAGCAGCTGCACCATCAGGCTCTGAAGCTTTGGTGTCTGCTTTCCTTTTCCCTACAGCTCCGGGTCTGCCCCATAAGGGGAAGGCTTCTCCACAAACCCAGCTCTTCCTTCCTGCTCACTTCCACCCCCTATCCCGGAACTGCTGGGTCTGCACAACTCTACCAGTGACTGAGTCTGGGGCCAGGGAGCAGAGATGCCACGGCGGGTGGGGGAGGGTGGCAGTGCCCCATGACCCTGGATCTCACATGCCCCTTACCAGGAAATTCAACTGGGAGGGGATGCCAGGTCTTTCACTGAGCAGGGTGCTGAGCAGGGCGTTTTACAGCTGATGACGAGACCTTAAATAACCCCTAGCTTCTTTGGGTCTTGGTTTCCTAACTAGCCTAATGGAATCACATGTATCTGCTAAATATTACAGATAAGATCAAAGGAAGCCAGGAGGGACTCACATTTGAGAGGTGAGGGACTTCATGACAAGTTTGCTTTAGGGACGTGTCGATGCTGTCACTTTGCTTTAGAAACTGGACCCTGGAGAAAAGTGTTAAGTTATACTAAGAGGCGTGTGGGCCAAAAGGAACCTGGTAAACCTTAACAGCCAGGCCTGTTTTCCCCACCCTTCCCCCACCCCTTCTCCAGGCTCCGGGGGTCAAAGGGAGGGGCCTAAAGGAGCCGCATTCAGATTCAGGCATGCAGACCCTCTCAAGTTTCAGGGTCCAAAGAGAAGACTCCAGAGGATCCCAGCAGACAGGCATTGCGGTAACTATTGCTGAAAACAGCGGGAACCCTGCCATCTCCATCCGAAAGGAAACATTTAAATTCCTGTACCAAGTCCTTTCCGGTCTTTTCCCCCAAACCCTGTTTGGAAACTGTTCCCTAGGTCTGCCGCCTTAGAGTCCGTACTTCTTCCTTGCTTGTTATTCAAGATTAGACTGGCAACCCAGGCCATATCAATCACCCGTGCTGGGCACATCACTAAATTCCCAACGTGATTAACCTGGCCCAGGTAGTCATGTTTAAGCAAAATGTGCAGAGAGGCCCCCACTGCCAATGTAGGTGATACAATAACTACATCTACCGATACATCTGTGTGGGACTCATCTGTGCCAGATTTGGTTTACTTCTAATCATCTGAAGCTTGGTGGTTTTCAAGCTGTAGTAAGTCCCAGAATCATCTGGGGGGCTGGCTAGAAAATCAGACCTACAGGTACTGCCCCAGAGCTTCTGCTCCAGGAGTGTGCCTTTTTAATGCACTGCCCAGGTGGTTCTGGTGGGATAGCACACAATCCCACCCTTTGAGAAACACTGAAGTCTAAGAGCATCTTTGGTATATAAGCAAGTTCATTCAATTCTTGTTTTTTTGTTTTTTGTTTTTTGTTTTTTGCCTCACAAAGCTGCCTTTCCAATAGCATCTAGCATCAAATATACAGGCAGCTGAGCTGTTATTCCTGTTTTTGCTCAATCCATCTGAGTTGCAAGTGAAAATAATATTTATACTGCCCACCATTCATGGACTAAAGAGGAACAGGGAAGAGCTGTGGCATCTGTAGAGTTGCTATTGAAGAATGGCAAGTCAGAAAAATGGTAACATTCACACGCACACTTGCGCGCACACACACACACACACACCATGCAGTTGGCCTGGGACGGAGTGCCGACTGAGAGGTGAAGGATGCGGGGTGGCCGCAGGGAGTTGATGGAAGTCAGAAAGGGCTCCACAGAGGACGTGGCGGCACGTGCCTGTAATCCCAGCTACTTGGGAAGCTGAGGTGGGAGGATCACTTGAGCCCAAGAGTTCCAGGCTGAAGTGAGCTACAATCAGAGCATGCCACTGCACTCCAGCCTGGGCGACAGAGCAAGACTCTGTCTCAAAAATTAACATAGCCCCGGCGTGATGGCTCACGTCTGTAATTCCAGCACTTTGGGAGACCAAGGTGGGCAGATCACTTGAGGTCAGGAGTTCGAGACCAGCCTGGCCAACATGGTGAAAACTCATCTCTACTAAAAATACAAAAATTAGCCAGAGGTGGCCAGGTATGGTGGCTCATGCCTGTAATCCCAGCACTTTGGGAGTCCGAGGTGGGTGGATCACCTGAGGTCAGGAGTTTGAGACCAGCCTTGCCAACATCTCTACTAAAATTACAAAAATTAGCTAGGCGTGGCAGCACGTGCCTGTAGTCCCAGTTACTCGGAAGGCTGAGGCAGGAGAATCACTTGAACCAGGGAGTCAGAGGTTGTAGTGAGCCGAAATTGTGCCACTGCACTCCAGCCTGGCGACAGAGACTCTGTCTCAAAAAGAAAAAAAACCTGTCCCCATGGACACCAATCTGCTGGCTTCTCAAAAGCAGCTTATCCAAACCCTCACTCAAAAATCCACCCCCTCCTAAGAGAAAATGTCTTAATGACCTTGGGGTAGACAGATAATTCTGAGAGATAACACACACAAACTGACCAATAAAAGAAAAAAATGGGTAAGTTGGACTTTATTAAAAACTTCTGCTCATCAGAATACATAAGAAAATGAAAAGTTCACTCCATCATCCTGCCTCAAACCTGCTCTTCCTCCAGGATTCTCTAGCTCAGATAATGAACCCTGTCCCCAGCCCCAGCCCCCGATACCAGGCAAATATTTCCCTCCCCTCCAACCAGGACCAGTTCTAGCAATTCTTTCAAGTCTGCCTCTCATTACCTCAACCCTCAATCAAGGCCAAATGTAATGTTCTCCTACCTGGTCCTGCTTCTAAACTTCCCCTCTCTGGGGAATCCTTACCATCCTGCCAGGTTATCTTCCTAAACTGCATGTCCAATTCTCTTCCACCCCTGCTCTCCACTGCACAACGAAGCCTAAATTTCTCACTATAGCAGGAAGACCCTTGAGGATGTGACCACCTTGCTTTCTAGTTCTCTCTCTTCTTACCCATCCTCCCTAAGCCCTGCACCCTATTGCCAGATCTACTATTCCCTAAACAACCCAAAAGTGCCTCCTTCTCTTTGCCCTCAGTCGTTCCTTTTCCTGAAATGCCTTCCTCCTCTTTTACACTTTTAATTAATTAATTTATTTATTTATTTATTTGAGACAGTATCTCACTCTGTCACCCAGGCTGGAGTCCAGTGGCATGATCATGGCTCACTGCAGCCTCGACCTCAGCCTCCTGAGTAGCTGGGACCACTGGCACACAACACCATGCCCAGCTAATTAAATTTTTTTTTTTTTTTTGTAGAGAGGGGGTCTGGCCACGTTGCCCAGGCTGGTCTTGAACTGCTGGGCTCAAGCGATCCTCCCACTTTGGTCTCCCAAAGTGCTGGGATTACACTGCACCCAGCCTCTTTTGCACTTACTGAAATTCTCAAAGGATGCCTGCCTCCTCCAGGAAGCTTCTCTCATGCTCCTTTATGATTCATGTTGGGCTCTTATTACACAGGAGCACAGAGCAAGCCCCACGCTCTGCCTGCCACTGAGGCTTGTTGGGAACATTCCTGACTCCTCCACTTGACAATATCTGCCTCTGGGACAGGGACTGTATCCAACTGGTCTCCCCCCACCCCACCACTAGCATAGTATATGTGTATTTACTAAGTACAGAATTACTAAGCAATAAGTAGTAAGTACTGAGGTTCATTAACTCCTTTAACTAGTGTACTCGCCCCTTAATAAAGTGGCACAGAGGGCTCTGGCAGACCACCCCATACTTGAACATCCCACAGCCTCCCTGACAAGCAGTCTGGTTTTTAAAGCAGAGAGAACATTGGCCATTATATTTTCTGCTTTGTCAGCCCCATAGACAGTGCTATGGGAAAGTTAAAGTTGGCCTAAATATTGGAGAAACCTTGAGGTGCTCTAGACTCCAAACTCCTAGAGGATTTCTTTGACCATCTCCCTTCGGACCCCATTCCATGCCCTTCCCCCACTGTCCCTGCCAAGCAGTCCTGTTCAGGTCAATGGCGGTACACTGCCTCTCCCTGGGCACCGCCTTCCCTGAGGTCCTTAGGTAGGGCTAGGGAGTTGCTTGCATAGTCCCTCCTTCAGTATTTCTAAAACAACCCTGCCCTGGCTACAGCACAATTCATTCATTTACTACCAACCTCTCGCAGGGGAGGGTAGGGATTCTGACTTACCTTTAAATTTGCTTCCTTAGTGTCTAGAAAATGTTGGAACATAGTAGACACCCAGACACACAAGGTGGTATCTTAAAGACTGAGCACACAGTATCTGCTCAGTAAAGGCTGGACAACCCTTTGGGTTTTTTGTTTTGTTTTGTTTTGAGACAGGGTCTCGCTCTGTCGCCCAGGCTGGAGTGTAGTGGCGCAATCTTGACTCACTGCAACCTTCACCACTCTGGCTCAAACGATTCTTGTGCCTCAGCCTTCCAAGTAGCTGGGATTACAGGCATGTGCCACTACGCCCAGCTAATTTTTGTATTTTCACTAGAGATGGGGTTTCACCATGTTAGCCAGGCTGGTCTCGAATTCCTGGCCTCAAGTGATCCGCCCGCCTTGGCCTCCCAAAGTGTTGGGATTACAGGCGTGAGCCACTGCGCTGGATCAAAGGTTTTTTTTAAAAATAGTTTTTGGTTTTTTGTTTTTTTTGATACGGAGCCTGACTCTGTCGCCCAGGCTGGAGTGCAGTAGCGTGATCTCGGCTCATTGCAAGCTCCGCCTCCCAGGTTCACGCCATTCTCCTGGCTCAGCCTCCCACGTAGCTGGGACTAGAGTAGCTGGGACTATAGGCGCCTGCCACCACGCCTGGCTAATTTTCTGTATTTTTAGTAGAGACGGGGTTTCACTGTGTTAGCCAGGATGGTCTCGATCTCCTGACCTCGTGATGTGCCCGCCTCGGCCTCCCAAAGTGCTGGGATTACAGGCGTGAGCCACCACGCCCAGCTAAAAAGAGTTTTTATAAGGATGCTTCATGTATGTGCCTTTAGAAGAGACATATATGCGAGGTCTGAGAATTCACTCAAATATTTAATTTAGAATTTATATACAAGGTAATCTAGGTAACAAAGAGAGTGCAGATCATGATTCTAGTCTCACCCCCCAACCTGCCATGATGGAATTTTACAATCTCTGGGGTCATCTCATTTATTTCTGTCACATTATAAACCAGGAAACTAAAATGCCGAAAGCAGAAAGACCTCCTCACATCCATAGCTAAGGAGGGGCAGAAGCTGAGATGAGAAACCAGGCCTCCCAAATCTCATTCCAACATTTTCTTAATCCAGTTTCACAACATCATCCATATGGTCATGAAAAAACAGCAATTCAAGGGCAAGGGTTCAGGACCACATGAGTAGAGCTGGGAGGGGTGGTCGGGGAGGCTGAAAGGGACCCGAGCCTCCTGGCAAAGAGGCACGGGGAACAGCCCCAACAACTGCAGGCCAGGGGCGGGAAGAGCATGCGGCAGGCTGGAAAGCCAGGCCAACTCTCTCCCTCTCTTCTAAGTGCATTCTTCAATTTCATGACAATTTCCAAGCCAGGAAACCAGGAAAACTGGGAGTGTAGGTGAGTCATTTGGGTACACAATAGAAGCAAGGTGAGATTTGGAGTCTAGTCTGGCCCACTGGGCCACTCCATTAGGATACCCATGTGGCCACAACCTACTTACCTAGATAAATTTTAGTTGTTTTTTTTTTTTTTTTTTTTTTAGATGGAGTCTCGCTCTGTTGCCCAGGCTGGAGTGCAGTGGCCGGATCTCAGCTCACTGCAAGCTCCGCCTCCCGGGTTTATGCCATTCTCCTGCCTCAGCCTCCCGGAGTAGCTGGGACTACAGGCGCCCACCACCTCACCCGGCTAGTTTTTTGTATTTTTTAGTAGAGACGGGGTTTCACCGGATTAGCCAGGATAGTCTCGATCTCCTGACCTTGTGATCCGCCTGTCTCGGCCTCCCAAAGTGCTGGGATTACAGGCTTGAGCCACCGCGCCCGGCAATTTTAGTTTTCTAATAGCAAAATAGAGGTTAAAAAATACTTCTGGCCGGGCACGGTGGCTCATGCCTGTAATCCCAGCACTTTGGAGGCTGAGGCAGGCGGATCATGAGGTCAGGAGTTTGAGACCAGACTGGCCAACATGGTGAAACCCCATCCCTACTAAAAATACAAAAAATTAGCTGGGTGTGGTGGCAGGAGCCTGTAATCCTAGCTACTCAGGAGGCTGAGGCAGGAGAATCGCTTGAACCCAGGAGGCAGCAGTTGCAGTGAGCCAAGATCGCTCCACTGCACTCCAGCCTGGGTGACAGAGTGAGACTCCATCTCAAATAAAAACAAAGACAAAAAAAAAAAAGGTTTCTTATATATTAAATACAGGTAACATGTTTTAGGATTGTGGTAAAAGCTAATGCTCCTGGCATAGTGCCTGATGTAAAATAGGTGCTCAGTAAAGTTCAACACCCTTTCCCTGGTTCAGGCTTTGCTGTGGCCAGGAGCTGGCCCTGGGCCAGCTACTAGTCAGGCGCCTACCCCACCCTGCCTCTTTTTTTCTCACCACTAAAAAGTAGGGGTTGTTCTAAGAGCTGTTCTCTCTGTGCCCCAGAAGTGAAGAATCCGGTGCGCAACCAACCCATCTACTTACAGGACAATGGGGAGTCCCTTTGTGGCAACGTTCGTAGCCTATGGTAAAGGCCAGCCCTCGAAGTCACTACTGGTTACAGGCTGTCATGGGAGCCTCTAGAACTTGTTCAGCCTTTGGGTAAAGTATACTTGCTGTGCCTACTCCAAACATCATCCTCTCCTTCAAGGGGGATGTTATTTTTGAGGCCACCCTGCAAAAGGTCAGGTATGGCAAATAAGTGAGGAATGTCTTCCAGTCCAAATACCCTAAAGCTGCTACCCATACAGTTGGCTAATAATTTGGTTGGAGCCTTTACTGGTCTACTTTGCACTGCCATTTCTCCTGAACTAGACTAAAGCCCAGGAGATCACACCTTATTCATCTCCTCCTTCCCACAGCCTCTAGCACAAGGCCCCTTTACTTAGTAGGTGCGGAGTGACTGCTTATTAAATGGAATATGGCACAGCAGGGGGGACCTTCTGGACATTCATGGCCTGCTCTCCCCAGGGCGGACAGGAAGCACAGTCTGTTGAGACTGCAGGGTTGTAAAGTCAGAGGAGGCAACATTTGCTAAGTTCAAAGAAGCAGCAGCACAAATGGCCAATAAACATAGGAAAAGATGTTCAACCTCACTTATTATCTGGGAAATGCCAATTAAAAGCATAACAAGATACTATTTTCCCACCCATTTGACTAGCAAAATACTGATGTTGGCAAAGGTCTTCTCATACCCTGTTCACAGAAGCAGAAATTGGCAGTGCCCTTTTTAGAGGGCAGTTTGGCAGATTTCATAAAATGTTAAATGCACATTCCCTTCAACTAGACCTTTTTCTTTCTAGGTATCTATCTTAGAGAAACAGATGCACAAAGATGTATGACCAAGGATGTTCACAGCTGCAATGCTAAATAGTAAAATATCATAAACAACATAAATGCCCACCAGTATCAGAATGGCTAAATAAAACCATGGGAATCCATATGGTGGAATATAATAGTAATTACGTGGCTAGACTGCACAGACTTACTGGAAGTCAAAAACCAAGCTGTAAAACGAAACTACAGTGTAGTTCCATTTGTGTAAAAAGAAAAGGAAAACCCTGAAGCAAAATTATGTATTTACACGCACACACACAGATAGAAAAAAATCATGACATACATCAAACTGACAGCATCAAGTACGTCTGGTGAAGGAATTGATTTTTCAGGCCAGGTGTGGTAGCTCATGCCTATAATCCCAGTACTTTGAGAGGCTGAGGCAGAAGGACTGCTTGAGCCCAGGAGTTCAAGACCAGCCTGGTCAACATAAGGGTACCCCCATCTCTACAAAAAATTTAAAAATTAGCCGAGTGTGGTGGCACATGCCTGTTTACTAAGGAGGCTTAGGTGGGAGGATCACCTGAGCCCAAGAGGTTGAGGTTGCAGTGAGCCACGATCATGCCGTTGCACTCCAACCTGGCCAATGGAGCAAGACCCTGTCTCAAAATAAAATTTTGGGGTGGCAAGTTTGGGTGGACTTTTTCACATATTTGTGTAATACTTATGTAATTTAAAATACTTTCTAAAAATTACCAAGTTCCTATTATATGCTAGCTCTGTGCCAGGAGCTTTAAATGTTGTGTGTTACCTTATTAATCCACACAACTCCGAGATGAGAATTGTTCATTGATTCAGCACACTTTCACCCTGCACCTCCCACATGCCAGCCCTGGGGGCAGAGGGTGCCCAGAATGCCTGTATTGAACAAATTTAAATGCAGAAATGGGTAGAGGCAGAAAACAAGCTAGTGAGTGCTGCTGCCATGGGGATGCAGAGTACAGCCAAGTCTATCCACACAGGAGGAACCTCAGCTGGGGTACAGGGTAAGTAATGCCTAAGGTCCCACACCCAGTAAGTGGGACCTCACTCAAGGCAGTATTTGTTTTGTTTTTTGTTTTTTGTTTTTTGAGATGGAGTCTCGCTCTGTCACCCAGGCTGGAGTGCAGTGGTGCAATCTCCGGCTCACTACAGCTCCGCCTTCTGGGTTCACGCCATTCTCCTGCCTCAGCCTCCTGAGTAGCTGGGACTACAGGTGCCCGCCACCGCGCCCGGCTAATTTTTTGTATTTTTAGTAGAGACGGGGTTTCACCATGGTCTCCATCTCCTGACCTCGTGATCCGCCCGCCTCCGCCTCCCAAAGTGCTGGGATTACAGGCGTGAGCCACTGCGCCCGGCTTCAAGGCAGTATTTGAACTTGCCTCCAAAGGCCGCAGTAAACAGCAGCTGACCCTTAAGGTCCATGAAGGCTCTGCTATCTGCTGGGCAGCCCTGGGTGGAGGAAGTGGGTTGTATCTGAGTGCTGCGAGGGAAGGGAGGAGAGACTATGATATTCCAGACACAGATGTTTCATTATCACTATTCAATATTTATTAAGCATCTAATAAGTATAAGGATGCATGAGTTGAGGGTCCCTACCTTCAGGTTGGAAGCACAAAAGAGACCAGATCCTAGTGCTCTAGGTACAGTAGGACATGGTACCTGCTGCCTAGACAGAATTTAGAATCTGGCTGGGGTGAAGAGATTAATGAGCCAGTCATGCCATCGATGTGCTGTAACTGAGTCCTAAAACCACCAGCAGTGACACAAACTGGAGTCAGTGGCCTCCCAGGCGAGATGACCGCCCAGCTACTGACCCTGGGTCTCTGCGCTCATCTGCCTCGCAGAGCTACAGGGAGGGCTAATGAAGCGAGAGGCCCTTCCTAAACCCTCAAGCCCTCCATCAGAGTGCCTTTTGCTCTGAGAATTAGAAGGAAGAGGAACTAAGGGATTGCGTTCCTTTGGGAGGAGGAACTGCCCCATCCCTGCCCTCCCCACAGCCCTGGCCAGCTCTGCCAGGTCAAAGAAGGTTCTCCTCAGCTCAGAAGCCCGGTGAGAACGACAGGAACACAGGATGGAGGAGATTCTGGCCCCACTTTACCCATGGAGCCTGTCCATACCAGTCCCATGCCATCCTCCAGGTATACCAGTCAGCACCCCTGGAAAAACCACCTCGAAATCAAGGGTGTGAGCCCTTGCCATGGTGGAGACCCAAGATCTCATGCTCCCAGAGAAGTGATCCCACATTCACCCACCTCCTAACTGCTTAGCCGACCGGTAGGTATTCACTGGGCCTGTTCTCCCTGCCCATTGTATTAGGCCAGACAGGGGAAGATGTGATTAACACATAAGAAATAGTGAAAAATACCCTGATGAAATATGATTCAGTGCTAAGTAATATTAACAGTAAGGAGTGCAGTGGCTCATGCCTGTAATTCCAGCACTTTGGGAGGCCAAAGCAGGCAGATCACTTGGGGTCAGGAGTTCGAGGCCAGCCAGGCCAACAAACGAAACCCCATCTCTACTTAAAATACAAAAATTAGCTGGGTGTGGTGGTGCGTGCCTGTAATTCCAGCTACTGGGAAGGCTGAGGCGAGGCACGACAATCGCTTGAACCCGGGAGGTGGAGGTTGCAGTGAGCCGAGAGATTGTGCCACTGCACCCCATCCTGGGAGACAGAGTGAAACTGTGTCTCAAAAATACAAACAAACAAAAACCCAGTAAGAGTTACAGGGATTCAGGGAAGGGAAGAGGTCATTGTGGACTGGAGAAATCTTGGAACCTTCCTGGAGGAGGTAGCAGCTCTTGGCTTCAACCCTGAAGAATGGACTGGGGAAAGCACAGCAGGAACAATGACAGGAAGGAAGGAGCATGGCAAGGTCCCCTCCTACGGGACACCCTCCTATTAGAGGACTGTAGTGAAAGTGGGGTGGGTTGATTGTGGAGGTCGCAGGGTTGAAGACTTGAGAAATAGCCAGAGGGCATCTGACATGATGAGGGAGACAATGGGGAGCCACTGGAGGTTCTACAGCAGGGTGTGATCATGATTAAAGCAGAGCTTAGTCCTTACAGGACTAGTAAGCAGGTGAAGGAAGAGCAACAGGAGATGGAACAGACACAAGACAACAACTTCCTTCCAGCTCCAGCATGAAGTCTCACTTCAGCCTCAGGGACTGCGGAAATGTCTCATTTTCCCCATTCACTTATTTTCCAGTTCTTTCATTTTGTGGCATTCTGAGTCGTCTTAAATCGTGGGGGAGGGAAAGCCTGGAGTGGGTAATCTGGGGTGGGCTCACTTAGTAACTGGTCTGACAAGGGTGGGCAAGGAGAAGCAAGTTAAGCTGGGGAGTGCATTCTGAGGGAAGAACCCCCAGGTGGGGCACACAGCCTAGGGGAAGGGCGGGTGCAGCCTCGGGTCTGGTGGCTGCTCCCCAGCAGAGCACGGGAGCCCTTCTGACCCCGCCCCACCTTCCAGCCACATTTCCTAGCTGCTCTCTGCCCACACCCGCTGTGCACCACCACAACAAACTCTCGTTCCTGAAAAGCCCATGTGTCTTGTGCCTCGGGAGGCATGTGCTTGCTATATTCCTCCCTCTGAAATGCCTTCCTCACCCCTCCCCTAAATTCCAGTTCAACCGTCAAAAGCCAGAAGCCACCTCCTGCTGATGCATAGATGACCCCAGGCAGCGTTCGTTGTCTATGCCCAGTTCAGGGCAGCTTTTTCTGCAGGCGCTATGAGCCCTCATCCTATCACGGGAAAACTAGGAATCCTCTATGCCTTCGGTAGCCCCAGTATCTTAGGTGTCGCTCAGCTGCGGAGGCTTCTGGAAATCGGCTAAGTAAAGGTGCCCTGAATGAAGGGTTGCAGGCGTTGCATCCTGAGATTAGGAAGTGCTGGCTGGCCCTTCAAGTGATATTGTCTGGGGAACAGCTGGAGCTGGGTCCTGAAGGCTGGGTGGTTTGTCGGGAGGGGAGGTGCCTTTTTTGGGAGGAGGTGGGTAGTTGGATCTAGGAGGGTGGGTAAGTGGTTAGTGGATCAACACTGGCAGAGGGTGGGGGGTGGAGATCTGGGGATGCAGTTAACAGAGGTTGCTGCTTGAGATCAGCTGAAGGAGGTGGGGAGGAACCTGCAGGGGCCTTGGGAAGGCCCAGGGAGGCAGTTTCAGAAGGGCTCAAATGTCAGAGAGCAAAATGAGACTGAGAAAAGAGAAGAAATGTCTGTGCTGTTATTACACCATTTAGAAAACATGACAAAAAATTAGCCAGGCGTGGTGGTGTGTGCCTGTAATCCCAGCTACTGGGGAGGCTGATGCAGGAGAATCGCTTGAACCTGGGAGACGGAGGTTGCAGTGAGCCAAGATCGTGCCATTGCACTCCAGCTTGGGCAACAAGAGCGAAACTCTGTCTCAAAAACAAAAAACAAAAAACAAAAAAAAACAGGCCTGATAGGCCGGATGCAGTGGTTCACGCCTGTAATCCCAGTACTTTGGGAGGCCAAGGCGGGCAGATCACCTGAGGTCAGGAGTTCGCGCCTGACCAACATGGTGAAACCCCCATCTCTGCTAAAAATACAAAAAGCCGGGTGTGTTGGCAGGTGCCTGTAATCCCAGCTACTCGGGAGGCTGAGGCAGGAGAATCGCTTGAACCCAGGAGGGAGAGGCTGCAGTGAGCCGAGATCTAGCCATTGCATTCCAGCCTGGGCAACAATAGCGAAACTCCATCTCGAAAACAAACAAACAAACAAAGAAAACAGGCCTGATAGCAACAGCTGCTACTCTTGAGTCTGAGGGGGAGTTGGGAATCTTGAAAGCTACCTGTGTTTTCCCAATCTTCTTGATACCTGCATCTAGCCCTTCCCTAACCCCAGGCATAGCCCAGGAGAAGACTGTGTGACAGTCAGGGGCTGGGCCCCACGTCAGAACAGGAAACCTAAATTCTAATTCCATTCTAGTCCTGTTCCCAGTTCTTCATTGTGAGCTTGTGGCCAGTTATCAAACTCGGTCACCCCAAGTCACCTAGTCTGAAAATGAGATCAGTAGTTCTAAAACTTGTACTAGAACTCGTGGAATTCTTTAATTATAGCATATGAATAAGGAATAATGTTATATTAGCAGAAAATATATTTTGTTTGGAGATCTCCACATCGCAAGTCACATGTACTAAAGTCTTTTAAATTAAATCAACATTCTGGTTTTTCTGGTAATGCCTACTGTTACCTTCATTGGTTGGGAGTGCGGATGCAAATGCCAAGGGTTGAAGACTTACTAGAAAATCTTTTGAGAATTGCTGGAGCCAGGTGATGGCAATGGGAGGGCGTTACACTACTCTCTGCTTCTGCATATGTTCGAAGATGTTCATGAGTTTTACAAAGTCCGTTTTGTTTATTTATTTATTTATTTTTGAGATGGAGTCTGGCTCTGTCGCCCAGGCTGGAGTGCAGTGGCCAGATCTCAGCTCACTGCAAGCTCCGCCTCCTGGGTTTACGCCATTCTCCTGCCTCAGCCTCCTGAGTAGCTGGGACTACAGGCGCCCGCCACCTCGCCCAGCTAGTTTTTTGTATTTTTTTAGTAGAGACGGGGTTTCACCGTGTTCGCCAGGATGGTCTCGATCTCCTGACCTCGTGATCCGCCCGTCTCGGCCTCCCAAAGTGCTGGGATTACAGGCTTGAGCCACCGCGCCCGGCCGTTTTGTTTTTTGAGACAGAGTCTCTTTCTGTCACCCAGGTTGGAGTGCAGTGGCACAATCTCGGCTCATTGCAACCTCCGCCTCCTGAGTTCCAGTGATTCTCCTGCTTCAGCTTCCCAAGTAGCTGGGATTATAGGTGCCCACCACTACGCCCAGCAAATTTTTGTATTTGTAGTAGAGACGGTGTTTCAACATGTTGGCCAGGCTGGTCTCAAACTCCTGACCTCAGATGATCCACCCATCTCGGCCTCCTGAAGTGTTGGGGTTACAGGTGTGAGCCACTGTGCCCAGCCCAAAAAAGTCTTTTTAAATTTTAGTTGAGAAAATGTATCTATGATCTAATTTTTTCTGGGAGTTCACTGTAACTGAGGGCAGGCCTCCATACTGCTTCTTCAAGGGAGCGTAGTTTGAGAATCACGGAATTTCTGAAAGTTCTTCCAGGTCCTAAAAGTCATAATGTCTAAGCTTCTTGCCCCAGAGCTAAATGACAACAGAAACACTTCGCTCAAAGAACCAAGAGCTAAAAAAGCAAAGTCCCTGTTTCCGGGTTGCAGGACACCCAGGAGTGCAGCGACTGACTGAGAGAGAACAGCCCCAATTCCTGAATTTCCACCCCAAACACAACATTCCACGCACAGGTGTAAGTGCCTCTCCTCCCAGACCTCAGACAGGCTACCCTTTCTCCGGGCTCTTCCGGGAAAGTAGTTTCTGCCTTCCTGGATCCCAGAGGAAATGAAAACAATCAAGCAGCCAGAACCCCCACCCTGTTCTGCACTTTTTCCCTTTTTTTTTTTTTTTGGAGATGGAGTCTCGCTCTATCGCCCGGGCTGGAGTGTAGTGGTGCGATCTCGCCTCACTGCAACCTCCACCTGCTGGGTTCAAGCAATTCTCCTGCCTCAGCCTCTCGAGTAGCTGGGACTACAGGCACACACCACCACACCCGGCTAGTTTTTTGTATTTTTTGTATTTTTTTTTTTTTAAGACAGAGTTTCGCTCTTGTTATCTAGGCTAGAGGGCATGGTGTGATCTCTGCTCACTGCAATCTCTGCCTCCCAGGTTCAAGTGATTCTCCTGCCTCAGCCTCCTGAGTAGCTGGGATTACAGGCGCCTGCCACCATACCCGGCTAATTTTTTGTATTTTTAGTAGAGACGGGGTTCTGCCATGTTGGCCAGGCTGGTCTTGAACTCCTGATCTTAGGTGATCTGCCTGCCTCAGCCTCCCAAAGTGCTGGGATTACAGGCGTGAGCCACCACGCCTGGCTAATTTTTTGTATTTTTGGTAGAGACGGGGTTTCACCAAGCTAGCCAGGCTGGTCTCGAACTCCTGACCTCCTTTCAGCTTCCCAAAGTGCTGAGATTACAGGGGTGAGCCACCGCGCCTGGCCTCTGTTCTGCACTTTCTCTAGAGAAAGCTCTCACACAAAGGCAGACAGATGAACAGGGCCGCCTTCCCCTGGAGGCCTGGGGTAAAGACGAAATGAGAGCTGAGTTCACGTGAAGTGCCCCACGTGGTGGCAGTTTCCTCTCTTTTCCTGTGCAGCTAGGTCACCACCCACTTCTCTTTGTACCCCGTTCTCTACTAATCAAACATACAAGACAGCTCAAAAATTGTGTGTGGCGAGTTGATTTTCCTCCTCAGTCTTTCAGCCTCCATTTTCTCACCTCTCTGCATGGCTGAAGCCCTCCATGGGCTGTTCCCACCTCCCCGACCCCTAAGAAGCTTCTCTGAAAAGTCACCAGCTCCTTCCAGGTTGTCCAATGCCATGGGCATGTCTCAATGAACTCAGCTTTCCCTAGGGCTGGGCAGCCACCCTCCGGAAAAACCCCTTGCTTCCCCAGATATCGCTCTGTCCTGCCTTCTCCCTCGGTCCCCGCTGCCTGCCACTCCTCCTCTCCATGTGGCCCACAAATGTCAGGGTTTTCATGGACACGATTCTGAGACTTTGTCTCTCCTCCCTCTCCCCTTGCTAAGCCCTTAAGTTCCCATGGATTTAAATGCCAGGGTTCTGCTCTCAACTCCCATCTCTGTCACCCGTACTTCCCTACGGCCCAGACTCCAGGCACCTGGCGTCTCACACGAAGCCCTCGATTCCCACCTATCCCAAACCTCATCCTTCCCTGGGTCTTCCCATCTGAGCAAATAGCACAACCATCACCAGGTGTTCAGGCCAGACCCCTGGGAGTCCTCCTTGAGTCCACCAGTTCCCCTCCCCTCCGGTCAAGCCCTATCGTTAGCTCCAAAATACACCCCAAAGCTCTCCTCTGTCTCAATTGCTGCCTCTCAAATCCACATCAAATCCTTCCTGTACACAGAAACCTTCTATGGCTACTCAGTATTGTCAGAAGTAAGCCAGCTTTTGGGCAGACCCTGCAGAGCCCTGATGTGTGGAGCCCCGTCTGCCTCTCCAGCTGCATCTGGCTCTTTCTCCTTTGCCATTTCACCCTGGCACACAGTTTGCCAAACAAGTCAAGCCAAGGCCTTGCTGGTGCTGTTTCCTCTGCCTGGAACACTCTCCCCCACCCCACCCCCCACAAAGCCGGCTCTTCAGTTCCTTCAGATCTTAACTGAAATGCCACCTCCTCCAAGAAGCCTTTCTTGACCACCCCAACTAAAGCAGGCCTCTGCTATCTTCTATTTCAGCCCCTTGTTTCTTTATGTTCTGCCTGTCTCCCCCATCAGAGTGTCAACTCCATGAGGGCAGGAACCATATATGCCCAGGGCCTAGTACACAGCCAGGTATACAGTAAGTGTCCAGTAAGCATCTGCTGAAGGAGCAGATGAACCAGTCATCACTGCCTAGAGATTAAGTGGTTCCCAGTAAGTTCTAAGGGTTAGCCTGAAGGGGAAACTGAGGCCCATCACTTCTGGTTTTCCAGTTCTGCAGGAAAGGCTGGGGCCCAGGCCAGAAGGCGCCTCACCTCCCTTTTCCAGCGTGCCAGCCACTCGTCCCGCTTGCGCTTGCTGATGTAGTAGGGGTCCCCCGCCTGGAAGGTGTGCCTCGGCATGGGCCGCTGACGGAGGCTGGACTCCCAGCCCAAGCCACCCCGCAGCCGGCCCCGGGAGCCCTAGGACAGAGAGACAGATATTAGGGCATTAGGGTGGCAACGGACAGACCCACCGAGGAGGCACTCACCTCAAACACAATGTGGACACTGGCTCCTGGCCAGAGAGGGCACCCCTGGGAGTGCTGGGCAGACCCTGTGTGGGCTTGAGGAGTGAGGGACATGTGTGGTGGGGGTGGGGGGCACATGGACACAGCCACAGGCCACAAAGGGAGGTGCCTGGCCTCTGGAGGGGGATGAGCCGGCTGCCTTGTTGGGGGACTTCCAACCTCCACACCCACTTCCTCTCCTTCCCACAGAGGGATGTGTAAAGGAGGAGGAGGGGCCCACCCTCCACCCCCTCACACACCCTCGCCACCCGTGTCCTTCTTCTAGAATCAGGATCCACAGAGCCCCTGGGGGTGGAACACTTGCCTCCATTTTCATGGATTCGATGTTGGTCTCCTTCTGTTCTTTGCCTGTGGAGAGGGAAGAACAAAGGGACCCGTTCGTTGGTCGGCAGAATTACTGGAGTGGCTCATAGGCCCCACCTTGTGCCTGGGGTCCCTGCCACAGGGGATGGGGGTCCTCTGGCCGTTTAGCTGTTCATGAGTTAAATATGATGGCCCACCACATGCCAGGCACAGTGCTGACCCTGAGGACCCAGCAGGGCCTAGGGCAGAGAAAGAACTCGGGCAGGGGCAGGCCTTGAGGCCCAGGCAAGAGGGAACACGAGGAAAGTCAGAGCTGGGTTTCTGGCCTGTTGACTCTGTCTCAGGTACACAGAAGGGGACTGAAAATACCCCCGTTCTGCTGCTCCCAGTCAAGAGACCTCCTTCCCCAGAGGAGGAGCAGGATGGCAGAGGGGGTGTGGAAAGTGGAGGGGGTGCAGGAAGGCCTGGGCCGGAGGGCCAGCCTGAGCGGCCTCCCTGGCCCTGCAAGGGAGTGTTTGCAAAGAGGCCTTCTGGGCATAAGGGCATGTACTGGGGGGCGGTGGGTACCGGGCCAACTGGAACAAGACCCCGGTGAAGCAACTTCCTCTCTACGAGACTCAGTTTCCTCATCTGGAAAATAAGGATGCTGGATGCGATTTCCAAGGTCCGCCTGCAGGTCCAAATATTATGATTCTATTACTAATCTCATTCTCTGTCCCTCCACTCCCTACCCCATGCTCAGGCCCCGGAGCTCAGCCTTTAATCTAGAAGACTTGAGTTTGGATTCCAGTGTGACCTCTGTAACCTCTCCTGGCCTGTTTTCCCACTGAATCAAGATAGATAAATGTTCTAAAATCATTAGGTTATGATGAGCATTAAGTGCCTAGCATGGGGCCTGGCATACTGTAGGTGTTCAATACATGTTAGTGTGGTATTGTGGCCCTGATTCCAGGTCCTGGCAGGGAAGTCTCAACTTCCCTATTGAGACCCTGCCCTCTCGCGGTGCTTCTCCAGGCCCCCAGCATAAGGGGAGCTGCGTTCCTCCCAAGCATCCCCCTGTACTCCCCACCACGTCCTCACCACCCTTTCCAGGCACCCCTTCCAGGCTCAGCGCCCTGCAGGCTGCGGGGCTGACTGATTCTGCCTCCCCTAGCTTCTTGCTGGAGGTGGGGAAGTGAGCCCTCCTTCCACCTGGGCCCCTGAGCGTCTTTGTTGGGAGCCGAGAGCGTATCGGGCCTGGACCCACTGCAGGAAGGTCACTAAGGCTGGCTTATGGTAGCTTGGGGTGGGGGGAGACAAAGGGCTTGAAACGGAAAAAACAGCCCCGACTTCATCTCCTGGCTGTGAAGCGGAAGCCAGCCACAGTGTTCACGCCGCGGGTCCTCAGCCCGGGAGGCCACTCCCTTCCCTCGTGACAGGGGGGTCCTGGGCTGGGTTTGGGCTGCCCCCGGGCGCCCAAGACAGCGCTGTCCTCAGTGGTTCTGTCCCGGGTGACAGCGACTCCCGCTAGCTAGGCCCGGGAGCACCGGGGGAGGGAGGCAGGAGCGCCGCCGTGGGTGCGGGCCTGGCGCCGGGCTCATCCCGCGGGGGCCTCGTGGGCGGGGACGGGGCGTCTGTCGCGGGCACCTGTGCGCGTGGGCGGGCGCGCACTCGCCAGCGCTTTGTTCGTGACCGGCCTTTTAAGGGCTGTCTCAACTGTCTTGTCTGGCTCTGCCTCCCTGTTTCCTCTCTGTCCTCTCTCCCACCACAGCCAGCTCCCCACCTTTCTCGTAGGGCCCCCTCCAGTCTGTCCCGGGCCTCCCGGCTCCCAGGCCAGGGCTTCCCCCTCCTCCCAGACCTGGTCGCTCTGCCCGGCGAGGCTCCGGGCTCCCAGCAGGGGGCGCCTGCCCGCGATCAGGTGGCGGCCGGGGAGGGGGCGGCCTGGCGGTCCAGGCTGACACTGACCCGGCGGGACTCCGGGGCTCGCGGTGGCGCTGGGAACCGCTGTGTCAGCCCTGCGGCTGGGGCGGGGAGTGGAGGACCCCCGGGCTGGCTCCGGGACCTGGACATGGGGTTCCCGACTGCATTCTCTCCCCAGCCTGCTTTAGAACCTCTAAGGTTTCCTACCTGGGACCCACCATGGCATTTAATTACTTTTACGGATATTTATTCATTAGAATATTAGAAAATCAGGGTTGAAAGGCTTTCCCGAGTACTTGTTCAGCACTTAAATTTTGCAGAAAGCTGAGACCTGGGGGGTGGAGTGACTTAAGGCCAGAGCTGAGATGATCTTTCAGGGGTCCGGATGCCCCGGCCAGCTCCCTCTTCGCTGCACCACTACGGTTATTTCTCGATGTGACCCCTTCCTAATTTCCCAGCCCCCAGGCTCCCCAAAACAGAACGATTTTTCCTTATGCAGTTTCCAATTGGCTTCTTTCTGGAATTTTCTCCCTGACGACTCTGCGCATGCCCACTTGAGTGATCACACACACACACACACACACACACACACACACACACACACACACGCTTTCCAGCCTGGCCCAGCCGCCTCGGAATGCGGCACTTGTCGTGAGTCAGGGAGGGTCAGCTGCTCTCTCAGTACGGCCTATGCAGCCCAACTGCTCCTGGCCCAGGCCCAGGGTCACCACCAGGGCCAGGTGGCTGTGTCCTTCCAGTGTGGCCCTGGCAGGCCGAACATAACCCTAGTGCATCTCAGGACCTGGGGGCAGGGGAGGCCAGGGTGCTTCTAACACTCGCCTCTTAGTCTGAGCTATACTCAGCCAGAGGACACCCAAGTTCTCTTTAAAATGAACGCAAATCTCCATGGCCAGGCTGTAGCCAGGTTTACCTCAGAGGGCAGTCACTGGCCTGAAGAGGGGCCCTGTGCTCAGTCTGAGCAGAGAGGGGCTTTGTGCTGACCCTAATCCAGTCTCTTACCAGTTGTATAATCTTGGGTAAGTAATTTAACCTTTCTGAAGCTTCAGTCTCCCCATCTGAAAAATAGGGATGATAAGAGTCTTCCAGGCTGGGTGCAGTGGCTCATACCTGTAATCCCAGCACTTTGGAAGGCCGAGGTGGGCGGATCACCTATAAGATCAGGAGTCTGAGACCAGCCTGGCCAACACGGCGAAACCCTGTCTCTACTAAAATTACAAAAATTAGCAGGGCAAGGTGGCGGGCGCCTGTAATCCCAGCTACTTGGGAGGCTGAGGCAGGAGAATCACTTGAACCTGGGAGGGGGAGGTTGCAGTAAGCCAAGATCGTGCCACTGCACTCCAGCTTGGGTGACAGAGTGAATGAGACTCTGTCTCAAAAAAAAAAAAGTCTTCCTCCCATGATCACACATGGGGCATAATACACAGCAGAGCTTCTGAAACTTTCATATGCATGGGAAGCATGAGGGCCTCTTTAAAATGCAGATTCTGATCCAGCAGGTCTTCAGCAGAGCCTACAATTCTGCACTTCTAAATCCCTGGGTGCTGCCAACGCTGCTGGTCTATGGACCACCGTGAGCAGCAAGGAGAGAGAATGCCCAATATAGTCAATACTCAGTAAGGGAAAGCCACATTGCCACTGCCACCATCATCATTATGGCTTTAATGCTGGCGGGGGCAGGAGCAGACCCGAGACAAGCATGGGCCTGTCGGATGTTGGCTCCTGTCCCTATCACTCATCTCAACATCTCCCCTCTTCCTGATTCTTTCTCCTGGCTGTACTTTCAGCACATGCTCAGGCTACAAGAAACGCTGCCTTAAAAAGCCTGTTGCTGCTGTACAGGAGCTCATGAAAGGGGTTCCAGGAGAGCGTCCCCTGAAAAGAGACCTGGAATAACGGGAACTGAAAGGAGACCACGGCCGAGCCACATCCTCTCCGGGGCCTTAGTCTCCTTCCTCATCTGAATCAACCAGCTGAGCATGTGTTCTATGTCAGCTGACTGCTGGAACCGTGACCGAGCCTCTACAGCCTGATTAAGGCATTGCCCGCTGCACACTGGCAAAGCCTAGGCCACTACCCACTCCACTAGGTAACATCTCACCAATTTCAGCTTCCAGGCAGCGCACAGTGGCCTTCAGGGATCCTACTAGCTCTCATCCCTGCCAGAATCTATACTTCCTGGATAGCTGGGGCCACACCGGAGTGCACCAAGGCCAAAGTTTGGTATTTTTGGTGTTTTTTTGAAATGGAGTCTCACTCTATTGCCCAGGCTGGAGTGCAGTGGTGCAATCTTGGCTTACTGCAATGTCCGCCTCCTGGGTTTAAGTGATTCTCCTGTCTCGGACTTCTGAGTAGCTGGGACTACAGGCATGCGCCACCAAGCTCGGCTAATATTTTTTTTGTATTTTTAGTAGAGACAAGGTTTCACTGTGTTGGCCTGGCTGGTCTCAAACTCCTGACCTCAAGTCATCTGCCCGCCTGGGCCTCCCAAAGTGCTAGGATTACCAACATGAGCCACTGCGCCCAGCCTCAAGGCCAAATTTTGGAGGTCAAGGAGACTTAAAGAGTTTTTGCCTACCATACTCAGCACTAAGATTCTAAGGAAGATCCACCCGTCTGAAAGTCCCAGACCCAGGAATCATCCTTGACAGCATCTCCCCCTCACCTCTCATGTCCCTGGCATTTGTCCCCTCCCTTCATCTCCACTGCCATCCTGCTTCCCAGCTCCTCCATTCCATCCCAGGATCCAGATGACATAGTGAGCTTTTCAAATTGCAAAGCTGATTACATCACACATACACACTGTCCGCCCCACCCCCACCCCCACCTCCGCACCCCACCCCCGCCCCCAGCCCCAACAGCCACCTTGAAGGCCTGGCCTGTCTGCCCCAGCACTTTCCACACCCTTCTCCTTTGCTCTCTACACTCTAGCTTTGTGACATCTGTCAATTTGCTGGGTGCCCTGCTCCCTCCCACCTGGGAGCCTTCTTCCCTGTTCTCACTCTCTTCCTCTACCCCTCACCCAATGGACTCCCTCGCCCTTCAGCTCAGGCTGGACAGCCCAGGCCAACTCAGGTTCTTCATTGTAGTTCCCCTGGACATGTTTCACTTCCCTTAGAGCGCTTATCTCCATGTGTAATCCCATCTTTTTAAGCGTGGATTTCTCATTAATGTCTGTCTCTCCAGCTGACTGTGAGGTCCTTGAGGGCAAGAACCAGGTTTTTGTTCATAACAGTTTCCCTAGTCCCTGGTATGGATCCTAGCACACCCTGAATGGGTGTTTTAAGAAACACCTGTTGACTGAGCGATGCAGGAGCCCTTGAGAACAACTAGAAATGGAAGCAGGGAAATCCCAAAGTGAAAACAAACCCTCAAGACCAGAGAACAGCTTTGGGGCTATGGCTCCATGCTGCAGGGCAGGAAGGAATGCCATGACCCTGGGTAGCAGCTTGGCAGAAGTCATCGTGGGGTCCTGGGAAGCGAAGTCAACTGCAGTCAGCCCGTGAGGAACACCACATTTGGAAGGGCAGGGCTGATGGGTTCTCTCACACACCTGGCATTATTAATGGGAAGAACGGTGTCTTCTCTCTTTCCTCATCTGTCTCATTCCTCTCAGGCCCTTCCCACTCCCAGGAAGTATCAGACAGTCCAGGACCCGTCTCTGCACCAAGCCCCATTCCAGGACAGTGGAAAATAGTAGAAAGGCACAAGACCAGGACTGAATGAGCCCTGGATCTGCCACTTAAGGTTTGGGCTCCATGAGCAAGTCACATCATCGCTTTAAGCCTCAATATTTTTCTCCTGAAAATGAGGATAATCATATCTCTTGAATAAGATTGTTAGAGGAGTAAATAAAACAACTAATACAGATTCCCTCTGTAGTGTTCTGCACCTAGTGGGAGCATCATACATATTTTTTGAATAATAAATGAATAAAAGCTTCTTAATAAGTTTGAAAATTTGTATTCTGGTTCTCTATCCTGCATGAACATTAGGTTGGATCCATGCAAAATAAGTTACGCCAATTAATCAATTTACTCATTCCATCATACACGCTTGGAAGGAAGACTTTTTGAAATTAAAATGCACATATGCAAAGCAACCTGGCAGGGCCCTGGGAGGATCAAATGTGATAATGTATGAGAAAGCGCTTTGTAAACTGTGAAGCCCTGTACAAATGCTAGTTGTCCTCATTACTAACATGTTTACAGCTTGGTTGGCCCTGAAATTGCTGGCTTAACCTGAAAGAGAAAAGTGGGCAACTTTCCAGGCTTCCAGGGTTAGGCCAAAAAGTCCCCAGATGAAGAGGCCTGGACTGGGCACTACACAGAATACCCTCACCCAGCCCCCTCCCCACGCCACTGTCACAACCAAATTTCCAGTCGAGTCAGCCCAACTAGGGTGGGCTTAGGACCTCTGCACTCAGGGAGGCAAACAGGGTATCTGCTGCCCTTGAGTACCCAGGCCATGGACTACAAATACAGCAATCCCCAGGAGCTGCAGGGCACGTGGGAGAGTGAGCAGGCCAGGCAGAGCTGCAGAAAACTAAGGCCCACAACCAGCCACAGAAGGCGATGGAGGGACAGCCATTATCCCAGTCTAGCAATCGCTGGCGTTACGAAAGCCCACTGTTGCCAGATCTAGCTTTTTTTTTTTTTTTTCATGAGAAGCCAAAACTCCAGATTTTTATGTGAAATTTTTTGATTTTTAAATACTGGCAACTAATTTTTTAAATGTTTAAAACACTCTATGGGCCAAATAAAACATATGTGCAGACTGCATCCAGCCAGTAGCCTCCAGGCCATAGCCTTGGCAAGCAGACCTTTAGCCACGACCCAGCCCATCCTTCCTGGGACCTGCTGGAGACCCAAGTCCCTGACTCTCAGGATATGCTGGTGGGCCCAGAAGAGGCTGCCCCTGGTGCTGAGGACTCACCCGCTTCTGCAGGTGCTCCTCGGCCCTCCTTGGGGGTGCAGCAGCCATTTTCCACTGCTCTTGAGGCTTCAGGCGGGGTCTCAGCTGCACCCTCTCCCTCTGCTGGGGCCCCGCCCTTCTGCCCCCCAGCAGGGCTCCCCTCCTCTGGCTGGGGCTCACTCCGCTTCTCCAAGTCCCCGTTGGGTAACAGCTCTGAGGAGCCTGAGTCCTGGGCCATGGATGGGGACTTGGAGGTCACCGCAGGGTCCTTTGGCGTGTCACTGCTTTCCACCTGCAAATACAAGAAAGATATCCAAAAGGAGGGTTAGATCAGTAGGCTTAGCCTGTTTCGGATTATTGACCGCTCTGAAATTCTAGAGAAGGTTATGCACTTTCTGTCCAGAAATTGTGTTCATATAAATCTTCAAGCAAGCAGATACATTCACAATTTTGCTTTCAATACCAAAGGATTCATGGGCTTGACCCCTTGAAATCACGGGTCTGTGGACTCCAGCTTAAGAAACAGGAAAAGAATCCAAGCAGGTTTGGCAGCCTGGTTGCACTTCTCAAGGGATCTGTACCCCCACCCCACCACCACTCACTGAGGTTACATAGGATGTCCAAGCCATCTCTGCAGCCCCTGTTCAAAAAGAAATGCTCTGGCCAGGCGTGGTGGCTCACACCTGTAATCCTAGCACTTTGGGAGGCCGAGGTGGGTGGATCACCTGAGGTCAGGAGTTTAAGACCAGCCTGATCAACGTGGAGAAACCCCATCTCTACTAAAAAGACAAAGTTAGTCGGGGATGGTGGTGGGCACCTGTAATCCCAGGTACTCAGGAAGCAAGAGAACCGCTTGAACCTGGGAGGCAGAGGTTGCGGTGAGCAGAGATCGTGCCATTGCTCTCCAGCCTGGGCAACAAGAACAAAACTCCGTCTCAAAAAAAAAAAAAAAAAAAAAAAGGCTCCTTGTGCCACCTATAATCCAATAAGAACCCCCTCCTCCAGAAGGTTGCAGTGCCACCAGATCAAGTCTGGGACTCAGTCTGGTCTGCCTTCTGTGGTCAGTGCTCTCCCAGCTTTCCTCTTGATCTCTTGAGGCATGAGAGTCGAAGGAGGCCCCCTAGAAAAGCATTCTGTGGGCTCATAGCCTAGCACAGCTTTCTCCCTTGGCCTGGGCCGCCCCAGATTCTTTTAGGCACTCAGACCCAGAAGAGCAAAGGCTCTGGCAAACAATTTTCAGGCTCTGCAACAACCCTTCCTGAGCACTGGGGTCTCTCATTCTCTTCAAGGGAAATCATTTCTTTATCCCCTAGAGTCTAAGAACTGAACTCACTAAGGTTCCAGGTAATAAAAATCAAATAAAGAATAATCGTGGCTGTCTGTGCGTATCACTGCACAGTGGACAAAGCTCCTCACTTATTACCTCCTCAGAGTTTCTCAGCCTCCCTGGGAAGCAGGTGAGGAACCTGAGGCTCTCTGAAATTTTGTGATTTGCTCCAGGTCACAGGCTTTGCAAGGACAAAGCAAGAGCAGGAGAGCCGGGTGCCTGCTGTGTGCTCTGCTGTGTGTATATATTCAGTCCTCAGCCATCCAGAGGCAAGTGGGCCAGGACACCTCAAGAAGAATGGAGGTGTCCAGCATGGGACAGGAACAGGCAGGGGTCCCCACGGCTCAACACTCTGCCACACCCATGGGCACCAGGCTGCACTCAGCAACTCCGCCGCGCTGGCTCGGCTCCTTATGCAGAACACCTACCCAGTAGAAAGGCAGGGACAGCATCAGCTCAGCAAACCTCAGATAAGGCACTCAGCACCTCGGTTTCCCCACCCATCAGATGTCTAGACCAGAGATGACTGGTCTAGACCAATGGAAGTTTTGTCTTTTTTTTTTCTACTTATAAAAGTCAGACACATATATCATAAAAAAATCAAACTATAGCCAGGCGTAGTGGCTCATGCCTATAATCCTAGCATTTCGGGAGGCTGAGGCAGGAGGATCACCTGACGTCAGGAGTTTGAGACCAGCCTGGCTAACATGGCAAAACCCTGTCTCTACTAAAAATTAGCTGGGCGTGGTGGCGCATGCCTGTAATCCCAGCTATTTGGGAGGCTGAGGCAGGAGAATCACTTCAACCCAGGAAGTAGAGGTTGCAGTGAGCTGAGATTGCGCCACTGCACTGGGCCACAGAGCGAGACTCCATCTCAAAAAAAAAGAAAATCAAACTGTACAGAAAAATGAATAATGCTAAAAGGTTAAAGCTCCTATTTCAGCTCCCTACCCCCAAAATCTCTCCCTGGAGGTACCCATTATTAACAGTTCAGTGAGCATCCTTTCCAGACTTTTTCCTATGCATCGACAATCATGTGTAAGTTACATGTTTATACATATGTATTCATATACACACTCAGATCCAGAAATGTTTTTTTCCAAAAGGGTATCATACTAGTTGTAATGTTCTGCAACTTGCTTTTTCACTTAACAAGCAGAGTGGGCATCCCTCCATCCCAGTGCAGATGGATCTGGATGCTCCAAAATGTATGCATGCCGTTCCCTGATGGTGGGCATTTGGGCTGATTTGCTTTTCGCTGCAGTGAATACCCTTGCACAGACAGCTCTGTACAGCTGCGTGTTTCCATGGGACGGAGTTCCAGAAGTGGTCTGGCCGGGTGAAAGGGCCTGTCCAGCTAAGTGTGCAGAGATACTGCCAAATTCCCTCTAGAGTTTCCCACCACTCAAGTGCACAGCCTGAGAGAGCACTGGGTCTCCAGCCCCTCCCCTGCAAAGCCCTATTTCCAAGGCTGCTTTTGTTCTAACGGTCTAAGACTTGAACTCTGAACCCACTGTTATTTGGTGAGGAACCCCAGAGGTGGCAATTAGGGACAACGGTCTTGGGAAAACACAAACAAAAACAAAACCAGAGTCTTCTCAGGTATGCTTTCCTCCCTGGACGGGGACCCGGGCACAGGGAGCAGCTGGAGAGGGAGCAGAAGGAACTGCAGGGCCTGCCAAGCTCCTTTCCTGCTGTGCAGGGCGGCTGGGCAGGCCTGCTTCCAGGAGGGAAGCGCCCACAGAAAGCTGCATGTGTGTACTCCTCAGCAGTTGGAGGCAGAGGGCTGCAAAGAGAGGAAGAGGAGGTGACTGGTGAAAGCGAGAAGTCCTCTGCTGTGCTTGGGGGCTTGGGCTGATGCCAGCAGAGTTGGGAAGGTCAAATCCAGGAAGGAAAGTGGACCCCTGCCTATCGCCCCTGCCTCCATCCTGTGTGTCAGGACCCTCCTCAGAACTCAGAACACCTCTCCTCCCACCCTGCTTAGGCAAAGAGGGCATTTCCAGCCTAGAATGGTCCTCCCTGGTGTAAACCCTGTCTGTCACCCTTCAAGGCTCAGTCATGAGCCCCAGCAGCCTGAAGAGTGGAGTGTACCCCTGCACTGACAGCCACCTTCCAGGGTCCAGCTGTGCCAGGTACCCCAAAGCCCCCAACATGGCACTACCACGGAGGTGTGCATGGGGTCCTGTCTGGCCAACTTGAGCTAAGAAGCTTAGGTCAGAGACAGACTTTTGCATGGCTGCATCTTCCTTTCTTCTCATCATTTGCTGCCCTGCAGATACCTCAGATTGGGGCAGGTTCTGAGCCCCGCAAAGCTGCTGGAGGCAATGCCACTGTCACTCACTTCCTGCCTGGGACCACACGGCCTCCTCTCATGCTGGGACTCACTTCCTGTTGACTGCTGACTCCGTAGCATAGAGACCCATGAGGGCCGTAGCATAGAGACCCATGAGGGCCGACTCTGAGGCCCAACACAGCCCCAGGCTTCCGACCAACCCAGTCATTCATGCACACTAGTAAGCCCTGCCCTGGCCTCTACTCACTAGATGCCAGCACCTCTCCCCAGTCTGCAACAGCACCAGAGGCGCCATTCTCCTAGAGATGCCCTCAAAGCCAGGTGGGAGTCGGGCACGCTGGGCAGATGATGGGGGAGCAGGGCACGGTGCTCATTTCCAGCCCCAGGTTAGCTCACCAGCTGAAATCCCCACTCCCGCATCTGGTCCACACCGTCCTCTGCCCAACCATCCCCTCCTGCTCATCTGCTCACTCAGGTTCTGGATGAGCTGATTCAGCCAAAGTTCTGGGGTTAGCGGGGGCCCATGACTTCTGCCACGCTCAACCCTTAACTCATCCTACCCATCAAGAACTCCCTCAAGCTAAGTGTGGCCCCTCACTGGGGCTCTCTGGGGCTCAGGGTAACCAGCAGGACAAAACCATCCAGAGGAAGGAACAAGGTCCCAGTCAAATGGCCTGAAGCAACTGTCCAAGTCTCTGGGGAAGAGCTGGGCGCTCACTGAAGGAGCCATCCCTGGTGAGAAGGGCAGAAACCTCAGCCTGGAAGCCCAGAAGGGAGGGGTACCCCAGCCAGGCCTGGCCTCTTCTGCCCCCAACTCCATGACCTCCTCCCAGCCACTCTCCTCCCCTCCTTTCCCCTGTCTCCACAGCTTGTTGACCTCTGGAGGGCAGAGACTTTGCTTGATCCGGCTGGACTTAGCACGGAGTGGGGCACCTCACAGGTGCTCAGCCAATATTCACAATTGATTCGTGAATGGCAAAGACGAGGCTAAAACTGAGAACCTCCTGCACGCAAGCTACAGGGAGTTTCAGCTTTGCTGCCATGTCTGTTAAACAATCTGCTTTTGTTTGCTTTTATTTTGACAGTCATCTTGAAAGGAGACATAGCACACCCCTGAGATACTCATGTTGCCCATTATCTGGGAGAGGGCTGGGTTGTGGGTGCCGACCATCCTAGAAGGCACCACCAGCAGGTGCAGCTGCAGGTGACAATTTCCGAATGGGAGAAGCCGCAGTAAGTACCCATCACTTCCCCTCCCGTGGGGGGCCAGATGGGGGACACAGGAGGGTTGTGAATCTAGTATCATTCTAGATTTCAGTACAGCTCGGTCCTATCACCCACTGTCCACCTACTCCCAGCCGGTATGCCTCACTTTGGGTCTTCAAATCCTGCCTGCCACTTCCTGGGGTCCCTCAGAGTTTGCCACCCTTTGCTTTCCTTCTGGGCAGAACCCCCACCTTGCCTCCGGCTTTTCCTCAGTCCTCTCCTGTGAGCAGCTTTTCGAGGCAGGTTAAGGTCGTAGTTCTCAACTGGGGCAATTTTGCTACCTCCCCACCAGGACATTTTGGCATGTGTGTGAAGACATTTTTGGCCACCACGTGGTTGGGGAGAGGTGCTGGCATCTAGTGAGTAGAGGCTAGGGAAGCTGCTAAACACCCCACCAGACAGAGGACACCCCCTACAACAGAGATTTAGTCCAGACAAAATGGCAATAGTGTATTTGAAAAACCCTGGACTGAGGGTAGGGGCAAGGATAGAAACTGCCTTTATCTAAGGAACGCTTTTTTTTTTTTTGAGATGGAGTTTCACTCTTGTTGCCCAGGCTGGAGTGCAGTGGCGCAGTCTCGGCTCACTACAACCTCCACCTCCTGGATTCAAGCGATTCTACTGCCTCAGCATCCCAAGTAGTTGGGATTACAGGTATCCGCTACCACACTTGGCTAATTTTTAGTATTTTTGGTAAAGATGGGGTTTCACCGTGTTGGCTAGGCTGGATTCAAACTCCTGACCTCAGGTAATTCACCCGTCTCGGCCTCCCAAAATGCTGAGATTACAGGCATGAGCCACCATGCCTGGCTTAAGAAACACTTTTTTTGGGCAGGCGTGGTGGCTCACGCCTGTAATCCCAGCACTTTGGGAGGCTGAGGTGGTTGGATCACGAGGTCAGCAGATCGAGACCATCCTGGCTAACATGGTGAAACCCTGTCTCTACTAAAAATACAAAAAATTAGCTGGGCGTGGTGGCGGGCGCCTGTAGTCCCAGCTGCTGGGGAGGCTGAGGCAGGAGAATGGTGTGAACCCGGGAGGCAGAGCCTGCAGTGAGCCAAGATCTCGCCACTGCACTCCAGCCTGGGCAACAGAGTGAGACTCTGTATCAAAAAAAAAAAAAAAACACTTTTTTTTTTTTTTTTTTTGAGACAGAGTCTCACTCTTTCACCCAGGCTGGAGTGCAGTGGCATTATCTCAGCTCACTGCCACCAGGCCTGGCTAACTTTCGTATTTTTAGTAGAGACATGGTTTCACCATCTTGGCCAGACTGGTCTTGAGTTTCTGACCTCGTGATCCACCCACCTCGCCCTCCCAAAGTGCTAGGATTACAGGTGTAAGCCACTGTGCCCGGCCTAGAAACACTTTTGAAAACTTTTAAAAAACTGGGGTAAAACATATATGACATTTACCATTTTAACCCTTTTCTTTCTTTCTTTTTTTTTTTTTTTTTGAAACGGAGTCTGGCTCTGTCGCCCAGGCTGGAGTGCAGTGGCCGGATCTCAGCTCACTGCAAGCTCCGCCTCCCGGGTTTATGCCATTCTCTTGCCTCAGCCTCCCGAGTAGCTGGGACTACAGGCGCCCGCCATGTTGCCCGGCTAGTTTTTTGTATTTTTTTTAGTAGAGACGGGTTTCAACGTGTTAGCCAGGATAGTCTCGATCTCCTGACCTCGTGATCCGCCCATCTCAGCCTCCCAAAGTGCTGGGATTACGGGCTTGAGCCACCGCGCCCGGCCTATTTTAACCCTTTTCAAGCGTACTTTAAGTACACTCTCATACAGCCTTTACCCCCATCCATCTCCAGAACTTTTTCACAATCCCAAACAAAAACTCTGCCTCCATTCAGTACTAACTTCCCAGTCGCCTCTCCCCCAGTCACCACTCTTCTACTTTCTGTCTTCTAAGGAGCATTTTAAAGTCTGTGTGTGGAAGGATCTGGACCCCTCGGCCCCCTGTAGTTGGCAGGTGTGGACAGCTGCTGACCCAGCCTCGCCCTGAAGGGTGGGGGTGAACCCACCACACCCCTCACTGCTGTCCCATCCAATGCATGCCATGTTTGTTTACAAAGTGCTTTCTCACCCAATCTCCTTACACCTCATACCTCCGAATCTAATTATCTGTGTACTGTGGCCTCCCTCCTTAACTGTGAGCCTTGCATTATTTCACATTTTTTTGGAGGGGATGGAGTCTCGCTCTGCCGCTCCGGTGAGTGCAGTCGCGTGATCTCAGCTCACTGCAAGCTCCGCCTCCCGAGTTCAAGCGACTCTCCTGCCTCAGCCTCCTGAGTAGCTGGGATTACAGGTGCCTGCCACCACGCCTGGCTAATTTTTGTATTTTTAGTAGAGATGGGGTTTCTCCATGTTGGCCAGGCTGGTGTCAAACTCCTGACCTCAGGTGATCTGCCTGCCTCTGCCTCCCAAAGTGCTGGGATTACAGGCGGGAGCCCCCGCCCGGCTGATCTTATTTAACTTTGTGGGCCTCTCCACCTACAGCTCTCTAGCATCCCACACAGGACTGGGCATACATATGCTTATAAAATTAATAAATGTAATTTTCACAGGGATCCTGGGGGAGCTGGAGCGATGCTCACTTTTCTGAGGCCTGCCTTGGGTCACACGCCTCTGAGCAGTAAAGCTTCCAGGATGGCCCAGGTATGGGGAGACATCTGAAGACCGACTCCCACTCTGGGTTGAGTCTCAAAACAGCGCAAGCTCACAAATGCCCCCAGGGTTCGGAGAAGGCACAGGTGGCAGTGCAGTGCCCAAGAAAGGCTGGGCAGAGGCTGCTGGCCTTCCCCTGACCAGCACCCAACTCAAGCAAAAGCCAGAGGCAAGGCAAGGAGGAGCCCTCTGCTGTGGCCTGCCCAGCCGGAACCAATTCCCCAGCCCTGCCGCCACCTCCTCTTCCCCCTTTGCCCAAAGTCTGGGCGAGACCCAGACCTCCTGCCCCTCCTTCACTCCAGGCAAAGCCTTGCCTCCCAGGGTGGGGCAAAGTCTGAAACTCCTAATAGGGGGAGGTGATTTTTTTCTTTTTTTTAAGAGACAGGGTCTCGCTTTGTCACTCAGGTTGGAGTGCGGTGGCACAATCACGGCTCACTGTGGCCTTGAATTCCTGGGCTTAAGCAACCTTCCCGCCTCAGTTTCACTAGTACCAGGGACTACAGATGCCTGCCACCATGCCTAATTTTTTATGTTTACGGAAGTAATTTTTAAAAAATTTTTTTCCTGATAAGGTCTCACTCTGCTGCCCAGGCTGGAGTGCAGGGGTGTGACCATAGCCCCCTACAGCCTCAAATTCAACGATTTTCCTATCTCAGCCTCCCAAGGAGCTGGGACCACTGGCGTGTGCCACCATATCCAGTTAATTTTATGGAAGTGGTTTTTTTTTCTTTTCTTTTTTTTTTTTTTTGAGACACAGTCTCACTCTGTTGCCCAGGCTGGAGTGCAATGGTGTGATCTTGGCTCATTACAACCTCTGCCTCCTGGGTTCAAGCGATTCTCCTGCCTCAGCCCCCACTAGTAGCTGGGATGACAGGCGTGTGCCACCACATCTGGCTAATTTTTATATTTTTAGTAGAGATGGGGTTTTGCCATGTTGGCCATGCTGGTCTCGAACTCCCAACCTCCGGTAATCCACCTGCCTCGGCCTCTCAAAGTACTGAGATTACAGGTGTGAGCCACCACGCCCAGCCAGAAGTGATTTTTAAGTATTGCTTTACTATTGTTATCTAAAACCCAGGAGGAGGAGAGGTGAGGGTCATGGTACAGGGGAGATGAGGCCCTGGCACCTGGGGCAAGCAGCCCTGTCCCCAGGCTGCAGCCCACATGCAGCGCTCACCCAGGAAGGGGGGGGTTGCATGGGGGTGGGGGATGGGTAGATGCCATTCTCCCTCCTCTCTTGCCTCTTCCTTTCCCACCAGGAGCTCATCTTGCTTACTCTCCCAGAGCCCAGCAGATAGGGGGGCGACCTCACCTTGGTCACCCAGAGGGCCGGACCTGCCATGGTGCTTTTAAGGCCTCCGTGAGATCCATTCCATGCCACCCGGGAACCCTGGCATCAGGCCAGCCACGGTCTCTTCACCGTCACATGCACAGACTTGAGAAGGAGGCGCCCCCATGCCTGCAGACACCCACTGCCAGCCACAGGACAGAGGGGTGCGAGGAAGCCGTGCGATGCCAACACAGACACGCCAATGAGCCCCTCCACTTGTACCGCAACTCCTCGCTCCTTCCAGTTCCTCAGCTCTGCAGGCCCATCACCCCTCAACTAGCCTGGATTTTTCCAGGTTGACTCTAGTTTCAGGAAACAGCTGCATGTCCACGTAAGCAGGGCAGCTCTGCCCCCGAAGCATTGGCACGGGGCCACGACTGCCCGCCCCCGCCCTTCCTGCAGCCCCCTTCCCCCTGGCAGCCCTCACCAGAGATCTGATAGCAGCTGGAAGTGGCCTGTGGCAGGGAGAGCCAGAGAGGCCCACCCCATGCCCACTCCAGGAGGGGCCAGGGGTCCCCAGATGCCCCCTTGCTCAGCCTTCCTGGGATGGACGGAGCAGGCTCCAATGCTATGGAGCTAGGACCCTGACTCCTCCAATTTCCCTTTTCCCTGTAGGGTGGCTAAAAGCGCCGCCAGTGGGGTCAGGGATGGTGGGACCAGAGACCACAGAGGGATGACTCCGGAAACTCTGGTCCCAGCCCGGGCACCCCCACCAGGTCCTACCATTCCCCTCACCACATCTGCTGGGAGCTGCCTGTCTCCCTCCTCCCCAGAGATCTCTCCACCCGTGTGTCTGAGGAGAGACCTCTGGGCTCAGCAAAGCCTTAGAGGTCACTCAGTCTGTGGCCTGGCTAGGTCATCACAAGCCATGGCAAATGGATGCCAGAACGACCATGCGCAGTAAGTGGCCGGCCCACTCAGGGTTCTGTTTCCAGCGGGTAACTGGTCCACCTGGAAGAGGGCCTGGCTGTGCTCTTTGAAGTCAACCTCAAAGGATTTCAGAGTGAGCTGGAGGCTCCCTTTAAAAAGCCATCATGCTGGCTGGGTTCGGTGGCTCATGCCTGTAATCCCAGCACTTTGGGAGGCCGAGGCAGGCAGATCGTCTAAGGTTGGGAGGTCGAGACCAGCCTGGCCAACATGGTGAAACCCCATCTCTACTAAAAATACAGAAAAAAAGGCCTTTGGGCCCCCTATGCTCAGGCCTGCTCCCACATTGTGGAGTGTACTTTCATTTTCAATAAATCCCTTCGACCCTAAAAAAAAAAAAAAAAATTAGCCAGGCATGGTGGTGCACCCCTGTAATCCGAGCTACTCAGGAAACTGAGACAGGAGAATTGCTTGAACCCAGGAGGCAGAGGTTGCAGTGAGCTGAGATTGCGCCACTGCACTCCAGCCTGGGCAACAGAGTAAGACTCCTCTCAAAAAAAGAGAAAAAAAAAAAAAAAAAAAAAAAGCCCTTACGTATGAGAGATCCCATATGTTAAGTAAATCTCTTTTGAAGTTGCTTCTGTTTTCAATCTCTGCCATCCCTAGAGTGACAGGTTTGTAAGAAGGGAACCCACCATGGAAAATGGTGCTGTCTTTTCTGTGCTTCGTTTACCTTTCTGAAATTTCAAATGGGTGTCCTCCCTCCGCTCCCCAGCTGTGCTGTGCTCAGCCCACCACACCCGACATGATTTCATAGCCTTAATCACGTCCTCTCCTTTGTCTCTGCAGACCGGGGAGTCCTAATCTCTTTAGTCTGTCCTCTCTTGGCAGCCTGGCCTTCCCCTTGATCAATTTAGTGCCCTTCTCTGGAGATTTTCCAACTCACTCATGGCTTTCTTGAGGTAGGAGAACCAAAATGTACAAAATTCTCTAGGTGGGGATGATGAAAGAAAACCCATGTCAACAGCTCTCCTCAGATGCGTGTGCCAGCGCGTACCTGCAATGGGAGGAACGATGCAGGTGCAGCACAGGCCCTAGAAAAGCTCATGGGGCCCCAGGAAGGCCACCAAGACCAGGACCTGTGGGAATGAATGACTCGCTGAAGGTGGCCCCGGGATGTGGAGAGATGAAAATAAACACAGGGATTATTTTTGGGGGGAAAAAAAAAAGGAGATTCTGAGATTCTACTTAAATGCTCCCCAGATAAGATCAGCTATGTAAGGTGGCCTCAACAGGGGCCCCTTCCCCATCTGCTCCCTTCCAGAAGCCTCGTCTCTAACAACAACGCTGATGCTGTCCCTGTTGTGCCATTGCTAGGGCCTCCTTTCACCCCTTCCTCTCCAGCGTTCCCAGGGCCAGCAGCACAGGCTTGGCCAATTCTGCCCCGCCACCGCTACCCCCCACAGGCCCTGGGACTTTGCTGGCGCCCCCGCCCCCTCCCCTCTTCCAGCATGTGTTCATGTTCAGGGATGAACGCCATGCTCACGGGTGCCAGAGCCAGTTTCTCAAACACGACTCCTATCACGTCATATCCGCCTCCTCACAACCTTCCAGATAACACATTTTTCAGAGAGGATAAAGAGTAAAAGCACCTCAGGCTGCCTGCAAACTACCTTTCCAATCAAAATTGAGAACATTTTTCTTCTTGTTTTGAGACAGGGTTTTGCTCTGTCACCCAGGTGGAGTGCAGTGGCACAATTAAGGCTCACTGTAGCCTCAACCTCCCGGGCTCAAGAGATCCTTCTGCCTCAGCCTCCCAAGTAGCTGCCACCACAGGCGTACCACCATACGCAGCTACTATTTTATATATATATATATAATTTATTTGTTTTGAGACAGAGTGTCCCCTGTAGCCCAGGCTGGAGTGCAGTGGTGCAATCTCGGCTCACTGCAAACTCCACCTGCCCAGGTTCAAACGATTCTTGTGCCTCAGCCTCCCAGGTAGCTGGGACCACAGGTATGTGCCACCACGTTTGGCTTTTTTGTATTTTTCGTAGAGATGGGGTTTTGCCATGTTGGCCAGGCTGGTCTCGAATTCCTGGCCTCAAGTGATCCACCCACCTCGGCCTCCCAAAGTGGTGGGATTACAGGCATAAGCCATTGCACCCAGCCCTGTATACATTTTTCAATGCATCCCTAATCCCCTCAGCCAGGCCTGTGTCTGTGTGCTCACAGCCCCTACCTCTGGGCCTCCCCACACTCTCCCTGCCCTGCATGCCTTCCTTCCTCCACACCCACCTCAGCAAGGTCCTGGGGTCAGGGGTGCCTCTCACTTTCCCCTTGACTTCTCCATATGTCACCTCCCTTCTAAGGCCCAGGTCAAGCCCCACCTCCTCCGTCTTCCCTGGCTTCCCAGCATCCTTAGGAGTCCCACTGCACTTAAGTCCCCACCACGGGCTAGGCCCTTCCATGGGGGACTCCAGTAGCGCGTGTCGATTTCACCACTCAGGTCGGGGAGTGGGTGGGTGGAGCTGCAAAGTTCATAACCATAGGCTCTACCTCACAAGCAGTGTGTTGGCCTGTCTTCCTCACGCCTTCCAAAACATGAGGCGACAGAGTGGGCAGCAGCGTGTACTGATGCAGACTCACAAGAAGAAGAGCCACCTCCGGGAGTGGGCCAGGGGCTGCAGCCCAGGAGTGGGAGACACTATGTCAGGAAGTGTGCATAAAAGTGAGGGGCACCATGTCACCGAGCCGAGGTCCGAAGGGTTAGCCCAGGAGGGGCTCTGATCTGAAAACAGACAGGGGAGCTGAACTCTGTCTTAACTTGGAGAAGAATCAAAGGTCCTGTTAGGCTGGAAAGCTAGCCAGTACTGCAAACTTCCAACAGCTGCCCTAAGCTGTACCTAGCTGACTTTTGCTACAGAAGAATGGTTCCCTAACTTCCCCATTTATACCCCAAGTCATCTGCTCTGAAGTGGGGCAGTTTGCTCTCTTGGACTGGCTCACGCCTGTGGTGTTGGAGGGTCAGCCCTAACACCGGCTTGGGCTCAGCTGAGCTCAGCACCAGCACCCAGCCCCCTCCTCCTCCTCCCTCCCTCCCATTCTGGGTTATTCTTAGCAGGAGGTGACCTCAGAGTGCTCCCTCTGAGCAAAAATAACCCTGGAGGAAGTTGGTGGGTATAAATTGTCAATGAATAAATACGCATCGCTAGTAAATAGGGGATGGAGCCCCACAGGGCCACTCACCCCCCAGGGCCTGCTGGGCAAAGGCAGAAACTCTCCCTTCAGGGCTCCAACCAGAACCACCCAGGAAGGACAAAGGCCTCTGCAGGACTGTCTGGGCTGGTGACCAGGCAGGAACCAGCTTCAGACACCCACGTTTGTCACCCTGCAACATCCTTAGAGGCTGCCCTTTCCTCCCCAACTCACACCCACACTGGCTCAGCTCCACGCACTGGCCCCCACCTCCCCATCATGGGCACTGGCCAGCCCGCAGGCCCTGGCCCAGGTGCCAGCTCCCTTCCTAAGCCCCGCCCTGCCCTGCAGCTGACTTCCTGTTTCCTGTTGCCGGCTCTGACTGCAGCATCCTGGCTCTTTGGCCAGTGCTGCAGCCAACTAGGCCGTTGCTGGTTTTAAGCAGGCCCACCTCTTCGCCCTCAGCCCCCTGCAGCCTTCGGCACTTACACACAGGCTCCCTGGTATTTGTGTCAATAACTCTCTTCAGTTATATTTTCTTTGTATGCTTTTTGGACCAGTTCCACACACTTTTTCCAGCAGCCCTGAATTCACATGTTAACTTAAAGACAACCCCTGGGTAGGTACCCAGGAGCCAAACTGCATGGCTGCAGTGATAAGGAGGAAAGAGCACCACAGGCTTTGCAGTTGAGAGGCATGAAGTCCAAGTCCTGATCATCTTCTCTGAACCTCAGTCTCTTCTTCTGAATGTGAGGATAATGAAAGTGGTCCCCAACTACCTCATACAGGTTTGTCGGCATCAAATAGGGTAACCCCTGTAAAAGGCCTTTGTAGGCAGTAACATGCGGCATAACTGTGAACCTTTATTGCTGGTATCTGCCCTCAGCGTGGCACAGCTCAGTGACTATGCAATGGTGGTGCATTTTCAAACTGTCGGGGATGAAAGCTCAAGCTTTGGTTTCAGATTTTTAAATTTTCAAGGCACCAAGAAATGATATGGTTGTAAAATATAAAATCATAGCACGTGGATGTGGCAACATTATCACATACACATAAAAGCTTCTGAATAGTTATACTCAGTTCTGTACCGACAGGTAACAACCAGCGCTTCTCAAAGTGAGGTCTGCAGACCACTACAGTCCCATGTGTGTGATCGGTGGGCTTGGAACTTGTCTTTATCAGTTCATTTTTATTAATTTTAGAAACAGTTAGAGAAGGGAGAGGCCAGTGTGGGTCACAGTGGCTGAACTGGGCTTCATTTCCAGGCTAGGTTCTGCTGCGCTGCAGTGCTGGGGCAGGCGGAGAGAAGGCAGGCTGTGGAATTGTGTAAGGGGTGGGCAGGAGGAGTGGCTGGCTGGTGTGTTTGGGGAGCAGTGAGAAGGTGAGGTTTCTGTGGCCAAAGGGGTGACATCAGGCATAGCAGGGGAAGGAGTGGTCAGATGGTGAGGGGCTGGAATTCAGATCTTGTCCACTAAAAAATGGAGTCCCTGGGGGTTCCTGAAGAGGGACGTGCCGGTGCTACATTTACTGTGATTATGTGTGGCCTCTTCTCTCCAGCACACTTGGCTGAAATAGAAGGCATCTTCCTCTGGTGGCTTCCCGCATATGGTCATTGCTCAGGAAGTGGAAAGTGTTTGTCGTAAAGAGAGCACACTGGCCTGGGCATGCAGGGGGCAGGTGGAGTCTGGTTTGGGTGAGGGCAATGCCAGGGGGCAGAAGGCACCCAGGAACAGATGCCTGTTGAAGGCCAAGACAGACAGTCCTTGGCGGCAAAAGGAGGAGAGAGCCCAGGATTTCTCGGGCTTGGGGGTGGGACCTGGTGAGGGCACTAAGTGGATGTACCTGGACCCTCCCTGTCCAGCGCTGGCTGTGGAAGGCCACAGCCTCCAGCCAGGGTTTCATCTCTTACTTCCCAGTCCCCATCCCCCATCACACCTGTCAGGACCTGAGCCAAGCTCCCTCCCTAGGTTTAGCTGGATGACACACTCAGCTGTTTTAAAGCTCCTTGGCAAATCTATTGCCAGGGCCACAGCTGCAACAGGTCCTCAGAAGCCCTCTCTGCTGTGCTCCTGCACGGGAGGGGAAGAGTCCAGGACCAGCACCTGTGGCTACAAGGGCTGAGCCTTGGCTGCAGCAGGAATCCCCCAACATGGGCTCCCAGGAAAGGCCGTGCTGGCTGCTGTCCTTGGGGTCAGTCTCTCTTGGTTCCTCCAATGTGCAAGGAGTTGCTTTCCCAACAGCTGACTTCCCAATCAGCTTCGCCTTTCCCATGCTCCTCCTCACCCTGGGCCTCTCCTGAGAGGCCAGGAGACTGCAGGTGTAACCTAGGACTTAGGCTAGAACACATCCAGACCACGAGGGGCATCCCAGGGCTGCTGAGAGGCCGATGCTGGGCCCCCACCCTACAGGCCTGCACCCCATCCTGGTGGACACTGGGCCCTGCAGTGGAACAGGTTTTTTACACAGCCAGCTCTGTACGTTGTTTTTTTGAGACGGAGTCTCGTTCTGTCGCCCAGGCTGGAGTGCAGTCGTGCAATCTTGGCTCACTACAGCCTCTGCCTTCCGGGTTCAAGCGATTCTCCTGCCTCAGCCTCCTGAGTAACTGCGATTACAGGTAGCCGCCATCATGCCCGGCTAATTTTTGTATTTTTGTAGAGACGAGGTTTCGCCATGTTGGCCAGGCTGGTCTCAAACTCCTGACCTCAGGTGATTCACCCGCCTCGGCCTCCTGAAGTGCTGAGATTACAGGCGTGAGCCACTGCGCCTGGCCCAGCCTGCACATTTGAACTCTGTTTTGCTGTTTGCCAAGTGCCCCAAGATGTGGACAGGGCAGGCTTTACTGGCAGCCGTATTTTCCCAATGAGGAAGCAGCCCAGAGAGGTTAGGTGACTCGCTCAAGGACACATGCTGGGAAGCATTAAATCAAGGTGCTGCTCTTCTGTCAAACTACGGTGCCATGGCCTCCTGAAGAGGAAAGGTTTGGCTGGGCAGGGGCAGGTCTGGCCTTTGCTGAGGCTCCTTGGCGCTTGCAACATTTCATTCTCACAGGGGCGAGGAGGTTTTCTCCTCTATTTTTAGAAGGCGAACCTGAGGTTCAGGCAGCAGCTGTTCAAGGTTACACAGGTGGCCAGTGGTGGAGCCAGAATTTGAACTCAGGTCTCTTGGACCCCAAAGACAGTGTTTTTCCTTCTGCACTGGAGCCTGCTTCAGGCCATGGGATGTATGACCACCGGCCCTTCTCCCCTCACTCAGCAGTGCCCCCTTCTCTGTCATTGTCTAGGTGATATCCCCACACTGCTGCCCCTGACTTCCTTGTACCTTTTCACCTGAGTGCTTCGCTCCACCTCTCAGCGATGTGGCTACTCTCTGATTCCGAGACTCAAAGATGAATCAAAGGGTTGCTGGGTCTTTATCTGCTACAGGTGGTGGCTCTTGTCCTCAGAAACTGGATGGGGACAGGGGCAGTTTGCTTAGCAGATTGCAGGTTGCCAAGCCTCAAGAGGCAGGACATGCTGCAAATGTGCAGTCACCAGTGTGCTCTGATGCCAGCCTGGCTCTCCTCCCACACCTTCTCCATCAAGGTGCCCTGTGGGTAGAGGAGGGTGCAGGGGCCCTGGGAATCTAGAGTCTGCTGCCAGCCAGAAAGTCCTCTGAAGCCCCGTTTTATCTTTCAATGTCATGTGAATTTTTCATTCCAGGCCATAACATATCCACATTTGCTTTAATATTAAAATGTTTAAAATTACTTACCAGTAAAATGACTTCACTCGGGCCCCACCCCCCCCTCCAAATCTTCAGGCAGAATTGGCAGGGGTGCATCTCAGTACCCAGCAGGTTCCCATACCTCCCACCTCCAGGAACCCACCCCCCGCCTCCACTGTCCCATTTCACTTCAGTCACCTTCAACCCAGCCCTCTACCCCAAGGGAGCAAGTCCTGGGCTCCATACCTGCTGAGAACATTTCTTTGAAGGGCTGAGTAACAAATCCAGAGCCTCTGACTCCCCCTTACCTTCTTGCTCCAAGTTTACCACTCTCAGCTGGAAGCGGGTAAAAGAAATGAACCAGCTGTCCCTGGCGCTGGGAAATAATGACTGCTCCACGTCTGACTCTAAGCCCAGGGGTCTTGTTCTCCAGAGCTGCCCCCAGGCCTCAGCAGCACTGGTTCCCAGAAGCCTGGGGCTGGGGCTAGCCCTGCAGCCTATAGGCCTGCAGGACTTCCTTCCCCAGGGCCCTGGTTCTCCTCTCCCTCACAGAGACCCCTCAGCCTGCATCTCCCCTCTCCAATTTGATCAGACTCCCAGGCCTCAGTTCCCTTCCTCCAGGTAGGGGCTGAGACCCAGGGTGAGAGTGTGGTAGGGAGGGGCCTGCATAGACAGTCCAGGGAGATCTTAATCCAGCCTGGGATTCTGGCAGGCCCTCTTGCTTCCCTTCCAGAGGGAGGCCAGGAGTCAGGGGCCTGGTCCAAGTCTTAGGCCCAAGACCAACCAGCCAAGTCACCTGGCCTCTCAGGGCCTTCAGTTCTCTATGTAGAAAACAGGGAAATGTGGCCAGGCGCGGTGGCTCACGCCTGTAATCCTAGCACTTTGGGAGGCTGAGGTGGGCAGATCACTTGAGGTCAGGAGTTTGACACCAGCCTGGGCAACATGGCGAAACCCTGTCTCTACAAAAACTACAACAATTAGCCCGGCATAGTGGCACATGCCTGTAATCACAGCTACTTGGGAGGCTAAGGTGGGAGAACTGTTCGAACCTAGGAGGTAGAGGTTGCAGTGAGCTGAGATTGCACCACTGCACTCCAGCCTGGGAAACAGAGTGAGACTCTGTCTCAGTAAAAAAGTAAATAAATAAATAAATAAGAAAACATGGAAATGTGAGGGTGGGATTTGAAAAATGGGGTATCTGCAGCTGGAGGGGTGCACCCCATCACCTGGTCTTAAATGTCTCCAGGTTCCTGCAGGACACACATCACTGCCATCGACAGCCCAGGCACATGTGTGTTGTGTGTGTGCACAGGAGAGTGTGTAGAATGTGACACTCACCGGGGGGTGCTTGCGCTTCCTCCCAGGCCTCCCCACCTTCCGTGCCGTGGTGCTGGGCTCTTGGCGCTCCTCCTTGCCACGTGGCTCCTCCTGCTCCTCTCCGTCCTGCAGGCACAGACACAGCCTGTGAGGCCAGAAGTGGATCCAAGCAGTGTAGCATTCCAGGCCTGTCAGGGGCTGGCCCTGGCCTCCCTTCCAGCCCCAGCCTCCTCCTGTTCCACGAGCCACACTTCCAGGGCTGTATAATATACCTCCACAACCTCCCCTCCTGCCTGGTGAGGCTTGAGTCACCCCTCAGAGCCCCACTTAAAATATATCCTTGGCCAGGCACAGTGGCTCACGCCTGTAATCCCAGCACTTTGAGAAGCCAAGGCAGGAGGATCCCTTGAGGCCAGGAGTTTGAGACCAGCCTGGGCAACATAGTGAGACTCCATCTCTACAAAAAAACCCACACCCATATATAAATATATAAATAATACAGATTTGTATATATATATAAATAATACATCCTTAGGGGAACTTCAGGGCAGACCTGCTGCCCCAACAGAAGGCATCTCTCCCTCTTTATTACTACATTTTCTAAACCATAAAATTATAACATAAGCTCTGATAAAGGATTTGAGTTAAAAGTTTATTTATACAAGAAAGTTTTTGTTCACAGGTACACAATTACATTTGTGATCTACTTAAGGAATCACCTTTATTGAAAATAAAATCGCCGGGCGCAGTGGCTCACGCCTGTAATCCCAGCACTTTGGGAGGCTGAGGCCGGCGGATCACGAGGTCAGGAGATTGAGACCATCCTGGCTAACACGAGGAAACCCCGTCTCTACTAAAAATACAACAAATTAGCTGGGTATGGTGGCACGCACCTGTAGTCCCAGCTTCTAGGGAGGTTGAGGCAGGAGAATCACTTGAACCTGGGAGGCGGAGGCTGCAGTGAGCCAAGATCACGCCACCGCACTCTAGCCTGGGAGACAGAGCGAGACTCTGTCTCAAAAAAAAAGAAGAAAAAAAAGAAAAACAGGTGAAAAGAAATATTAAATTTAGTAATATCTACTTGAAGTCCAGGCAATGCTCAAAATGAACGACTGTGGAAAGTGGAGGACTTGTACAGCTGCGAATATCCCTGCCATGTGGAACTGGCACCATGCATGCCTGTCAGCCTGCAAGAGGGTCTCACGGACGACCGAATCTCAGCTCCTCTCCATCTCTTGCATTCACTGAGTTTGGAACAGAAGTTTGTTTTACTCCCTACCCCTCACATAACACCTGTGCAGGGCTGGGCCCTGACGTGCTTGTCTCCTGGGGCACAGAGACAATAAACCTAGAAAGTCCTGCCTCACTACTCCAGCCTGGCCACAAACCACCCACAAGTCCCTTCTGACTCAGCCGGGCTCTGGCATGACTAATCCCCAGCAGAAATGATGCTGGGGAAGGAGGGAGAAAGACGCCCTGACCCTGCAGACGGACCACAGGCTGTTCTTCATACCCCGCATGATGTCAGGTGCCAAAGATGGCTTTTGGGCCCTCCCCGAGGAGGGTGCCAACCCAGGGAAGTGCTGGCAGCACAGATAGAGAAGAGGGTCCACAGCTCTCCTGGAGACCTGAGTAAGATGGCCCTCAACATCCTACTCAACTTTCATTTTCTGTGATTGCAAAATACCTTGTGGTTTGCCACATTAATTTTTGGTGATAGTGGGACACACAAATGAAAACCTACTGTGACTGGTTGTAGACGTAAGACCAGCAGGAAGAGCATCCCTGGCCCCTCCATCCATCCTCCAGCTGAGGCATGTCTGCAGGGCAGACCATCATGGCTCAAGTTCTGGGAGGCCTCCAAAGACATGCACATGGAGGGTGAACAGAGGTGCCCAGTCTTAGCACAGGTGGTGGCCACAGTAAAGCTGGAGACAGGCAGAGCTCACACAAGAGATAGAGAGAGAATGCTCGGAGGTGCAGAAGAGGTGTGTTGTGGGAACAAGGAAGGGGAGAGCTGCCAACGCCAGAGACCAAAGCTGAGAAAGATACTGAGGATGAGGAGGCTTAGCTAGGGGTCAGAACGGCTGACCTTCAAGAGCACCGTCACTAAGCTGTGCAGAGTGACAGGGCAGTGTGGGCTGGAGAAGGGCCAAAGAGGACAATTTAAGGAGCACAGCGGAGGAAGCATCTGGAAAGGACGCCAGGGGACTGGGAAGCCCCGTGCCATCTATGGAGGGAGAGGCCAGCCCCGAGGCTGGAGATCCTTCAGGGGCTCTTTTCAGGAAAGCATAGCAGAGGGGCGGTGGGGGCAGAAAGGCTATGGAAAGAGGAGCCAACTCGTGGGAGCCTTCATGAGGGCTCAGGGTGCCCAAGGGCACATGCCCCATGGGAGGGGAGGCCTGCTGCTTCTGAACCATCTTCTGAAGACCCCAGACCCACCCCCACAAACGTGTAAGAAGGGATCACACAGAGAGGACGTGTTGCCAGTGCAGCTGAGTATTTGTGAACGTTCTGATTGGATCTACGCAACTGCTAAGAATTTCAGACTGAGGTGGGGCTTCTGATCCGATTCTACTGGTGCCAAATGGGCACTGTCTTGATCAGCACTTGTAAAATCACCAGGGGTCATGTGAGGTCATAGAAAGAGCAAAGTGGGCATGAGCCCAGCTTGTCCATTTCCTTGTTACAGTTACAGGAGCAGCCTCTCGGAGCCTCCGTTTCCTCATCCATAAAATGGGGGTATGAAGGTGTCCATCCCGTCTGCTTCTCGGGTTTTGAGAAGACAGCTTCACAAAAGGTCTGCCCCTTTGTCTGTTTTGTTTACTGCCGAATCCCCAGCGCCTAGGGCAGATTCTGGAAAAACTCCTACTGCCCCTAAATTCTGGGCTTTAAACTATTTCTTTAACAAGCTGCATTTGTGACAGAGGGATTCATTTGACTTCTTTTATTGTGAACTAATCCGAGATGTGAAAGCCAACCAGAGCTTCTGATCAGTGAAAGGGAACCACAGTTACCACACAGCAATGACCTAAAAACAAAGACGCTTGACATTTCATGATGGGCACCAGCTTCCACTGGGCATGTGGAGAAAGCCTTTGGGGGCCCCTACAGGCCACCCCTCTGCCATATGCAGTCCTGCTGGCATCTCTCACCTACACCATGTGTGCTGGGCCTGGAGGTGCTTGGCACATCTTTTTCCCTGTTGGATTCAATTCCATGCAACCCAGCCCAGGGGGGAGGGGTGGACCCCCCGGTGCCAGGCCACCTCTTCAGGTCCTGACAGGTCCAGAGAGGGCGGGGAGTGCCAGGCAGGGGTGCTCTGTGTACCCCACACCTGGTGCAAGGAGCTTCATGGCTGGTCCAGCATTCAGGCCCCGCATGCTTCTGGGCCATGCTTGGAGTCTCCACGAGAGCCAGGTCTGAACAACTCCTGGCCCTTCCCCTTGACATTTGGCTGTAATCGCAGTGTTGTGAAAAGCATGTTCTCTTCCACCGGCTCTTCCTCGATGGAGTCTTAGGGCAAAGTGGGAAGTGATGCTTCTGCTCTGGGCCTGCCTGAGGTTCCCTCTGCAGAGGGAGGGGGCTGACATGCCGAGAAGGGTAAGCAGATGGCTCGGGCCGTGCCCCTCAACGGCTCCAAGGAAGCGTAGCAAGTGGTTCATTCTTGCATCTGTCACGGGGTCTGTTTTATTCCATATCTTTGCTGATGGGTTGAGCAAAGGAATGTAAAATATGCTTATCAAATCTGCAAGTAGCCCTGAATTAGTAGGCGTTGCTAATACTCTGAAAGAAAAGAATCTGATCTGTGGTGACGTGGAACAGCTGAAAAACAGTAACACGGTTCACGGGAAGAGATTTGAGCCCAGGTTGGTCTCCTCATCTGTCAAGCCAGGGGACTGAATTTGTCCACACTTCCAGTGCAGAGGGGAGGGGCGGAAATTCCAGACAAGTAGGCTTTGGAGAGGGCAGAGCTGGGCTGGGAGTTTCGCTCTGCTCTTTGCTTAGAAGTAACCTCAAGCTCTTTAACCTCCCTGAGTCTTGCTCTCCTCATCTATAAAATGGGATGATACCTACTTCACAGTGATGTTATAAGAATTAAATGAGGTGATGTAGCAAAAGTTTGACACGTGATAGTCACTCAAGAACTGCTACCTTCCCCCGCTCCACACATCCTGATTCGTACTTCACTCCCACTCTATCCTCCCCAACCCCCTCCTTGCCTCGTGCAAATCCCAGCACGCCGCCCACCATATGCAGCGATCCCTCACTACCACACAGAGCCCAACATCTGGCGGGTGCTCCTGCCGCAAGATATGTGGCAATACCAGGGCTCTGGGAGCTTTCCAAAATGCAAAGCTGATTATGCCACTCTGCAGAGCTTAAACCTTTGCCATGGGGGTTTCCGGGGGCCAGGAGGATCCAGCCAAGCTCCTCAGCTCATGTGCAGGACGGTCCCCAGGATTTGGCTGGATCACGTTGGTCTCCTCTCCACACTGTGGTCCCAACAGACAGCACCAAGCGCAAAAGCAAACTGCTTCCAGCCTCAGTCCCTGGGCATAGACTCTTCCTTCTGCCCGTACCACCTTCCCGTCAGGTTTATCAGCAAACTGTTACTTGCTTTTCCAGCCTCATATCCTGGATTCTCTGCCCCTAGGCCCCCTCCTCCCATCCCCTTTTAGACTGAGCTAAAAGACCCTTTCTCTCCTATAGTTTCCCTACCCAGCATGACAGTGGTCAGCTCCTTGAGGGAAGTGTGGGTGTCTGATTCATGCTGGCATCCAGAATGCCTAGACTGATGCACTTAGTCCAAGGCAGGCACTTGATGAATGACTGTCACAGAGTAGGTGCTTGACATGAGTCCATAGACGCAAATAGAGGCACACATACAAATCTACAAACCTGTACAAATACAACTGTATACCAGGTTCCAGTGCCTCTCGGATCTTTACGATTCCAGATTAGGAAACAAGAGGACTAAAACGTCCCTTCTAGACTTAAACATAATTGTCGCTTTGCATTTATATCATTCTTTGCAGCTTTCAAAGCACCTTCACATTTGGTGGCCTGTGAGATTAGGTGGTTCCTCTCTCTAAACTTCTGAGGCTATGATCTGACCTACATTTCAACACTGCTCACTGGATGGATTATTTTAAGCCATATACAACGTCTCATTCTGATGCGCTGGGCTATGACGGTAATAATCTCTCACATTTGCACTGTACATGGTAATTAACAAAGCATCTTCATATATGTTATTTCATTGTATTCTTACACTTTACGGAAAGCAGAGCTGGTATTATTTTTTTCTACTACACAAGTGAAACACCTGAAGCTCAGAGAGATTATCTGACTTGCAGGGATCAGAGAGCCAGGAAAGGAGGCCTTTAGAACCAAAATTTACACCTTTTGTTTACCAGCCCATGGATCTTTCTTTTTTTTTTTTTTTTTGAGACGGAGTCTCGCTCTGCCGCCCAGGCTGGAGTGCAGTGGCCGGATCTCAGCTCACTGCAAGCTCCGCCCCCCGGGTTCCCGCCATTCTCCTGCCTCAGCCTCCCGAGTAGCTGGGACCACAGGCGCCGCCACCTCGCCCGGCTAGTTTTTTGTATTTTTTAGTAGAGACGGGGTTTCACCGTGTTAGCCAGGATGGTCTCGATCTCCTGACCTCGTGATCCACCCGTCTCGGCCTCCCAAAGTGCTGGGATTACAGGCGTGAGCCACCGCGCCCGGCCGCCCATGGATCTTTCTACTGCAACATGCCACTATACTCTACCACGTCAACAGACACACAGTGACACCATAAAGATAACAGGCAATCCAAAGTCAAGGCACACTGGCATTCACAGGCACAGACACTCTGGGCTGGCTGTGCCCAGACACAGGACCCCTCCCCACAAGAGATTTATGTCTCTTGAGGCCCTTGCCTAGAGACAGCCAGCCTGACATACGTGTGTTCCCTTCAGTACTTAAACCGGATGCTACTGACCCAGCATCCGTCGAGCAGATGTCTCAAGTTGGTGCTTGAGTCGAGGGGATGAACTTGCCGGATCTAGCCAGCTACTTGCCCGGGCCCCCTGGGACAAGAAGCATGCACAGCCTTTGCCAGCTGGCTGGCTGGCCTCCCAGGGATTGTCTGTGATCATGGGATTCAGTGAAACAAACTGGCTTCTGCAAGAGGCAGAGCCCTGTCCCGGGCTGCCTGAGCACCAGGCTCTGAAGTCACAGCCACACGCTCGCGTACCCCAACGCCACACACATATGCACATATGCTCGCACGCACACCCGTGCCCAGGCCAACCTGCAGAGGCTGATCCCAGCGTGAGGGGTCAGGCAGTGGCCTGGGAATCACTGTAGATGCACATGGGCCCAGAGCCCTCCAAAGCCCCCTACTTTTTCTGATCTCAGTCACCTCCCAAGGCTCATTGGCCCTTTATTTCAATTATTCAACAATATCCAACAAATAATCATTGACTGCTTAGGTGGTGTCATAATTACTGAGGAAAGCCCTCCATCCTCCTGAAAGGCCACTCTCCTGAAAGGGAGGGGCTGTGTTTCATTGGCGCCTCTGAGTCCCCCACATTTCCTGGGTACTTGCACACAGAGATGTTCCAGAAATGCTAAATAACTGACAATGCTGGTGCCCGTCTGGTTCCCAGGCCCTCCTGCCAGAGCTGCAGCCCCTTGTCCACAGCTTGTCCACCTGGCTGGGCCTTCATTGTCTTCTGGAGGTTCAGGGTGGGCCAGACCTCACACCCACAGAGCAGCATACCTCAGCCCTGTCCACCTCTGAGGTCTCAGTGCCATCACAAAGCCAGACATAGGGGTGCACTCAAAAATCTATTGAGCACCTACTGTGTACTGGATACAAAGATAAACAAATAGGAAACTCAGTTCAGAGGGAGACGACGACATGTAAACAAGTATCTGATGCCATGCTGAGCCCAGAGTGGAGTGTGCCACTACTTTGCCTGTGGCCACTTCCATGGCACCAAGCCCACTCATGTCTGCTCCTTCAGCAGCACACCCAGCTCTGCCAGCCCTTGCTTAATAAAGGGGAAGATCCAGATAAAACTATTTTGTAGCCATGTAGCCTCTCTAAGCCCCAGTTGAGGAACCTCTGATCATTATCCTGCTCTGAGTGCCTCCTAACTAATCATGATGATGGAGTGAGTCAATCACTATGCAGAGAACACTCTTTTGCATGCCCTTCCAGGCAGCAAAAACATTACGTGGGATGATTACAAGGAATATCCCTAATGCCCTGTGGCTCTCTGCAGAGGCAGCTGCAGGGCATGACCAGGCCTCCTGTGCCAAGCCCAGGTGCCAGAGAGGAAAGGCTCATGTCCCAATTATCCTGGGATACTGCTCTACCACTCAGCTCCACTCTTCTTTTTTTTTTTTTCCAGGGTTTCACCATGTGGGCCAGGTTGGTCTTGAACTCCTGACATCAGGTGATCCGCCCACCTCAGCCTCCCAAAGGGCTAGGATTACAGGCATGAGCCACCACACCCGGCCACCTTTTTTTTTAGAGATGGAGTTTCGCTCTTGTCACCCAGGCTGGAGTGCAATGGCGAGATGTTAGCTCACTGCAACCTCCACCTCCCAGGTTCAAGTAATTCTCCTGCCTCAGCCTCCCAAGTAGCTGGGATTACAGGCGTATGCCACCATACCAGGCTAATTTTTGTATTTTTAGTAGTGACGGTTTTGCCATGTTGGCCAGGCTGGTCTCGAACTCCTGACCTCAAGCGATCCACCTGCCTCGGCCTCCCACAGTGCTGGGATTACAGGTGTGAGCCACTGCGCCCGGCCCATTCTTTTCTGCACAGCTGAGCCTGGCCTTTCCTGCCCTGACCCTGGGCAGCTCACCTTCTCGGCAGGGTTGGGCTCCATCCCTAACCTGGCCATTAAGAGCATGAGGGACCCAAGTGACTATGGCCCCTCACCTAGGCCCCTGAAGGGATCTACAGCCCCTGCATCAGGAGTTAGGTCTCATCATCACTTGCCTTGTTTCACTTTTGTTCAAGGGATAAAGGGACCTCAGGCCTTTTGTGACTGATGACCCAAAGAGAGACAACATTCCCTCTACGTGCTAGGCTCTCAGTGGACTCTAAGCCCACGCTACATCCCCACCCATGGTTTCCTACTGTTCTCCCGCACCCCTGCAATTCATAGGGCGGCAGTGGGTCTAAACCACAAGGTGTGGGTAGGCAGGTAAGTAGGTAGGTAGGTAGGCAGGTAGGTGGGTGGATGGATGGGTAGGTAGATATCCAAAATAAATTACAAAGCTAACTTAATATATGCCATGTCCCGGTGTTAACCACTCGCACACACCATCTCATCTGAACCTCTCAAGCCAACTAGGAGCCGTTTTCCTGCTCACAGCCATGTTGCCAAGTCACGTGACAGAGTCCAGCTTCAACACAAGCCTGTCTCCAGGGACCAAACAACCCCCACCCAAGACTGTACTGACTGCAAGGTTAACTAAATTTGACATGTAGTAATGTCCAATTTAAGAGAATTTTAGAGAATCTGAAGCCCAAAATGTAGGTCCTGCTCAGCTCAGGCATGGGCACTGTTTCTATCACAAACCTGCTGAGCGCGCCCAGGCCTCTCCTAACTCCCCCGAGATCAGCGTGTGCGCCATTATCGCTGGCTGGGTTTCTGAAGAGGTGAGGGTGCAGCGGCTTCTTCTGTAGCTATTTAAACGTACTAAGAAGGATGCTCTTTGAAATGACCTTACAGCAACCATTGTCAAGCAAAGAGCCAGCCCTAAGTGACCATGTGGGGGCATCTGAGTGCAAGAAAGGCAGAATGTGCCCAGGAGCAGGTGACAGACTGAGGCCAGCAAGAGGGACTGCCACTGGAACTGGCAGGGACCCCACCCAAGGATGGAGGCCCTTGCACTTGGAGACTAGAGCGGAGAGAGCCCACGAGAAATCAGTGGCTGCCAGGCCTCTGGGCTGGACTTTGATGGGGAGGGGAAAGGAGGAACCGCAGCCCCAATGCTGCCCACAGACACATACACACACACGTGCAAACACATACTTACTGTGTTTCCCTAGCACAAATATGCACCCCAGCTGCAGCTTCCACTACGGGCAGGAGAAGGCTTGATCAGAGGAGCTGCCCAGCAGGCCCCACCCACCCCTGGAGGGTAGGCATGGCTTACCCACCTTGATGTCTTCCTACCCCTCTACTAGGCCCTCCAAGTACGGTCACTCAGTTCATCCAGCAGCCTTGCGGAGCCCTGCTACATGCTAACTACTTGGAAAGGTACCTATGTCTGAAGAAAGGGAGGGAAGAAGAGAAGAAAAGAGGAGCGGTATGTCCAGAGAGGGAGAGGCAGGGAAGAAGGAGGGCAGGAGGCAGGAAGAAATGGTAAGAAGCTGCGTGTCTGCAGCAGTGCCTCCATCTGGTGTGTATGCCTGTACACACAGGTGTTGTGTGCAGTTCCTGCTGGAGATGAAGTGCCCCCAGCTTCTGCCCAAGGGCAAGAGCGCTCTTATGCGGTGAAAGGCTTTCTCCTGCAGCAGAAGTCCAGGGGAGGACTACGAATTCTCACTGCATCACCACCAGGAGGCACTGTTCATCCCGGCCCCCTTCATGCAGGAGACAGCCTAAGGAGCACAGAAGCCAGCCTCATTCCAGCCTCAGCACTACCACTCACAAGCTGTGTGACTCTAGGCAAGTGACTTAACCTCTCTGAGCTTCAGTTTAGCCCTTAATAAGATAGAATGATGAAAATAATAGTGTCTACCTTATAGGGCAATTATAAGAATTAAATAAGATAGGCCCAGCACAGTGGCTCACGCCTGTAATCCCAGCTCTTTGGGAGGCTGAGGCGGGCGGATCATGAGGTCAGGAGATCTAGACCATCCTGGCTAACATGGTGAAACCCCGTCTGTACTTAAAAAAATACAAAAAATTAGCTGGGCGTGGCGGGCACCTGTAGTCCCAGTTACTCAGGAGGCTGAGGCAGGAGAATGGTGTGAAATCGGAAGGCGGAGCTTGCAGTGAGCTGATATTGTGCCACTGCACTCCAGGCTGGGTGACAGAGCAAGACTCCGTCTCAAAAAAAAAAAAAAAAAAAAGAATGGAGTAAGATAATGCACGCACATAGCGCCCAGCAGAGTCAGTATTCAATGCATCTTAGCCATTGTGTTTCTGAGGCCAGAGGAAAGGGGGTGACACTGAGACCAGGAGCCTGGCCTGGGGCTCTGGACTCCCCTCTGATTCATATTTGGGGATCTGAGGTGGCCCTTGGGCTGCTCTTCGTCCCCTGTCCTGCTCCCTCTGCCCCCCCCCCCAGTCCTCTGCTCCATATTCCCCTCTAAGCTCTCAGCCTCCCCACTGCTTGCCTCCCCACCTACCCTCCACGAGGCCAGCCCCCTCCCTCTGCTGTGGCAACATTTACCAGCTGACTCGCCCTGACCACAGCCCCAGAGCTCGGCCTGCCCCCTCCCCATCTCCCCAAGCAGCCCCGCTCTGCCCACCATATGGATGGCGGCTAGGGTAGGCGGCAGGTGCCAGGGGGACACACACAGGCCACTCTGTACACTCCTAGCCACAGCATGGCTGCCTCAGCCCATCACCCACAGCTCTGCACTCTGCCTCCCTGATCCTGGGCTCCGGGATTATTCTCCTGTGGGAGGGTCTTGGCCACTCTCATTTTCCTTTTCGTCCTATCCGTAAAATATTTCCTGAGCAATGGCTGGGCATGGTGGCTCACGCCTGTAATCCCAGCACTTTGGGAGGCTGAGGCGGGCAGATCACGAGGTCAGGAGATCGAGACCATCCTGGCTAACACAGTGAAACCCTGTCTCTACTAAAAATACAAAAAAAATCCTGTCTCTACTAAAAATACAAAAAAATTAGCCGGGCATGGTGGCGGACGCCTGTAGTCCCAGCTACTCAGGAGGTTGAGGCAGGAGAATGGCGTGAACCCAGGAGGCGGAGCTTGCAGTGAGCCGAGATCGTGCCACTGCGCTGCAGCCTGGGCGACAGAGTGAAACTCTGTCTCAAAAAAAAAAAAAAAAAAAAAAATTCCCGAGCATCTGCTCTGTGCTATTCCAGGTCCTGGGGATTCACATGGAAGAAAAGGGCCATGGCCCTATCCTCCAGGCTAGCAGTGGGCAGAAGTTATCTACACCAATAGTTCTCAACATCTGTGTGCAACGGTATCCCTTGGAGGGATGGTTAGAAGGTGCCCGGCTGGGTCCCATCCCCCGAGTTCTGGCTCAGCAGGTCTGGAGAGGGGCCTGAGCTTCGCCTTCCCAGGTGATGCTGAAGTTGCTGGTTTGGGGATCCCACTTTGAGAACCACTGGTCCCCTGCAAACGGTAATACAAGGCCGACTACAGCCTGGGCTGAGGCTTTGACCAGGGAGGAGAAGAGATTAGGGAAAGAGCCCACGCGGCAGAGGGAGCAGCATAAACAAAGACCTGGAGACTCCAGGAAGCATGGGAGTGGGGCTGGAGTGAAAGGTGCATGGAGGCGTGGCCGGGGGCGGTGGGGAGAGGGGGGGCAGAGGCTAGAGGGCCACATGGGGCCAGGCGGTGGAAGGGCCAGTGGTTGGTCACACCCCTTCCATCTGGCTTGCCAAACAGTTCCTTTGTGCATAGTGCCCCTGGCACCTGTGCCAGGCTCCCTGGGCTGCAGACCAAGCCTGTGTCTTCCCCTCTGCAGCTACCAGCACCCCTGCCGCAGGCCTGGCTTTCATGGGCTGCTGTGGTGGCTGTCAGTGTCTCTCCCCACCCTCCCTAGGCGGCTCCCTGGAGGTGCTGGAGCCAGCCCAGAGGTGCCAGGGAAGTGTGCCAGGTGAGCCAGCATGCGTAGTGTAGGCGTGGGAGGCTGGGGAGGAGGCCTGGCTATGGCCCGGCCCTTGTCTATCCAGATTGCTGCCATCTTTTGGCATGACCCCTGCCTGCCAGTGTGTGAGTGTGCACATTCTATCAGCACCGGGATCTAGGGCTGGGTGTGTGTTTGCTGCCGCTTGAGCCAGAGCAGTTACTATGGGTAGATAATAATAGCAATCGTAATCCCTCATAATTGGACCAGACTTTGCTGTCTGCAGGTCACTTCCATGCCCATGACCTCATCTGACTTCCACAACCACCCTGTAAAACAGGCAAGGCTGGAGTCACTATCCCCATTTTCCAGCTGAGCAAACACAAGCCCAGATGCCCTGAAGTCACATCTCCAGTAAGTGGCATACTCAGGACTAGGACCTGAGATTTCTGACTCCTGGTCCAGCCCTGCTTCTCAATCCTGAACTATTATAATGCAGATCCTGACCTGCTGCAGTTCATCGGCGGGGGCCTGGGGCTCCACAGCCCAGAGCAGCAGCAGCGGCGTGGGAGTACAGTCCAGTAACAGGAGGAGTTTGTCCCAGCTTTCCCCACCACCCCACCTGTGGGGAGCAGCTGACCAGTGACTGCCAGTGCATTGATGGGGAGCTGCGTCAGCAACTGTCAGGACATCGGACCCGGAGTGGGGCGAGGCTCAGGGTCACCTTATCCGACAGAGAAAGCAAGCCAGGCCCAAAAAGGGGAGGGAGTCAGCCATGGCCACAGCTGCCACTCCAGAGCACAGGCGCTGCAGGTGTCTACAGCTGAAGGGCCTGGGTCTTCATGCTGCTTGAGTCCTGAAGGGGAGCAGCTTAGGGGTCCGCAGGTATCCAGGACTATTAGTTCTTTTCCCATGGGTTCAGAGGGGAGAGACTGATCAGTCGCCCGGGCGCCCTGCACAGTGGGCCGCAGTGTGTGCTGGCCTTCTGGCCTGCTCTGCCTGACTGGGTGCACACACCCCCGTGGCGCTCTACAGGGTGCTGGGCTGGGAAGGCAGGTCCCTGAGCATCATGCGCACTCCTGGGATGTATACGTGTGTCCCTAGCGGGACCTATGCAGGTAGGGCTGTGGGAAGGGCTCGGGCCTGGGAGACAGGAGAATAGGCCCTCATCTGGACCTGCCACTGCCCAGCAGGGCTCAGCTTCCTCATCTGTAAACTAGGGCCATCTGTCCCTGCCCCATTTGTCTCAAGAGTTGTCCCCAAGGACCAAACAGAACCACCGATGGAAAACTAGGAAACAGAAACACACTCTGAAGAATGAGTAAACCCGGGAAGGAGCTGAGCATGCGAGAGGGAGGTCTCAGAGCTGACGCCCTTCAGGTAGGGTGCCTGGCTGCCTCTAGCCCCAGAATGCCCAGGGCCCCCACAGCTGGTGCCAGCTGTCCACCTTTGTTGCAAAAGAACCAACTGCTGCCCCCATGAGCATGCCCGGCTACTCCCAGACACCACCAAGCATCACAATGTCCAGCGCTACTCAGGGGAAGGGGAGCAGGCAGAGGGGACTGTGGACAGAGGCATAGCAGACAGACATGCCAGGAAGGCCTATGGCCATCATAAGATCCCCTGGAGGGTGGCAGTGAGTTCACCATTCCATTGACAGAGGGCAACACAGTCCAGTGCTGGGGGTTAAGGGGTAGCTTTTCCTATCATGGGGACACAGCTTGGTAAGGTCCCAACGCAGCCTGTGGGGACCCAGCAGGGACTCCCGTCAGTCTGATGTAATCTCCTCTGACTGATTCAGGCAGAACCTGGAGTTCAGCAGAAGGGTGGAGAGGCCACCCCCAACTAGATTCTGAAAACATGGAGGTCACCAGCTCCGTGGCTAAAAGCCATACCAAAGATCACCCAGCTACATTCACTTGGAGTCTGGGGTGGGGGGCAGGGACAGGAAATCACCATCTCCAAAGTGCGCTGGCGCCACACTGAGCCCAGCCTGTGCCTCCGTCCGTGTGGGAGGGTGGGCCCCCGCGGAGTCGTGTTTACTGTGCCCCACCCCAGAACTTGTCTTTGGCCCCCTAGAAGCTACTGAACACCTTAAGGAAACAAAGGCAGCTAAGAGAGAAAGTGATTCACCTGAAGGCTCACGGCTAGTAAGAGGCGGGTCTGAGAAGGAATCCACGTTCTGGGACTCTTCGGCCTCACAATGGCACAGACCTGGGCTTTGAGTCACTGTGCGAATGCCATGGTGGTTAAAAGCCTGGGTCCTGGAGCCAAATGCCTGCTCCACCACCAGAATCGAACCTCTGCAAGCCTCCGTTTCCTCATCACCCAAACAGGGATGTGATGGTCCCACACCCTGTTGTGAGCACTGAGTGATGTGGTCACGCGCTCAGTATGAGGAGCTGGCTGTCATCACGTGGGGACAGGGCTCTCCCTCTCCCAGGCCAGAGGGTCCCCAGCAGAGCCCACTGCTCACCTTTCGGTCCTCCTCCCGCTCTGCAGCAGAGCTGCTGGTGTCCCCGGGGCCGCTGGAGGGCATGGCGGGCGGCTGGGCGCTGGGAGGCAGGCTGGGGCTGCGTGGGGCTGGGGGGCTGCTGGGCTTTGGGGAAGGAATTATCGTGGTCTTTGGAGGCGAGAGTTAAAACTTAAACATAGATCCTGGTGTTGAGCCCTCTGGTGAACGGTGCCTCTGTCAGCCTGTGGGTGAGGGCTTCGATGGCTCCACCTGTGGAGGAGAGAAGAGGATCAGTGAGGCGGAGCACCCCACCCTCCCTGGGTCAGGCCCTCAGCCCAGGGCCACACCTGGCCTAGGAGGCCTGGGGTCTTGCTCCTCCTCCCGGCCTCACCAGCACCCCAGAGAGCAGGGAAACCAAGGCAGGCTCCCCTCAGGGCCACCTCCTACCCCAGCAGCCTCTGAGAGCCTTGGAGGTGGCAGCAGTCTCCCCTCCGTGTCGCGGTGGCCAATGGGTGCCACTTCTGGGACCTCCAGCTGCCTCCGCCTCTTCCCTTCTCTTCATTCACAGCCGCTCTCTCCTTTGAAAGCTTCCCGCATCCTCCCTCCCACCCCAACCAGCCCCTGGGAAATCCCAACCTCCCCCAGAGGCCCCCAGTCCGGCTACATTTTCCTTCTAATCTGTCCTCACCCCCACCCCCACACCTCCCGCCACGTGGAGGAAGTGAGTGCAGTCACAGGATGTAGTGAAATGAATGTCACCTCACTTCAGGACCGGCGCCTGGGCCCAGAGAAAGCTGAGGTCTGAGCTCAGGCTGCAGGCCTGATTGGCTCTGGCCTAGGAGGGAGAGGCCGAGGCCACCATCACGGCCACGGCCACGGCCACGGCCAAGGCCACAGGTCACGGCCACACTGAGGCAGGAGTGAGGCTGCTCTCTCCCCCACCCCATGTACCAGCCCCATTTGCCTGCAGAGCTGGTGGGCTTGAGGGGTCCTCTGAACCCACATGGCTGAGTTTTAGGGGCTTTTCTTCCCTCTGCTCCAGGTGTAGGCCTCAAGCCAGTGAAATAACAAAGCCTGCAGCTCAGGCCACAGCTGGGGTGGGGGTGTTGCTGCCTCAGCCCCCTCAGAGACACACAAGAGCTCCCCTGCTCCCCACCCCCGGAGGAGGCGGCCGCCAAGCCCCTGCCTCGAGTGTGCCAGGGCCCAGGAGGGGATTGGCAGGCGAGGGAGAGAGGGAGGCAGGCTGGATCTGGGCCCACCCACACCCTTCCCCTTCCAGTTCCTGGTTCTGCTTCCCCAGCTCCCCCTCCCTCCTGGCCTTCTCCTCCCATCCCCCTCCAGCCAGGGCTCCCTGGAAAACCAGGACCGGGAGACAGCGCAGGCTCGGCTCTCCCACAGGCCCAGCCCCTTTCTCCAGGGGTGCATTGTTGCCTGGGAGTGGGTGCCCCAGCCCTGGCTCTGCCAGGGGGTAGTGGGAGGAAGGAGCTGGCGGGAGGAGCTTCTTAGGGCCAGGACAGGAAGGGTTCCATCAGATCAACCCAGAAAGGCTGGAAGTGGGCCTGCCCCACAGCTGAGCCCTGAGGCAGCCCAGGTGCACTGGGTCCATTCCCCCTACCCCCACGAAGGTTTGCTGCCCAGGGTCCCTGAGAAGGTGAACGGCAGCGGAGAGCAGCTCCATGGGCCACATGCCACTCAGGGCCTGGCTCGTGCTCTGCATCCAGGCAGCTGCTGTGCTGTGCCCAGTTTACAGGTGACGCTAAGATCGACAAGGCCAGGACCCGTCAGAGGCATGAACCCAGATCTCTCTGACACTAAAGCTCTGAGGGGTTGGGTTCACGTCCCCCAACACACACCACAGAAGCAACTCTGAAGATCCCAGCAGAGAACTGGTCCAACTCAGAAGCACACGGCTCCCAGCCCTTAGCAGCCAATGATTCCCTGTCAAGCCCCACTCCCATTTGTTACCACAGACATCTCCAGCCACCCCAAAACCAAAAGCTTCAAAAGGGTCAGAAGCTAAGAGGGGCAGAGTCTGGTTGGAAAGAACGTTGAGCCCGAAGTCTGTAAGGGTGGGACCTACTCCTGATGGAGGCTTCCCCAGCCCTCAGTTTCCCCACCAATGAAACGGGAGAGCAGGACCCCTTCTATTAATAGCTCTGACTGGCCAAGGAAGCTGTTGCAGCCCCAAGGCCCAGTGGACACGTGAGGGGCTGACAAGGACAGGGCACCCCAAATGGAGTTCGGGGGAGACCCAGGCACAAAGGAAGTGGGGCAGGAGGGTTGTCTTGATGCTGTCCTAGGCTTAGAGACACCCAGAGGGCATCTGTGCCGCCACGGGTGTGGCGAGGCTCAGAGAAGCTCTGGCTCCCAGTAGGGAGAGGAAGGAAGCTGGAGGGAAAAGCAGAAACTCACAGGGCATTGGCCCCAAGGGCAGACACCCCAGAAAGCAAAGGAAAGGAAAGGAAGATTCTCTTCTTCCTCCCCTTCCTCCACCCAAGACTCTGACATCTGAGCTACAGAAACTGTCCTCACAGAAAGCGCAGCTGACCTGGGTCAACCCTTTGTGTTGCTCAATGGACCAGCCCTGTCAGTAGCAGTCCCTCAAAATCACCCCCATCATCTAAAATGCTCCAGTACGTGTGTGGGCAGGCCATGCACTACACAACTCTAGGGGGCCTCAGTTGGTGGCCAAGGTCCCAGACCTTGACATAGCACTGCCAATCTACCCTTAGAGGCTTCATTCTTCCTTCAGGCAGCCCAGCCATGGGGAGTGGGCTCTCCTGGGCCCACAGTCCCAACACAGCAGCAGGCGTCCACCACTCCGGTCCTTCCACCGCACAGCCCTGGCTGCTTCCAATACCAAAGCGTTCTCCTGACCTGGGCCAAAGGCTGCACTGCAACCACCACCGCCACCAAAAAATCCTTGCTAAGAATGCTACCACCATGAAAAGCAGCTTTTATTTCCTCCTTTTAGAATCCACAGTGATCCTGAATAACGTTTATAACAGCCACTTAAAAAATTTCAAGGAATCCCACCATGAAAACATCTTCATATCATAGCTGATAGGATCACCATCTCCACTGCTTCAACTATAAAACTGTTGTGGAAAAAGAACTGAAAGCTTTGAATATGCATACCAAGGCTCACTACCTTCTAAATTCAGTGCAGTAGAAACATCTTTTGTTTGTTTGTTTAGAGCAGGTTCTTGCTCTGTCACCCAGGCTGGATGCAGTGGCAGTATCACAGCTCACTGCAGCCTCAAGCTCCCGGGCTCAAGTGCAAGTGAGCCTCCCGCCTCAGCCTCCCGAGTAGCTGGGACTACAGACGTGTACCACCACACCTCCTGGCTTTTTTTTTTTTTTTTTTGTAGAAACAGGGTCTCCCTATGTTGCCCAGGCTGGTCTTGAACACATGGCTTCAAAGGATCCTCCCACTTCAGACTCCCAAAGTGTTGGGATTCCAAGCATGAGCCACCACACCTGGCCAAAAGATTTTTTAAGAAGACATAAAATTACAAGATTAGGCTGAACAAGAGAAGGAATACCACCAACAAAATTGTGGAATCTGGAAAGCAGACTTGTGACAGCCAAATTTCAGACAGGCGTGTGAATACTGATATATAACACAGTCTTCAACAGATGCTTATATGATAGCATCAGGTACTCTGGGACTAGGGCTGAAGAGGATGCGTGTGTGAGAAATGAGAGGCTGAGTGACAGAAATGAATTCCTAGACCCTCCTCTACAAGTCTGAAGGTTTATCTGTAGTCACTGGAGGGCATAAAATAGGGGGTCTTTGAAAAGAGTCACTTGGCACCGCTGAAAACAAAGATGATATATCAAAACCAAGGAGAGGAAGGTTATTTATTTATTGAGACGAAGTTTCGGCTCTTGTTGCCCAGGCTGGAGTGCAATGCCGCGATCTCGGCTCACCACAACCTCCGCCTCCTGGGTTCAAGCGATTCTCCTGCCTCAGCCTCCCGAGTAGCTGGGATTACAGGCGTGCACCACCACTCCCGGCTAATTTTCGTATTTAGTAGAGATGGGGTTTCGCCACATTGGCCAGGCTAGTCTTGAACTCCTGACCTCAAGTGATCCACCCGCCTTGGCCTCCCAAAGTGCTGGAATTACAGGTGTGAGCCACTGTGCCCAGCCAAAATTATTAAAGAATAAACCAAATCTTAAAACAATCTTCCAATTAGAATTATTTTCAGCCAAATTATCATTTAAGTGTGAGAATAAAATAAAGACATTTTCTTTTTTTTTCTTTGAGATGGAGCCTCACTCTGTCGCCCAGGCTGGAGTGTAGTGGTGCAATCTCCGCTCACTGCAAGCTCCACCTCAGGGGTTCATGTCATTCTCCTGCCTCAGCTTCCCAAGTAGCTGGGACTACAGGCGCCTGCCACCACGCCCGGCTAATTATTTTTCTATTTTTAGTAGAGACAGGGTTTCACCGTGTTAGCCAGGATGGTCTCAATCTCCTGACCTCGTGATCCGCCTGCCTCGGACTCCCAAAGTGCTGGGATTACAGGCGTGAGTCACCACGCTTGGCCCTTTTTTAAAATTTTCTCTCTCTCTTTTTTTTTTTTTTTTTTGAGATGGAGTCTTGCTCTGTTGCCCAGGCTGGAGTACAGTGGCGTGATCTTGGCTCACTGCAACCTCTGCCTCCTGGGTTCATCCCATTCTCCTGCCTCAGCCTCCCAAGTAGCTGGGACTACAGGCAGCCACCACCACACCTGGCTAATTTTTTGTATTTTTAGTAGAGACGGGGTTTCACCATGTTAGCCAGGATGGTCTTTTTTTTTTTTTTTTTTCCAAAATTACATGTTTTATTTTCGTGTTTGTAAAACGAAGAGCTTTTTTTCTGGATGGTTTTCTTATCAGCTTTTCATACAACAGTCAAGTAAACCTCGTGGCACTAGCCAGAAATCGTTGCAACTTTGGAACTTCCAAGACAATCTGGCCTCTTATCAATGGGCAGACAGCGACCCTCATTCAAAATGAAGCTGCTAGTCAGTGACATCCGACATTCATTATCTTCACTGGCTGATAGTCCACACCCAGAATGCCATGAAGAGTGTCAGGTTTAACCAAGCGGTTTTCCATTACATATTCTCCCGCATATTCTGGAATTCTTTCATGTATCTTTGCATATTCAGAGCTGCTCTGCTGGGCCACGACAGCGCCATTGTTCCTACCACACGACCAAACGATCACGAAGGCCAACGTAAAAGCAGCCAGGATGGTCTTGATCTCCTGACCTCGTGATCCACCAGCCTTAGCCTCCCAAAGTGCTGGGATTACAGGCATGAGCCACCACGCAAGGCGCCATTTTTTTTTCTTAAATAGGCATGGGGTCTCACTATGTTGCCCAGGCTGGTCTTGAACTCCTGGGCTCAAGTGATCCTCCCACCTCAGCATCCCAAAGTGCTGGGATTACAGGCGTGAGTCACCGTGCTGGGCCCCAGTAAAGACATCTTCAGACATATCAGGCCCCACGCTCCTTTCCCAGGAAGGACAGGACAATGTCCTCTAATACGCAGAAGATACAGCACAGGAGAGATGGGAAGGGAGGCTCCAGGACAAAGGGGAAAAGAGGCCACACACCAGTCACCCGGCATGAGCCAGAGAGGGTCAGCCTTCCCACTGAGACTAGGGCACTAGTGCCGTCATCACCATGCCCTCTGCTGTCCAACTGTCTTTTTACCTGACAAAACTACAGGTATCGCTCGTGGCCATACTCTGCTATCTAAACCCAGGAACTGAATAGATTCCTTCCTTCCTTCCTTCCCTCCCTCCCTCCCTCCCTCCCTCCCTCCTTCCTTCCTTCCTTCCTTCCTTCCTTCCTTCCTTCCTTCCTTCCTCCCTCCCTCCCTCCGTCCCTCCCTCTCTCTCTTCCTTCCTTCCTCTCTGTCTCTCTGTCTCTCTCTCTCTCTCTCTCTCTCTCTCTCTTTCTTTCTTTCTTGGACCCTTGCTCTCTAGCCCAGGCTGGAGTGCAGTGGCACAATCTCGGCTCACCACACCTCTGCCTCCTGGGTTCAAGCAATTATCTTGCCTCAGCCTCACAAGTAGCTGGGATTACAGGTGTCCACCGCCATGCCCGGCCAAGTTTTGCATTTTTAGTAGAGACAGGGTTTTGCCATGTTGGCCAGGCTGGTCTCAAACTCCTAACCTCATATGATCCACCTGCCTTGGCCTCCCAAAGTCCTGGGATTAAAGGCGTGAGCCACCGTGCCCAGCCATGAATGGATTTTGATATGGACAGATGTGTGTCCTGGAAGATGTACTCTAATGAGGGGAGTGAGCCACGCAAGAAGAGGACACGAAAGCCAGAAAACAGAGATTCCCACCAGAAAGTAATGGGAATTCCAAAGATGACCACAAAAGGAAGTCACAGAACATCAGCTACAATGTGCCTAGAAAGCAACCAGCCCAGAGTGAAAGAGGATAGATAACTTAAAAAATGGAACTGAAACATCTTTTACCTGCTGTGATTGCCCGTGTGGAAAGCAATACTGATGGCTATTAGAAAGTGTGGTAGGCCCACTACAAAGAAGTGATAAATGCTGGAGGTGATGGATATACTAACTACCCTGTTTTGATCATTACACAATGTATACATGTATTAAAACATCACATTGTACCCCATAGATATGCACAATTATTATGTGTCAGTTTAAATGAGAAAAAGAAAAAGAAGACCTAAGGTAACAGTATTGTCACAGAAAAATTAAATTATATTAGAAGTTGTGGTAGGAATTAGCAACAGGTACAAAAAATAAGGCAGATGAAAAACAAGGTAATTATTAACTTCAGGAAAAAAAAGTAAAAAGAAACCGTTATAGTATACCAGAAGGTTCAACTGTGAATAATAGTTGCATTGAAATAATAAAATAAACACTGTATGTAGGTTTACTAAACATATGTGTGTGTATACATGTATATACGCATGTATGTACACACAAATTACTTCTGTATGTACCACAAAATTAATGCCTTAAAACAACACATTATCTTGCAATTCTGCAAGTCAGTAGTAAAAAAAAAAAAAAAAAAAAAAGATTCTCCTTACTAGGCTAAACTCAAGATGTTGGCAGGGCTGCATTCTTTTTTGGAAGCTCTAAGGAGAATCCATTTCCTTGACATTTGCAACATCTAGAGGCTGCCCTCATTCCTTGCCACATGGTCCCCTTCCAACTCCAAAGCCAGCAATGGACAGTCTTTTTCCCATCACAGTACTCTCTGCCTCATCAACATCTCCTGCTCTGACTACTTCCATCTTTCACTTCTAATGACCCTTCTGATTACACTGGGCCCACCCAAATAATCCAGGATAATCCCCTCGTCTCTAGGTCATTAATTTAATCACATCTGCAAAGTCCCTTTTGCCATGTAAGGTGACATATTCACAGGTCCAGGGGATTAGGGGGCCTGGCCATCTTAGGGGGGCCATTATTCTGGCAACCAGATACACAAAACATTTTTGAGGCTGGACACGATGGCTCATGCCTGTAATCCCAGCACTCTGAGAGGCCAAGACAGGAGGATCACTTGGGACCAGTCTGGTGACACAGGGAGATCCTGTCTCTACAAAAATTTAGAAAATTAACAGGGTGTGGTGGCACATGCCTGTAGTCCCAGCTACTCAAGAGGCTGATGTGGGAGGATCGCTTGAGCCCAGGAGGTCAAGGCTGTAGGGAGCTGTGATTGTGCCACCACACTCCAGTCTGGGCAAAGATCGAGATCCTGTCTCAAAAAAACCAACAACAATTTTTTGAAACAATATAAAAAGAGTATTGTCAATATTTAGGGAGGATGGTTGAAGAGTAGAAAGGTTGGGCACGTAAGAGGATCTACTAAATAGGAAATCAATGGAAAATGTCTAAATAGATGAATCAAAAATATGCACTTTACTCAGAAATATGAGATGAAAATTGCTGGAAGAAACAGCTAAGAGAATCGAAAGCGGTTGCCTCTGAGAAGAGGATAAGGGTAGGAGTAGGCAAGGAATCACTGCATGTTGTTAGGAGGTTTTAGTACTATTCGACTTCTTAAATTATATGCATGTACTACTGTGAGTAAATAAAAATGAATTTTTAAACAGAGAGAGTGGGGATGGGAGAAAGGGCTTACATCCCAACTGCAGCCATCGGTTGCATGTGGCCTCCATTTCCTCCTCTATAAATAAGAGCGTAGCTGAGACCTTTCCACCTCTGTTGTTCTATGAAATCATCACGTCCCACAGAATAACCATCATCAGCTCCTCACACCCACACAGAGTTCCATCACCAGCTACAACACTGGTACCTCCCTCTCCACCCCCCACCCTCACGAAATGTTTAATCCTACAAACGCATCATTCCCACTGCATCCAGCCCATGGGCAGTGCAAGTCAGTGCTGCCTGCATCCGTCACCACAACCCCCGCTCACTCAGCCCTTTCTGAGACCAAAGAGCCACATCTCCACCAACTCCTGGAGCCTCAGGGCTGCTCCCCTGCACCACGCTGTCCCCACTGCCGTCCCTCCTTCTTCACCAACCCCAGCCTCATCAGCACCCCCGAGATGACCACCCGAGCCTCCTCTCCATCTTCAGATTGAGAGACTGCTGGCCCCCCTGCCACCTCACAGTCTCTCCTCAACAAGGGCTTGCATATAATTATCCTCTTCCAAAATCAAAACTGTCATGGCCCACAAACCTAAATCCTCACTCCACCAAACACGATCCCAATATTCTCACCCCAAGAGCCCCTTCTTCTCCATCTCAAGTTCTCTGTCTGAATGGCTGAAAAATATCTGAGCATTTCTGCAGCAGGTCCTTCTCCCTCCCTCTGCTTGAATTCTCCTTTTCCTCTAGTGGACTCTAGTTATTCTGCTCTACCTAGACGCCTTCCCCTCCTTCCTGGTGGGAAATGCTCCTCAAGGGGTTTTGGTTGTGCCTGTGCTGACCTCAACACCCACCCCAGGCAAGGGGTGAGCATGTGACCAGGCAGAGCCAATCAGAGGCCTCCCTGGAACCTTTTCACCGATGCGATGGAAACATGCTAACAGGGTCGATGTGAGTCAGGGGCTGCCGGCTGCTGTCTTCCCGCCATGTGGGTGAGCCTGCCTGAGAACGAAGAGCTCAGAGATGAAGACAGAGGGATGAAGCATTGAAGGCACTGTCTGGGCCCCTGGTCTTGCTGTTTCTGGAGGCAGGGACATACATCTGTGAACTTCCGGGTGCTGTGAGCTTTCACTACTTTGGTATGAGTCTATGACTTGTGGCTGACACCCTCCTGACCTAAAGGCCAATCTCAGTCCCCTCCAGGGCTCTCTAGGAGGCCAACTGCGGGGCTTCCAACACTGGCCTTACATCTTACCAGCTGTGTGGCCTGAGGCAAAACTGTGCCTCAGTTTTCTCAGCTGTAGAGTGGGGGAAAGAACTCTCCAGCTCACAGCGCTGCTGTGAAAATTAAAACGGAATGCCCTAAAAATGCTTCCAAGAGCGCCTGGCACAGAGAAAGTACTCAATAAATCTTAACGATGATTACTCTCAGACTCAACCAGCCCGCAGATTTCTCTCCTTTCTTGAAATCCCTGGAGTTCCTCTAAGTGGCCTTCGCTCAGGCAGGAGCTTGTACTTAAGCTCCTCTGACATGCCAGGCCCCGTGAGCAGAGCTTTACAATGTCAACATCTCATTAATCCTCACACCTCACCCCAACCCTTTGAAGTGGGTACTATTTTTATCCCCATTTTCCAGATGAGAATAATGAGGTATGGAGAGATTAATAAAACTGCCCAAGGTCACACAGTGGGTAAGGGGTGGAGCCAGACACAGTCCAGGTCCGTCCCGCTCAGAAGCTCACAGCTCTCCACTCCCTCTCTCACAATCCACAATCAGCATGTGACTGCTGCAGATCTATATTAACTTTGGGCATGGGCTGGCCAGAAAACAAAGTTTCCAGTCAATCTCTCTTTTCTGGTCAGGCTTGTCTGCAGCGGGAGCGGGGAAGGAGGGCACTGCAGCTTTCTAATCACAGTATTCAACGCCCTGCCCAATGCAGTGGTCATTCACTCATTCATTCATGCAGCTATTTCCTGAGCACCTACCATGTGCCAGGCACTGTGCTAAGGAACATGCACTGTCCTGTTCAATCCTCAAAACAATCCTATGAAGCAGGTCCTATTGTTATCCCCATTTTATAGAAGACACGGAGGCTTAAAGAGGTTTAGTGTCTCTCTAGGGTAGCACAGCGGAAAGCCCCAGGGCAGGATTAGGAATCCAGGTCCATGTAACTCGGGACCCCTTGCAAACGTGGCAGTTCTTGGTCATGAATGGGCGCGCTAAACACAGATCTCAGAGCCAGCGCCATGATCAACCGTTTATGCCTCTGGGGTGACCCTGGCCCACAGATAACAGTCCCATGGCTAAATTTCCTACTTGAGCTTAGGAGGAGGTGCAAATGGGTCCTGCGGGTGACAGAAGGCAGCAGAGCTTCTTGTGCCCCAATCATCTGCTAGGGTAGGGCTCAGCTGGGGGCAAGGAGAAAGCGGAGGAGACCTCCTAGACGGAGATGTCTATCTGTCGACTCTTCCCCCTCCTGTCACAGCCTCTCGTGGTCATAAGACTGGGGATGGATAAGGAGGAGGGAGAGGGAGGGAGGTCTTGGTGCCATTTTCCAGCGAGATGGCCATCACTATTCCATCGCCCTGACTTTCCGAAATATCACTTGCACCCAAACCACCAGCTGTGCATAGAATACCAAAAGCCACTGGTGACAGGCCAGCAGTCCTGCCCTCTGCAAAGCCCATTTATCTGGCTCCAGAGTCACAATAAGACGGCTTGTGGCTCTCACACCACTCTCGAGGCCATGGCACCACCAGCACTGGCACCACCAGCAGAAGCACTTATGATCACACCAAACCTGCTGCCACTACGGCGGCCACATGGGAGTCTGAGTCAGACTCCTTTGCTCACACTAATGGTTGCCATGACACAGCCCCAAAAGTGAGCGGGGGGGAGATTTATACCTAAAATAGACGCTGTTAAGGAGCCGAAGTTGTTCTCAGGAGCCAAAATGAGCCAACACAGACTTCCGTAAGGCAGCACCCATTTCCAAGTGCTGCAAGCCAGGAGAAGCCCTGTCTAGGGGTCACACGTGCTGTGGGTCAGATGGGCTTCCCACGGCCTGGGGCCTGGGAGTCAGGGGCACAGTGTGGCCAGGCTGAGAGTCCATGTGAGGATCAGACACGTGGTCCTGGATGGGGTCTGGCAGCGACCAGAATGGGTCTGATTTTATCATCCCCAGCAGAAGCGGCCCACGGTCATCTGCACGTTTCTCTACTTTTCCAACCTTCTCTACAGAATGGTCCACAGCTGCCAGCTCCAGAGCCTCTATCACTTAGCCCCCTACGCACGGCCCTGTTCCCCCACCCCACAACTCTGAAACCCTCTGGGGATGCTGACTGTCTTCGTCCTCGGGGGAGAATGCTCCCTCCAGGGACATATCACAGTGCTTTCCCTGGGAAAGGAGACACCCCACGCCCGCTTGGCTTTCTCCAACTCCTAACGCCACCGAACTGACAGTGGAGAAAAGGAGTTACACCACTGTCTGGAGTGATTGATCCTAGTTACCACGGAGAAAACTGGATTGCTGATCAGCCACAGAGCCAAGCAAGACTATGTCTGGAACCCAGCGAATTCTCTCAGGCACCTCTTAAGAACTTCCATGCCCAAAGGAAAGCTGAATGGAAAGTTATGGTAACAACAACAACAACAAAAGTGGGATAACTAAGGATTCAGGTCCTTTGGGAATGAGGGTTTGGGCTACTCCACCAAGTAAAAGAAGCATGGCCTGCTAAGGCTCTGGCTGAGTGTGGAGGAAATACAGAATGGGATAAGAAGACAAGGAAGCCAGTAGCAAGTGTAGCCTTGTGAACAAATGCAGACAGCAGGCCTCTAGTGGTTTTGCACACTTTCTATTAACTTGAGATGTGTGTGTGTGTGTGTGTGTGTGCGTGCAATATGGTAACCATTTTCTTCTTTTTTTCTCCTTCCCATTGTTTTCTATGCAAGCTGTTGACAGTTAACTTTATAATCTAGTGTTTAGGTAACAATTCTGTTACCTAATTCAGTGGGAATGTGACTGACTTTGAGAAGTTATTATAGCCAGGGATTGATAGAGTGATGGTTGGGGATCTCTGGGAAAAGGGTGAGAATTTCATAAGAAGGATAACTGTCTTGAGAAGTAGACATCTAGTTGTTCATTTTTGTATGGCAGTTCAGATATTGTAAAAAGGTGCAAATAGAAGCTGTGTAGCCAAAGGGGTAAACTGAGCCAGTTATCAATTTATTCGCCCATCATTACCTGTGTTGTGAAGATGGAGCTGGGCCCTTTAATTACTTTTCCTTTGTCAGCTGGCACAACTGTGGAGGGCACTGAAGAGGCATTGAAGGAGGAAGCGGGTTTCCTTTCTAGACCCGATGTGCTCTTGTTAGGTTCCTGCATTGTATACAACTTCTCTAGCAGTCAGATCTTGCTGCATGGGCGCTTTCCAGCATCAGGGTCTTGCCAGATATGAAGCTTCCCAGCACCCAGCTCCTGTGCTGTTGCAGCTTCTCCAGCACCCAGTCCCTACGGCATGCAGCTTTCCAGTGCCCAGCTCCTGCAGGAGTGCCAGGCTCTTGCAATGCAGACAGCTTCTCCAGTACCTGGCTCCAGCAACACATGTCAGTCAGGATACCCAACAGCCAGGAGCTTCACCCAGCACTCTCCTGGGAAAACTTGGCAGCGGTGTGCTTCCAGCAAGATACCTCCCACAAACAACTTTCCTTGGGACCCAAAAAGATGGGTTTCCAGTAAATTCCAGAGGGTGAATTTCCAGCAAGTTCTGCCAACATGGCAGTTACAGAGACGTTGCCATCCAGGGAGCCATAGCCACACCCTCTCCATCAAGGTCTGGATCTCAGCCCTTGCAGGGCCTCTTCCTTGGGCACTCTGTGGCAACCCTAGAGGTAGGGGCTGTTCTCATAGCTATTATTTTTGTATTCTTTGGAGTTATTTTTACTTCTTCCTAGCCAATTCCTCATTATTCTAATCCAATTAGAGTTAATAATTCGTTATGTGAAACTTTCCTTCTTCCAGTCACCATGTAGTTTCTGTCCCCTGAATGGACCCTGACGGATACAGTCACCCATGGCCCCAAAGGGCCTTTTTCCATCCTCATGGCCCTTGAGCTCAATTCAACATCCTGGCCAGCCAATCATTCCCTGCTTCAAGCACTCACTCAACAGCCATTTCTTGAGTGCTATTGTGGAGCTGGGCCCTGGAGTGAAAGGAGACCCTGCTTCTGGAGCTCCCCAGCAACCGCCTTCCCTGTGTTCTCTCCCAGCTGTGACTCCCTGTAGCTCCGTGTGGCTCCGTGTGGCTCCGTGTGACTCCGTGTGGCTCCTGGGTCTCCAGCCTCGGATTCCGCAGCTCTGTCTCTGGGGCTGGCTGGGAGTCTTGATCCCACTTCTGCACGGTGGGCGCTCCTCAAAGGTCATGTTCTACCTTCAGCTTTCCTCTAAATGTTCTTCCTCTAAGACACCTGGGCATAAGTCACATAGGCCTCCTTCTGCAAGGGGCTCCATCTCTGTTTATTTTCATCCCAACTGGATGATCTGCAGTTGCCTAAAATCCTACTCTTCCAGAACATGCTTCCTTCAGAGCTGGCTCTATCTTCTGGTTTTTCCCTCTATGTGGAAGTAACACTCCCCTCCCTTCAGCTGCCTAAGCCGCCAACCCTGGAGAAAACAGGTCCCACCTTTCCCCTGGGTCCTCACATCCAGCAGGTACCTGGTCCTTGGGCTTCTCTCGACCCCCTATTCCCTCCAGGCCCTTTATACCTCTTGTGTCTGTGGCACAATAACCTGGTAGATCCCCTGGAGCGTGTCCACCTGCCTCTGGCATCTCTACCTCCCACCTCACCCTCTCAGCAAAGATTGCCCACACATGGCTCCCTCTAGGAAAACCTATGACACCTGATGAAAATTTTAAACAATTGATTGTGAATGTACTAAAACCATCGAACTATACACTTATATGGGTGAGTTGTACGGAATGTGAATTATATCTTCAAGCTATTATTTTAAAAAATCCTGTGATGCCAAAGATTTTCACACATGGTAAAATATATGCTCTGGCTTGGTCTCACCAAGGCTGGCTACAATGCAGCCTCCGCCCACTGCTCTGGCCGTGCCCCCACCTCTCCCAGCTGCATCATTCCAGGCCCGGCTGCTGTCCCGGAATGACACCCCTGGCTCCCACCCTCTCCCTCAGGGCCCACTCAGCTCCTCTCCCCCAGTCCTTCAACCCAACATCTCTCCTCCCCCACACACCGTCCCCTTCTCCTCGACCACCCACCCAGGGCTCATTGGGTGTTCCATGCGTGTATAGATGTGTCTGATTTCCCAAAGAGACGAGGTCAGAGTTCACGCCTTGCCTCTTGCTGCCCATCGTCCCCCCGCCCACAGCTTGTCCCCCACAACCCCATTCCGGGTGACCCTGGAGGCAGAGAGGACTGTGTGAAGTCACTCCCAGGCAGCTGCAACATCCCCAGCACAGTGCTGCGGTGCCTCGAGCGACCCCCCACAATCCCCATTCTAGGGGTCGCTTGGCAGAGCCCCCAAGGCACTGCGTCAGTGGAAAGGCCGTTTGCAGGAGCTCCGAAGGCAGAAACATACACCTGCCATGGGTCTGCAGGCTCACCTGCCCCAGATCCCCAAGGTGAAGGGGGTGGTGAGGGCCTAGGCTATCAGTGAACCACAGGAAACAGGGGGGCTGAGTCCTTGTTTAGCCTGTGACCACCCTCTCCCCACACCGCCCATGGCCACGCTCTCCCAACCCCACTTCCTAAACCAGCTCCCTCTCAGGTCAAAACCAGGAGGACCCCCAAAGGGTCTTCAGGGCCTGGGAGCGGCTGTTGGGGCTCAGCCCCCACCCCTCTACACTTCAGCAGGAAGGAGCTCACTGCTCTCAGACTTCCCACAGGGCCGCCTTTCTCCTCCTCTGTCCCAACAAAAACAAACCATTTGTGGAGGGGGCCGAGGGAGGGAGAAGAGCCCAGGGTTCCAAGCAGCACATCTCAGAACCACGGGCCCTGCCTCCAGCAGTCCCCGCCTCAAACCCTAGCTCTGTCACTCGGAGATTCGGGCCTCAGTTTCCCAAGCTGTAAAGCGGGGTGAGAAACAGTCCCTACTTCATAAGTCTATTTTAAGATAGGAGGGAATCTGAGTCGAGTGTTTAACACAGGGCCTGGCACATGGGAGGCACTCAATAAATGTTCATTTAAAAAGTATTATGTGCTTGATCAGAAAGAAAGGCAAGCCACATGTTCTTAGGAAACCTAGACTCTGGCCTCAGACCACACCCCGGAGTGGCTTGTGCTCCTTCTAGAAACGGCTGCTGTGCCAGGGTCACCCTCCCAGCTAATGCCCCTAAGTCTCCAGCACAGGCCTCTTGCCACTAGAATGGGGAATGTATTTACCAGAGAATTTCAACCTGCCACTCTGGCCTCAGGAATCTCTCCCATTCAGGCAGACCACACACACACACACACACACACACACACACGGACAGACACATACAGACAGCCACACAGATAACAAACACACAGACACAGAGGCACACACAGAGACACACCTAGACACATGCAGAGATGACCCAGGTGCGCACTCGCACACACGCGACAGCGCCCCTCGTGCTGCACACGCCGGGGCACCTGGAGCCAGAGGATCCTGGGCGGGCCTCCCCACACAGGCACATGCGTTGCACATTTCACCTACTGTATGGGCCAAAGAGGCATTTGGAAACCAGCTTGGGAACCTCATAACCATTCATAACATTGTTCTGAGAGAAAACACAAAACATTGCCCTATAAACAAACATTTGCAATAGAATTCCTCCAAAAGCTTGGAATTGCCTGTACTAGAAAACTAACAGAGCAAGAAGAGAAAAACCACATAAACTTGGTTTGCCTCTGCAAAATTAATACCAATTACAAAAACATTTATGTGAACTGCTTACCATTTACACCTAATTACCATGCAGCACAATTATGCATATCATTAAGGGTATGCCAGATTAATTATGCTGTACATTTCATTTGATTACACCACCACACCCTGAGTTCATGTATGCCCCACTTCCAGGGGGCCAGTCCTGCAGCATGGCTGCTTGCACAGGTTGGCACAAGCCAGAGAAACGTGGGTTTCCACATTCAGATGGACCGCAGCCCCCACCCCACCCCCAGGCAGAGACAGCCCGATTCCCGCCCGGCCTTCTTGGCAACATCAACAAGAACCCTGCTGCAAAGCCATCTTCCCACCAGATCCTCCAGAAAGCAGAGATGCTTCAAAGAGCTCCCCAGGGGTGTGGCTGCATGTCACAGGGCCACCATACAGCCCAAGGGCCGTCATGTGTAGCCCTCACAGAGGAAGCGGCTCTCTCGGCCATCTCCTGAGGTCTGGCTCTGAAAGCAGGGCAGCCTAGCCCATGTCCAGGCCAAGTCCCTCCCAAGCTCATCTCCCAGACCCACCAGGGCTGTGTGCCTCTATCCCCTGGCACACTGAGCCAGCTACAGGGCAAGGTCCCAGCTGTGGTCCCACTGGGTCCTGCAACTTCCCCCCTGGATCCCGTGCCCTGTGCTCTCCTGGACAGCTCTGCACAGACCCTCCCTCCCCTTATTAAAAAGAGAACAGGAACTGACCCCCAATAACTCCCATTTAGCTCAGTAGATGCTCTTCAAATACACTGGGTGAACCAGGTTTGCAGGGAATAATTGGGAACAAGAGAGTCAATAGAACATGATGAATGGACCTTCCCAGGAAGGGGGAACTCACAGGAGGAAACAGGCTTCTCGGGAGGCAAAGAACCAGAGGAAGTGCAGAAGTGAGGGAGGGAAGGAAAAAAATCCAGGTTTAGTCCAAGAAGCAATGCTCAAAACAAACAAGAACACTAGCCTGTGAAGTTATGTCCATTTTACAGATGGTAAAACTGAGCCTAAGAAAGGTTGAGTCATCTTCCAATGACACGCAGCAAGGAGGTGGCAGGGCTGAGGTGAAACCACCATCTTTCCAGCCCTCAGCCTGGTGGCCCCGGCATGATGCCACACTGCTCCTGGCCTCTATCTAAATTCAATGATGCTGACAGGGCTCACATCATTTTTCGAGAAATTCTTTGGAAATAGCCTTCCACATTATCCTTCACATAACACACATAAGCCTCTTTTCTATTTTAGAGGAACAGTTTTTGCTTCTTTTCTGTTTGCTTTCCAAAAATGCTGTCCCCAGCTTGTTCCTCCAATCTCTCTCCACAGACCTGCCTCTGAATGGAGAGTCACGGGAAGGCCGGACAGCTTGACATCAACTTCCAGCCCGCCCAAAGATACCCAGAGGGTGATGAGACTCACCGCAGGTCCTGGGTGGAGGGCCAGGGTCTAGGCCTTGCAGCTCATCTTTTAGGGAAATCACTGAGAAGCAGAGGCCATAACTCATCAGCATTCCCAGTGCATGGGTGCAAGCACCTTCCTCAAAATCTTCCTTCAAAAATCTGCACAGGTCCTAACAGTTATGGACCAAAATGTACCTGCCTTTCTCATCCATCACACCAGGCACCCCGCCCCCAGGCCTTATGACTCAGGCTCCAGCCTCCTTCTGCAAGCCTGGCCTGGCTCAGGCTCCGCCTGGGGAAATCCCACCCGCCCTCAAGCCCCAGCTCCAACCCAGCTCCATGTGGGAGGCACCTCCTGCTCTCTCCGACTCCCCCCAACCCGCGCCCCCTCCATGAAGGGCATCCCCACCCACACGGTTGGCGGAGCTAGAAACCAGACGGCCACCCCAACTTCCCTCATTTCTTTTATCCCAATTGTTCCTGCTGACTGCACTTCCTAAATGTCACACCACACACGCCCTGTCCAGGCCCACATTGCTGCCCTGGACTTCTGTGCCAGCCTTCCACCTGGGCTCCCTGCCCCTAAACCCTATTGCCCGAGCTCTCCTTCTCGATGCCCTAGAATTATCCTTCTCAAATACAAATACCAAGCCCGACGTCCGTTGATGGATAACATCCCGCCTTCCATGGTCCTCCAGCCCAGGCCCCCGGCCTCATACCCCATCATTCCCTATACTGCAGCTACATGGGGCCAAAAAGTGCTGTTGTCCACCAAGCTAACTGCTCCCTCCCCTTCGAGACTCAGCTGAAGCGTCACCTCCTTTAGAAAGCCCTTCTAGATCTTCTCTCCCCCTGAATCCGACTTCCTTCTCTGAGCCCCGGTAATGGCTGGACATGGTGTGCCAGGGGTCCTTCCGCCCTGCCAGACCCCCACCTAAGCTGCAGTCTCCTTGAGATGAGCGTGACCCCTTTCATCTATACAGCCTGTGTCTGGCACACAGTGGGTCTCTCTTGGATGAATAGATGAACATCATTTGTGGATCTGAAACAGGGACCTCTGGAAAGAAAACTCAAGCGCTGCCAGGCCTGCCAATGTGGGGGCAGCATCTCACCACGCCGGCCCTGGCTCCCTCCTATTCCAGCATCTCACCATGCCGGGCCCTGGCTCCCTCCGATTCCAGACTGCTGGCAGGGTGTTGACAGAAGAAAATGCAGAGGTGACTGACTGCCCAACCCCACTGGGCTTCCCAGCTGAGCTTCCAGTACCAGGCAGGGCCCTCAGGCCACCACCAGTTGGGCTGGGAACCATCAGCCTGTGCGTGGATGGCAACAAGCACCACATTGTTGCTGGTAATAAAACCATTAGGAGCCCTTGCTGCGTGCCAGCTGCCAGACCGGGCTGTGGTCTAGACCCTCCCATGCCTCCAGGCCATGGGGTAGAGCCAGAACCCAGCAGAGGCCACTCTCTGCTTAGCTCCAACGAGACCAGTGGGCAGAGAGGAAAGGGAAAGGGGGCTCAGGCCTTGAGGGAGCTTCTGGGTCCCTACACGGACGGGGACTCTGAAGAGATAAAAGAAGGTACAGGTAAATCCTGGCTTCACAGGAAGAAGTGGAGGCTCAGAAAGGCTAAGAGAAAATGGTACAACTTATTGGCAGCTGGAAAAAGGGACCTGGGTCAGACAACGGAATGTAAGGAGGACAGAGACATCTTTCTCTGTCCCTGCCACTCCCTCGCGGCCCCTGACTCCCAGCCCAGAGTCCACCGTGGGCTTGGGGGTCATTCTCAACTTGATGATCTCTTCCCCTCACCGTGAGGGGCCGTAGGGAGGACAGGCAACACTTGCAGGGTCTGGTTTTTTTTTTCTTTTGAGACGAAGTCTCACTCTGTCGCCCAGACTGCAGTGCAGTGGAGCAATCTCAGCTCATTGCAACCTCCACCTCCTGGGTTCAAGTGATTTTCCTGCCTCAGCCTCCAGAGTAGCTGGGATTACAGGCGCGCACCATCACACCTGGCTAATATTTGTATTTTTAGTAGAGACGGGTTTCACAATGTTGGCCAGGCTGGTCTTGAACTCCTAACCTCAAGTGATCCGCCCGCCTTGGCCTCCCAAAGTGCTGGGATTACAGGCGTGAGCCACCGCACCTGGCCACTTGCAGGGTCTTACAGAGCAGCAGGGCTTTTTGGGGGGTCACCCTAACCCTCAGGCAGCCCTAGAATGACCCCCATGTAAAGAAAAGCAGCTCTTGCCTCCTGAGCACCTTCTCTGTGCCAGGCACAGTGCTAGCTGTTTCATAAAATAGTGCATGTCATTCAGGCAACCCCTGTAAGATGAGGCCGCTATTCTTATCCCCGATTTACAGATGAAAAACCTGCAGCTCCAGGTTTGGGGCCAGCAGCAACTGAGCACGAATGGGGCTGAGACAGTCCTCCAGGTCGGCCTGACTCCCCAGCGCCTTTCTTGCCCTGTACATCTGTCCCCTACCAGCCTTGGACCAAATGGCTGGTTTGTAGAGGGGCCAGTTCTGTGCTCGCCTCCAAGTCATGGGTCCTTTTATGTCTGTTCCTGCCTTATTCCAGGAGCAGGGCCAAAAAAGTGCACAGACCCTTCTCACGTCCTATTGAACAGGGGCAGCCTCAGGGGAAGGGAAGCTCCAAGAGGTACCCATGGGTGAGGTGGGGGAGGGGAAGGTGGAAGAGGGTGGTAGGTGCTGTTGCTAAGCAACCAGCCCTGAGCTTCCTGGGGTAGCAAAACGACTGCAGACGGAGGAATTGCATTTGCCCCCGCCTCACCTCTCCACTCCATCGTCTGGGTAATCACTACCTGCTCAGGGACCTGTAGATCAGAGTTGAACCCACGTGCCAAACAAGTTCCTAGACACCCCTTCTACCTCTTCGTGGGACCTCCTGAAGCCCCACTTTGTCTCCCTTGGGTGTGGCCTCCCAAGAGGCTCTCACTATGCCAGGGCTGGGTCACCTGAGCTCCATACCTGGACCAGGCCCCAGTTATACCTCCAGTTCCCCAGGAACCATTTGGGCCACAACAGCCCATTAGACTGATGCTTCTGGGGAAGACCCTCAGTGATTTGTTCTCCACCTTGGGTCAGAAACGAGATTCAAGTCGCCATCCTATAAAGCTAACTTTGTCCCCTGTCCCTGGCGTGGGCCAGGGTGCATGCAGTCAGCGGCCTATTTTCTGCTCTCACCTAATCCCTACCAGCCTAGGCCTTTGCTCAGAGGCCTTAATATCTGCGATATTTCTCCCTGTAACGTTTCTGGAAAAGACAGGTACCTGAGTAAGCTTACCCCTTGCTGTCAGTCTCTACACCAGTTTCTTATCCACTATAAAAAAGAGTCCATCCCTCAGCCTTAGGTGACTTAATTCTTTTTTCTACATTCTTATCCACAGGCTTTTAAAAAGTGTAGTTTTATTCTTGCTGTCATTAAGAAAGGAACACAAGTTCATTTACATTTTTTCAAAGGAAACAAGTGTACAAAGTTAAAAAGCAAAAACTTGTTCATAGGTTTGTGTGTATCTTTCCAGAACTTTTCCATGCGTGTACAAACCTATACATGAGTGTATTTGTATCGATTTTAAAGAATTTCACAAAAATGAGATTAAGCTATGAACATTTTTTTTTTAACCACAACGCTACTGCATGGGGATCTAACGCATCAGAACAGACGCGCTTACCACCTTGTTTCGAAGGCTTTTAGGGAATCTAGGTGGATTCCCCTTTACCTGTTCGTTTATTTAGTACTTCAGGAACCTATACAGGTAATCGAGCAGGCCTTCCAGAAGCCTCCTTCCAAACAGGTTCTGCTCGATGGGGTACTGGGGGATCCCACTGGCTTGGCAGGGGCAGCGGTGAACTCGCCTGTGTCTCCCAGGGTCCTCCAGGGAGTGGTGGGGGAGGGATACTCCGAAGGCCTCCTGCCCCCAGGCCACGGCCCTTCCCAAGTATTCCCCAGGACACAGCCCACACTCAACAGCTTAGTGAGCCGCAAATCTAACCCATGCCCCATAATCTCCTCTCTAAGCATCTTTTTACCTTTTCAAGGAAGGATCACTGGAACCTATGACCTAGCTGATCTATCAGATCTCGAACATCTGCACCGAGACCCCTCCCCTTTCATGAGAGCAAGAAGAGCACTAGACGAGGAGTCAGGAGACCCAAGTTCCAGCTCTCTGGTTACTGGCTGTAAGAGATGGTCCTCTGTCCCCTCTGTGCACTCAGACGGGGCATCTAATAACTGGCTCAGAATTAAAAATGACCTTGACATTTGAAACAGAAGCAGAGAGGAAAGATCAATAGGGATGGTGGCGAGCAGGGCTGTGACCACAGGAAAGAGAAAATAGGAACCTGGTCATATATCTAAATAAGGCTGGGCAGCCTTAAGGGTCAGAGAGGACCACAGCAGGACAGGAGTAGGCAACACAGAGCTACTGCTGAAAAAAACAAAAAATCTACTCTATACTGGGATTTAGTTAGGAAAGCCCCAGGCATCTGTGCCTCCCTTACCCCCACCCCGACTGCCCACCAAGCACCCTTGCTGTCCTCCAGACAGGCTGGTGGCCTGTGATGTGATCAGCAAGGGAGATTTGGCCCAGAAGGCCCTGCCCACCAGCTGTTCTTGCAGGGGGCTGCCAGGCACCTGCACTCATGCCTGGGGGCCTGGGCCGTCAGCAGGGCACCTCCCCTCTGGGTTGGTGGCTTGGTTCTGCCCAGCATGTGTGTGTTGGGGGGCAGGGTCAGGCTGTAGAGACGGGAACCTGACGTCTCCACCCCCATTTCCCTGGCACTGGCAGCCCCTTGCAGGAATGTTCTGGATGCTGGGCACCTCAGCCTGGTGGAATGGGCAAGGAGGGACATGGAGACCTCTGGGAGGCCAGAAAAGGGACCCTCCTCCTCCTGCCACATCCTCACCATGACTGCTATCACTCGCACACAGACCAGACCTGACCCTGGCCTCCCCCTTCATCGTCACAACCCCCTGGGGTCAGTGTAATTTAAACCCTGCTCTGTTGCTCTCCAAGTCTGAGCTCTTAAGCTCTGGTCTATGGAATAGAAAGAATCAGGATCTGACACCAAATGAGCTCATTTGGCCCCTTCCCCTCCCTCCCTGCTGTCCTCTCTCCACCCCCACCCCGCACTGGCCGCCACACTCAGGCAGTTCAGAGCAATTCTCTGTAGGCCACAGAGGAGTTCCGGAGTGCAGGGACCTCCTCCCCAAACCAAGGCAGGGCCTCAGCCTGGCCTCCAGCACAACCCAGGCCCCAGTCCACCTCCCGGGCACTAGAGCCACCCACAATGATGCCCTGCCCCTGAAGGCCTGGCTTCCTCCCTGAAGTCCCACTTCTGTGCTCTGAGGTGCTTCTGAGATGCCACCTCCTTCAAGAAGCCTTCCCTGATGGCCTTAGTTGGTTGTGACCTCACTCTCCTTTGGGCACTTTATTTCTCCCTCTCCAGTGACCCCAGTACCACTCTGCAGTCCTTCGTTAGCTGGGCACATCCTAAACGCACCGTGTCCCCTCAAAGCCAGCACAGGGCATGGCTTACAGGAAATGCTCAGCACATCTCTGGAAAATGGAAGCGAATACGGTGGCAAAGTGCTGCTGCACTCAAGACAGGATGAGAATAACGAGCTGAAACTACAGCGGGAGGGATTTCAGGTGGAAGAAAACAACCTGTTGACATGCGATTTGTTCAACTCAACAGATTGCTAAGTGGCACCGAGGAGCCTCCCACCTCCCAGGATTTTGAATCAGAATCGGCACTTTCCTCATCTGACCAAGATTCTGCAAAAGACACAGGAAGGTGGATGAGGCTTCTTAGAGCACTTCCTGCAGTGCTAGTCCACGTGAGTCGCCCAAATGATGAAAACAGACCCAGCTAACAGGAGGGCTCCGGCTCTGTTGAGGCTGTAACGCACATCATCTCACTCCATCCTCACAACCACCTGTAGGCAGAATCCATGAGCACTCCCATGTTACAGGGGAGGAAACTGAGGCCCAGGGAATGGAGTTGCCGCCCAAGTTCCTGCCGCTGGGAGGTGTCAGAGTGCAACTTCCTGTGGCTCAAGGGCCTCATGCTGCCTTGACACTGGCTCATGTGGAAGCAAGTCTTCCCCATCCACAGGCAGTGGCACACTATGTACACATATATCATGCACAGACACATGTGCACTGAACCTCGTCTTGCCCACACACTTAGCCAAGTGGAGGCAGGCTCGGACACAGACATAAATCTCAGGCTGACACTTCATGGATCTCAGATTTGGTCATGTTTTTAGGGAAAAATCGTCAAAGAGAGAAATGATTGAAAATGAGCCCTCAAAATTAAAGCGGAAAGGAATGTGGCACCTCTGGTAGACCACTAAAGCCCTGCTCAGGAACAGCAACGTCCGGCAGAAACCCAGCCACAGGCCAGGTGGGCTTCTTATGGGCTCTCTGCTCATCCACTACTATTCAAATGGAAGTGGAAGCTATTCCCCGGGGGCTGCAGCATGAGAAATAGTACTGGGGTAGATGCTCTGGCCCTACCTGCTAGAGGCCAGAGACACATTCAACTCCCAGTGGGGCATGGGTTGGGGAGGACACGAGCACCAAGTCCAGGACCCCAGGCCAGCAAGCTGGAGGCAGCAGGAAGTACCGAAGGAGAGGCATGTGACCGGCACATGAACGGCCCTGCAGGCCTCAGGCTCTGGGTAGCATGGACAACCCTGAGAAGAACTGGGCGTCACCTCCCACAAACAGTACCATACCCAGTACCAAGAGCTCTCAGAGCTTAAACTCCTCTTTCAGCCTGCAATTCTAACGTTTGGGTTCTAATGCTGACATTTCAGGCCCAAAGACGGGGAGAGGGTGGTCTGTTTTAACTCACCCATTAGAGTCCTCTTTCTACCTGGATCCCAAAAAGAGAAGCCTTGGAGGAGTCTGGCTCTTGCTGGGAAAGAACTTGGGTCTTTCAGGGAGGTGTGAGCCTGAGGAGCTGGCCTGTAAGTAGGCGGTGGCCACTGGGCAGCGACGCACAGCAGTAGGGGGAAGGGAGCCCGGCACTAACGCTGCCTCGCTGCCTCAGGGAGAGGACAGGATGGCAGTACAGTCCCCTCATTCAGCAGACTCCCTTGGAGGCCTCATCGCTTGTCCAAGGGACCCAGGGAGGCAAAGCCCCTGTTCCCTGGAGATCACAAACTGAGAGGGGGGACGGACACATGCAGCAGCCCAGGTAAGAGGTGTAGTGTGGGGCGTCTTCCCCTGAGTGCAGGCCTGGCTCCACTTCTTCCTGCCAGTGACCCTGGACAAGGATTTTACCGTTTGTCCTGTCTTCCTAGCTTTTTGAGAACCACTGGCAGAGGTGGGTGTGAAAGCGATAGTAAAACATCCATAAGGGACTGAGGAGCTTACTGTGAATTGGACTCGAAAAGGAAACCTCAGAAATTATCCACACACAGGGATTTATACACAAACCTACAGAATACACACGTGCTGAGGCTTAAAGGAGGCTGTACTTTTTACACCCTCTGCAGAGTCGGACGTGACCAACCCGTCTCTTGCAGGGACCCTCCTCACACTGCCTCTCCTTCCCAAGCCCAACTCGTTTGGGGGCCCTGATCTCTCTTATATCTCCTTCTCCTCGGAAGCCTTCCCCTATTACTGCCATGTGCGGAAAAACAGACCACCCTGTCCCTATTTCTGGGCCTGAAATTCCACCACTAGAATCAGAGCCATAGAATGTCAAAGCTGGAATGGACCTTCCGGCTCTAGTCCAACCCCCACCCCACAGAGGAATCCTGTCCGCAGACACCCTGACAGATGGCCGCTGGCGTCCTCTCCTAGGCTTCTCCAGGAAGGACTCAGAGGGCAGCCCTGTCCCTGTGGACCAGTCCACTCCTTGAGTCTAGAAGGAATTCACCTTTCTTGGGGTCAGTCTCCTATGGAAGGAACTGGTGCCTGGGTGGGGTAACGAGGGAAGTTTGGTCGGCCTGAATCCGCAGCTGCTTATCTGGGGAGGAGCTGCACAGAGGAGGGGGACCCACCAGGGAGGCAGGCAGGTGCCAGAGCTGCTGCACAGGCCGGCCTGCGCCGTCGCCTGGAGCCAGCACATGTGCACACACACACTCCCACCTTGACAGAGCCACCTGTCACAGCCCAAGCAGGGTCTTGGTGGAACCTGGAGGCAGAGGGGGACCATTTTGCCCCAGAAACCCAGCAGGAACTCCCCACAACCCAACTCTCCAAAGGCAGGCACCTCAGAAAACTACCTGGTGATGGCCCCTGCCAGCCAACCAAAGAGGGTCCCCCGGATGCCGGGCCCCCCAAATTCCACAGGCCAGTCCTAACACCCAGGCAACAGCAAGGCGAATAGCTCCCCTGGCTGCAGCTGTCACATCTGCTCGGGAGGGAGGGAAGAGGCGACACTGGAGCAGCACCTGATCCCAGGATCCCTTCGTAGCCGCCCGCCCAGGAGGCAGTTCAGCCGCTGGCAGCCTAGGGTGAAACATGAAGACTGAGCAGGCCCCCTGGGATGCTGATGGCAGTCTCTGGGCACGGCACTGAGGGGCAAGTTGGGTCACAGGGCGGAGGGCGCTTCTCCCCAAGGCTTCTGTCCCCGCTGGTTTGGAGGGGGGGTAGCTGTGCGGCTCTGGGGCCCGGCCCTGCCCACCCTCCCGCCTGCCGCAGGCCAGAGCTGCCCTGCTGGGTGCCAGACGCCATGTTGGGTCAAGGTGCAGTCACAGGGGGCTCCCCTCAGGAGCGTGGGGGAGGCAGCCCCTGGGAACCAGAGGGCACCGCTCCCCGCTGCCAGGGCGCTGACACCTCCTCAACTAGCCGTGCAGCGGAGAGACGGTGCCAGGACGGAGGAGATGAGGAGAGGGGGATAAATGGCAGAGAGGCGCTGGGGCGGGAGAAGGTGCCCCCAAGAAGGGAGGCTCCAGGAAAGCGAAACGCAGTTTGGCAGTCCCAGGGCCGCGGGCCCCAGCGATGAGGGGCTGGGGGAGGCCAGGGGCGGGCCCTGGACCCGCGCCAGCCCAGTCCGCGCCGAAGGGGAGGGAAGGCAGGGCGGCCTGGGGGAGGGGAGCTGGGGTGAGGGCGGGACACGGACCGCGGCCGCCTGCGGCTCCGAAGCTCGGGGTCTCCCGGGGTGCGGGGACGTGGGGCCGAAGACCCCACTCCGCAGCCGCGGCGAGGCCTCGTCCTTCACTGTGCAGATGCGAAGCTTTCAAGGACACGTCTGCACCGGCCCGGCGGGGTGCGTGTGCGTGAGTGTGTCCGCGTGCGTGGGAGTGTGCGCGGGGGGGCGGCAGGGGCGACCCCGGGCGTCCCCCCTGGGCCGCTCCCGGCCCCGGTCCCGCTGCTCCCACCCCCGCGTTTTCCGGCCCCCGCGGCCCAGGCCCGGGATCCTCGCCCGCCCCCGCCCCGCCCCCACATTGCGGCGCCGCCACCGCGGCCGCCCCGGCACCCACGGCCCGCGGTGGGGACAGGGAGGAGCCGGGCACGACCACCCCCCTCTGTGCCGCCGGCACCCCGCGGGGAGGTGTGCCCCCCAGGCGAGCGCTCTCCCTGGCCCCGCCGCCCCTCCCGGACCCGTCGGCACCCCGCACCCCCAGCCACAGGTGGCCGGAGGAGGATCGCGGCGCGGCGCTCCCCGGCCCGGCCCCGCCATCACCCCTCGGCCCGCCCCCGGGGGCCTCCCGGGTCCCCCGCCCCGCGGGGCCGAGGAGGGCCGGGCGCCGGGGGGAGGGGCGGGGGGCCGGGTCGTGCCAGGCTGCCATTTTCTGCCGCCGCCGCGGAGCCTGCGCGGGGCCCGGCCCCCGCCCCCTCCCTCGCTCCCCCAGGCCGCCGTGGGGGCCGATCCTTCTGGGTCGGGGTCCGCGCCCTCCGGCGCCCTGGCCGCGGGCTCCAGGCGGGGCCGCGGGGCGGGGGCAGAGCCCGGAAGGCGGGGGCGGCCCGGCCGGGGCCCCTGCGGCAGCGCCGAGCCGGGCACCGCGGCGGAGGCCGGCGGTGGAGGGGCCCCCCCGCGGCATTGTATAGACTTGAACTTGAGCCCGGAGCCGGGCGGGGGCGGGGAGGGGGGTCTGCGCCGGGAGCGGGCGGGACGGGAGGGGGCGCCTGCCGAGCCCGCGGGGACATAAACAAACCCTCAAATCCCCCGCGCCGCCCCGGCCAGCCCGACCCGCGGTCCCCGCCCGCAGTCCCGGCCCCGCGGGCGCCCGGCGCCGAGTTGCGGGGGTCCGGGAGCGTGCCCCGAGCCGGGCACTGCCCGCCGCGGCGTCCCCCGCCCGGCTCCCCGACTCCCCGCCGCCTCCGGGCCGGCCTCCCAGGCCGCCAGCAGCGGCGCTCATTACCGCGTGGCCGGTGGGGTCGGGCCGGCCCGGCTGCGCGCCCTGGTGCCGCGGCGCCGCGTCAGCTCGTCACCACCACCACCACCACCCAGCCACCACGCTTTCCTTCCTCCCTTTCCTGTCCACTCCCTCCACCTCCGGTCCCCCCCCACCCTTCTCCGCCTTCCTCTTCCTCCCTCCGGCCGCCCACCGGCCAGGCCCTCCGCCACTCGCCCCCACCCGGCCGCCTCAGCCCAGGCCCCGGCGCTGCGGAGCCGGCCCGGGGAGGCAGCCTCGGCAAGCCCCGGGGCGCCGCGGCGGGAGCGGCCTGGGCGCGCGGCCGGTCCTAGCGCCCTCGGCGCGACTTCCCGGCCTCTGCGGCCCCGCCAGGGTCCCCGCACGCCGTTTGGCGGAGGTCCGGACCCGCACCGCCCCGACCGGGGGCCGGGCCCCGGGCGCCCCGCCTCGGCCGCGCTCCCGGCCACTCAGAGCCCCTCGAGTCGGAGCCGAGCCCCGGGCCTCGCTGCAGCCCTCCCCACGCGGGGCGCCCCGCTACCTGGCGCTGCTTCTGCGCTGGGTCCCCGCATCCAGCACTGGCCGCAGGGACAGCGGCCCCTCCTCTCCCCGGGCCGGTGTCAAGTGCCTCCCCCCGCAGCCCGCGGAGCCCCCAGCGGCCTTCGCCCTGCAGTTCTCCCGACCTCCGCCAGAGCCCACTGCGCTCTGCCTGCCTCAGCACTGGGGCTGGGGACAGCAGCGCCGGCCCATCCGCGCCGCAACCCCCAGCCAGGTGCCGCCGCGGAGTGGAGGCCAGTCCGCTCTACGGGGCCAAGGTCGGAGCGCCAGGCTCCTCCTGGCCGTCCCGCAGGCTACAGAGCTTCTCTGAGATGAGCTGCCCTGAAGAGAGTGAGTTCCCTGTACCTTGAGTTGTCCAAGTAGAGTTGGGTGCCCTCAGTTGGGCACTGGAAGACTGAAAGATTTCATAAGGTGGGAGGTTGAACGAAATGACATTGAAGGTGTCTTCCAGCTGGAAGATTCTGTGCATGCCTACACACCGCCCTCACCCCTTCACCGTGGGGGCTGTTCTCCTTCCCCATGGAGCGCTCAGGGATCCAGGTTCCTGACTTGGGGCATCTCTGTCTAATTCCACGAGCACAGCCACTGTGTGCTCCTCTCACTCCTCCAGCAGCCTCTCTAGGACTTGGGACTGGGCCCCCCCACCCCCGCCTCCAGCCTCCTTGCGCGCCCCCGCACCCCACCAGCCACCCGCAGATCTGCACCCCGAATTCTACTCAGCACTTCAACTACATCACAGTGCCCTGAGCTCCCTGACTGGCGGGTCCCTTCCCAGGGACCCGCCATCCTACTTGTGGGCAGGGGCCATCCTACTTGGTGGTGGTGGGACTCACTTCACAGTGAAGCGGGTCCTACTTTTCCCTTCTCCCCATGCAGCCCAGCCCCCACGAATGCCACCCTTTTAGCGTCACAGAACGGAGTTGCCAATTTCTCTGGGACAGGGAGCTGACTGTTCATACAGAAGGGAAGGTTTTCCTTCGGGAAGTCCTCCAATGCTTCCAGGTCCCTCGTCTCCCCAACCCCCGCCCTGAGCCTCAATATCTGAGACCAACTTCTAGGCCATAGTTCTGGCCATTTTTAGTGTCACCCTCACTCAAGTGGCCACCCCGTCCTACTGATGATAGGCCCTGTTGTCCATGGTCCCCACCGGCCCAGAGACTCCCAATGTTCTGTGAGGACAGGCGCCACGTCTGTCATCTCTGTAGCCCAGCACTTGTGTTAGGAGATTCTCAGTAAACCTTGGTGGAATTAACATGTGACCCTCCTGGGCACTTCACTTTCTACATCAGGAGGGGCCTTAGTGAACACTCTAAATGGCGCACCCAACTTGGCAAAGGAGAAGACCATTTTTAGAAGGATGACTGAGTTACCTCTGTCTTCATCAAAGGCTTACGTAATACTGCCCCCAAACAGCAACGACTGTTTACTGAGTGTCTACTATGTACCAGGCGCCAGACATGGCATTTTGCCTAGTCTTCACCAGCCCTGTGATATAGTTTGTACTACCCTCATGCTACAGATGAAGAAACTGAGGCTTAGTCTTAGTCAAAGCCATACAGTTGGGAAGTGGCAGAGTCAGGATTCAAAGCTGGGTTCATTCGGCTCTCAAATCACCCCCCACACAATCTTTTTTTTCTTTTGTTTCCCAGACTGGAGTGCAGTGGAGTGATCATGGCTCACTGTAGCCTGGACCTTCTGGGCTCAACCAATCCTCCTGCCTCAGCCTTCTGAGTATCAGGGACTATAGATGCACAGCACCATGCCTGACTAATTTATTATTATTATTTGTGGAGATAGGGGTCTCTTTATGTTGCTCAAGCTGGTCTTGAACTCCTGGGCTCAGGTGATGCTGCCAACTCAGTCTCCCAAGGTGTTGGGATGACAGGCATGAGCCACTGTGCCCAGCCCACACCACACTTTTGAAACATAGTTGCTCTTAAGAAGCTGAAATTCAGTGGGTGCTGTGGCTCACGCCTGTAATCCCAGCACTTTGGCAGGCCAAGGCGGGTGGATCACTTGAGGTCAGGAGTTCAAGACCAGCCTGGCTAACCGTGTCTACTTAAAATACAAAATCAGCTGGGCGTCATGGTGCATGCCTGTAAACCCAGTTACTTGGGAGGCTGAGGCAGGAGAATCACTTGAACCTGGGTGGCAGAGGTTGCAGTGAGCTGATATTGTGCTACTGCACTCCAGCATGGGTAACACAGCGAGACTTTGTCTAAAAAAAAAAAAAAAAAGCTGAAATTCTCATGGCCATGATGAGCAAATGTAAATTTCTATTCAATAGGGCTATTTATGATGACATTATTAGGAGTCACCGAAGTCACTTAGCATGGTAAAGTATGTAACCTTGGATGTATGGGTTGCTGGGGTCAAGAGGCCCAAGGTGACCGTGTTAGGGGGTTTATGTCTGTTAAGAAACAACCATTTGGCTACAGGGTTGGTTCCAGGTCCTGACCCTAATGTCTTTAATCCCAAGAGGAGGCATATCTGTGCTAGCTAACCCTCGTCACTGCACCTCATACTCAGGTTAACTCAGGTTGGTTTAGCCTTTGGGCTTCTACATCCCTCACTTGTGTCTGCCCCACTGTGGCCTCGTCAGAATCCTGGCTGATCCTAGATTATCTGGGGTACAGGACAGTATCAGGACAGGCTAGGATGTCCTGCAGTAACAAACAACTCCAAATCTCAGAGACTCAAAACCACAATGTTTCTAGGGAAAACAATATGGTGGTACTTAAAAAAAAATTAAACATAGAATTACCATATAACCCAGCAGTTCCACTTCCAGGTGTACAGTCAAAAGAATTGAAAGCAGAAAATTTTTTTGTTTGTTTTTTGTTGTTGTTTTGTTTTGTTTTTGAGACGGAGTTTCCCTCTTGTCATCCAGGCTAGAGTACAGTGGCGTGATCTCAGCTCACTGCAACCTTCACCTCCTGGGTTCAAGTGATTCTTCTGTGTCAGCCTCCCACATAGCTGGGATTACAGGTGCCCACCACCATGCCTGGCTAGTTTTAAAATTTTTAATAGAGACAGGGTTTCACCATGGTGGCCAGGCTGGTTTCAAACTCCTGACCTCAGGTGATCCACCTGCCTCAGCCTCCCAAAGTGCTGGGATTACAGGCGTGAGCCACCGTGCCTGGCCAAAAGCAGAGATTTGAATAGATATTTATACACCAATGTTTATAGCAACATTATTCACAATAGCCAAAAGTGGAGGCAACCTAGATGTTCATCAGCTGATGAATGAATAAGCAAAATGCAGTCTATCCACGTAATAGAAGATGATCCAGCCTTAAAAAGGGAATCCTGACACCTGTTACAACGTGCATGAACCTTGAGGATATTATGCTAAATGAAATGAGCCGACACAAATGCACAAATACTGTAGGGTTCCACTTATATGAGGACCCTGGAGTAGTCAGACTAATAGAGACAGAAGTGGAATGGTGGGTGCCAGGCACTGCCAGGAGGGGGAATGGGAACTTGGTATTTAATGGGGATACAGTTACAGTTTGGGAAGATGAAAAAGTTCTGGAGATGGATGGCGGAGGTGATTGTACTTATGCCACAGAACTATACACTTAAAAATGATTAGGCCGGGCGTGGTGGCTCACACCTGTAATCCCAGCCGAGGCGGACGAATCACGAGGTCAGGAGATCGAGACCATCCTGGCTAACAGGATGAAACCCCGTCTCTACTAAAAATACAAAAAATAAGCCAGGCATGGTGGCGGGAACCTATAGTCCCAGCTACTTGGGAGGCTGAGGCAGGAGAATGGCGTGAACCCAGGAGGCAGAGGTTGCAGTGAGCCGAGATTGCGCCACTGCACTCCAGCCTGGGCGACAGAGCGAGACTCTGTCTTTAAAAAAAAAAAAGAAACAAAAAGATTAAAAGGTCTGGGTGTGATGACTCACGCCTTTAATTCTAGCACTTTGGGAGGCTGAGGCGGGTGGATCACCTGAGGTCAGGAGTTCGAGACCAGTCTGGCCAAACCAACATGGTAAAACCCCGTCTCTACAAAAATTAGCCAGGTGTTGTGGGGGGTGCCTGTAATCCCAGGTACTCTGGAGGCTGAGGCAGGAGAATCGCTTGAACCCAGGAAGCGAAGGTTTTAGTGAGCCAAGATCGTGCCATTGCACTCCAGCCTGGGCAACAAGAGCAAAACTCCATTTCAAAAAGAAAAAAGGCTGGGCACAGTGGCTCATGCCTGTAATCTCAGCACTTTGGGAGGCCAAGGTGGGTGGATCATGAGGTCAAGAGATGGAGACCATCCCGGCCAACACGGTGAAACCCCGTCTCTACTAAAAATACAAAAATTAGCTGGGTGTGGTGACAGGTGCCTGTAGTCCCAGCTACTCAGGAGGCTGAGGCAGGAGAATCACTTGAACCCAGGAGGTGGAGGTTGCAGTGAGCTGAGATTGTGCCACTGCACTCCAGCCTGGCAACAGAGTGACGGGGGAAAAAAAAAGGTTAAAATGATAAATTTCATGTTATGTCTCTTTTACCACAATAAAAAAAATAGAGCATAGTTCAACTGTACATTACATTTCTTCAGTAGATTACCAACGAACCGCCAAGTTCCTTCTCTTGCCCATGTCACATGTCTATCACAGGTTTGCAGAGGGGTGAGGTAGGGGGCTCTGCTCATTGAATACTCAGGGACCCCGGTCGACAGAAGAGCCACTATCTGAAACAGAGTACCAGAGGGTGTCCTATTGACAAAAGGCACTTGTCACTATAGGCAGTCACACAGCTCCATTTGCCTACAAGGAACAGGACGTAAATGCTACCATGGGCCTCAAAGTGGCGAGAACTAGATAGAGTTAGCACCAGTGACTACCACAGGGGCCTTCCCAGCCCCCTCACAGGTCACATATCCCTCTAACATCCTCTACCCCGGGTCTCCAGCTGAAGGCTTAGCTCCTACACTCCTGACTCAAAAGAGAGAAGTGGCGGTAGGTCTACCCTTGCCCCCAGCATCCTGACAGAGACGTGTCCTCCATCCATGCTCTGCTCAAACCATCCCATCTGCCTTTAGCACAGTGGGTGACCTTCCATCCTCCTTCCTGACTTCCAGACCTGGCTCACCTACCAGCTGCTCGGCGACTTCCACCCCCACAGTGACTCACCACTGCAGTCATCTTAATATCCCCTCCATGTGACACCTACCAGGAGAACTATGTCCTGGACCTCGTCACCATAGGTTCTTCATCTGTAACACATGGGGATCCTTCCACCCACCTTCCAGGTAGGGCTGTTACATTAGTCAAGATTCTCTCTGTTGCAGTAACAGAATGCCAGCCTGAATTAGCCTGAACACAGGGACTCTGTTGTTTAGAATTGAGACAATTGGGAAGCCCAGAGTTGGGGATTTAGGACTAGGAAAACCCAGGGGTTCAAATGCCAGCTCCAGAGTACACTCTCTCCCTGTTCTCTCTTTCTTCCCCTGTTTCCATTGCTCACGACTGCTTCCCACTATTTTGGCATCTTTCCCTCCTACTTTAAACAAACTCCACACAGCCTTGGAAGATGGTGACCAGCAGCCTCAGGCTCACATGCTCCCAGCTTAGAATCCCAGTGGAAGAATATAATTTTCTTTTCCTTTAAGAGAGGAAGGAGGACTTTAGGAAGTCCCCTAATGCCTCCACGACATAAAGCTCTAGGTCTTTTAACAACCCCTCACTCCCAACCCTGATCCTCAAGGTCTGAGATATGCAGTTCCCCGGTTTTTGTTTCTGTTTTTGTTTTTCTTCAATGTCACCCTCTCTCAAGGGGCCATCCCTAGCAGAAAAGTTCCAGGGACTACTTCAGTTGTTCTGGCGTTGGTCACAAGTCCAATCTGAACCAGATTCTGTGGCCAGTGGGATAGCACAGATTACATGCCTACATCTGTAAGTGGGTTCAAGAGGTGGCAATGGGATGAACAGATCCTGCCAGCACCCTGTGAAGCAGGGCAAGGCTGTTCACCAAAGCAAGGGTGCTGGGCAAACACATGACATGCCACCCGATAGCCACACAGCATCCATGCGTACCTTTCCCCACCATGGATGCACTTTCTTTCCTTTTTTTTTTTTTTTTCCTGTTTTTGAGATGGAGTCTCACGCTGTCACCAGACCAGAGTGCAGTGGCCTGATCTCAGCTCACTGCAACCTCCACCTCCCAGGTTCGAGTGATTCTCCTGCCTCAGCCTCCTGAGTAGCTGGAACTACAGACATGCACCACCACGCCCAGCTAATTTTTGTATTTTTAGTAGAGATGGAGTTTCACCATGTTGGCCAGGCTGGTCTCGATCTCTTGACCTTGTGATCTCCCCGCCTCGGCTTCCCAAAGTGCTGGGATTACAGGCGTGAGCCCCTGCGCCCGGCCCATCGGTGCACTTTCAAAAGTGCTCCTGCACTTGACAGAGCTGGTGGCTGCACAGCACTGTGAATGCACTAAATGCCACGGAATTGTACACTTTAAAGTGGTTAATTTAATGTTATATGAATTTCATCTCAATAGAAAATATAGTGTTAAAAATGCTCCTGCTCATATAAAGAACCCACCCCATCCACAACTAAAAATGCATTTACTCTCTTTCTGCAAAAAAGATAATCCAAGTTGCGGCCAGCTCTAAGATCAAGATCTCTGAGTAATGTGCATGCCTGTCCATGAGGTCTCGGTGTGGCTTCTTCTTATCCTGTACCCTGTGGTTAAATTGTAAACTCAACCACTCCAAAGCACATATATCCAATAGTGGAGGGAAAAATAGATGCTCCCCAATGAAGACTGGCTGTAGAAGAGCTAGAAGGGAAAGAGTATGCAGGGGCTACCCTTCCGTGGCCTACATGACACCCAGCCAGGGCTCACATCTTGCCAGTGGAGCCAGGTCCTGGCCTGACTCCCTGGGAGAATCCCTGGTTCATTGTGGTCCGTGGCTGCTCCTGAGGGCTGAGGGGAAGAAGTGCCTTTTGGGGAGGATAAGCTTCCTCTTGGCCTGATCACATCTTCCTGGGGATTCCTTCAGAGGTTGGGCAATCCCTGGGTTCAGGGAATGCAATGTCACTTCCTTACAACCTCAGGCAGCTGCCAGCCAGCTCACTTCCTGGGAATGCCATGGACGAGCAGCCAGCCCCCCAAAGACCCAAAGCTGCTGAGTAGATCACTGTGCATGGGCCCCGTAGACATTGTGAGCATCAAAACAGAGTGGATACAAAAGTGCTTTGTAAACCCATAAAATGCCGTTATCCTCATTCACTGAGAAAATCCTAGATACAAGTTCACTCTGTATGGTTTTGTATGTGCCAGTTCACCATATTTGATTAAACTATGTTTACTGTCTTATCGGATTTCTCACAGCAACTTCCACTAACGTCCTCCAACTTCTAGATGCTAACTTAACCCCTTCCCCCAGGAGACACCTCAGAAATATATACATTCACTTGTTCTGTCACCTGAGAGCACCTAGACACAATAAAACCTCAATAGCCATAAATAAAACTAGTGACCAGATCTTGGTTTCTAAATACCGGTCTTTATTGGAAGGCACTGGACCTGCCTGGAGAAATGGCAGATTCCAGAATTGGGTCGAGCAATGGACAAGCAGATTTGTCCGTTGTCCCAAAAGGGGCTGCCAGTGGTGGAATATGGGACCATTTGAGCACCAAAATAAATAATGATACTCATATAGTTTGGCTATTTCTCCCCTCGCAACCTCATGTTGAGATCTGATCCCCAGTGTTGGCAGTAGGGCCTAGTGGGAGGTGCTTGGGTCATGAGGACAGATCCCTCCTGAACAGCTTGATGCCCCGCTCAAGGTGATGAGTGAGCTCCTGCTCTGTTACTTCCCTTGAGAGCTGATTGTTAAAGAGAGCCTGGCACCTCCTCCTCTCTGTCTTCCTTCCTGTCTCACCATGTGACATGCCTGCTTCCCCTTCCGCCACGAGTGGAAGTTTCCTGAAGGCCTCACCAGAAACAGATGCCAGTGCCATGCTGCTGCTACTTCTTTTTTTTTTAAATGGAGTCTCTCTGTGTTGCCCAGGTTGGTGCAGTGGTGTGATCTCAGCTCACTGCAACCTCCACCTCCTGGGTTCAAGCGATTCTCCCACCTCATTCTCCTGAGTAGCTGGGATTATAGGCGTGTACCATTATGCCTGGCTTTTTTTTTTTTTTTTTTTTTTTGAGATGGAGTCTCGCTCTGTTTCCCAGACTGGAGTGCAGTGGCACGATCTCTGCTCACTGCAAGCTCCGTCATCTCCCGGGTTCACACCATTCTCCTGGCTCAGCCTCCGGAGAAGCTGGGACTACAGGTGCCCGCCACCATGCCCGGCTAATTTTTTTGTATTTTTTTTTAGTAGAGACGGGGTTTCACTGTGTTCACCAGGATGGTCTCGATCTCCTGACCTCAAGATCCGCCCGCCTAGGCCTTTCAAAGTGCTGGGATTACAGGCATGAGCCACCGCGCCCGGCCATACCTGGCTAGTTTTTGTATTTTTAGTAGAGATAGGGTTTCATCATGTTGCCCAGGCTGGTCTTGAACTCCTGACCTCTGGTGATCCACCCACCTCAGCCTCCCAAAGTGCTGGGATTACAGGCATGAGCCACTGTGCCCAGTCGCCATGCTTCTTGTATAGCCTGCAGAACCGTGAGCGAAATCAGCTTCTTTTCTTTATAAATTACTTAGTCTCAGGCATTCCTTTCTAGCAATGCAAATGGACTAAGACAGATTTTTTTTTTTTTTTTTTTTTTGAGACGGAGTCTCGCTCTGTCGCCCAGGCTGGAGTGCGGTGGCGCGATCTCCGCTCACTGCAAGCTCCGCCTCCCGGGTTCACGCCATTCTCCCGCCTCAGCCTCCGAGTAGCTGGGACTACAGGCGCCCGCCACCACGCCCGGCTAGTTTTTTGTATTTTTAGTAGAGACGGGGTTTCACCATGTTAGCCAGGATGGTCTCGATCTCCTGACCTCGTGATCCACCCGCCTCGGCCTCCCAAAGTGCTGGGATTACAGGCTTGAGCCACCGCGCCCGGCCATTAAGACAGATATTAATAGATTATAACCCATAGCCCACACTGACAGAAATAACTAGGGAATACATAGCAAGTTTAGTGAGGAGTAGGATGTTTACATGGTCTCAAAGTACCTCCCCACAAGATACTTATTAATTACAAAGCGACAAAGAGTAACTTTACAATGGAAAAGGCTGGAACACATCACTTTAATCAAGTGATTGAAAGAAAAGTTAATGTTGTCAGTAATTGGGTAAATCCAAATGGTGCACCGCTTACCAGGATGCAGTCAGAAGGACACGGCATCATTTCTGTGATGCTCCTGCCAAAGGTGCACGCCTGAATCTGACCTTGAGGAGACGCCAGATGAACCCAAAATGAGGGCTGTTTTACAAATTAACTGGCTTGCAGTTTTCGAAAGTGTCAAGGTCATGAAGTCAAAGAAAGACTGAGGAACTGTTACATATTGATGGAAACTAAAGACAGGAAAACTAAATGTGTAATTCTGAACTGAATTTTATTTGCTATAAAGGACATTTTTGGAACAACTGGAGAAAGCTGAATGGGGTCTGAGGATTAGATAGTAGTAATGTATCAATGTTGCTTTCCTGATTTTGATGTCTCTATATTGTAGTTATGAAAACCAACATCCTGAGGCTGGCCCCGGTGGCTCATGCCTGTAATCCCAGCACTTTGGGAGGTCGAGACGGGTGGATCACCTGAGGTCAGGAGTTCGAGACCAGCCTGGCCACCGTGGTGAAATCCCATCTCTACTAAAAATACAAAAATTAGCTGGGCGTGGTGGCGCATTTCTGTAATCCCAGGTACTCCGGAGGCTGAGGCAGGAGAATTGCTTGAACCTGGTAGACAGAGGTTGCAGTGAGCCAAGATCATGCCACTGCACTCCAGTCTGGGCAACAGAGTGAGACTCTGTCTCAAAAACGAAAAAGAAAAAAAAAAAAGAAAAGAAAAACGACATCCTTATCTGTTATAAATATATACTAAAGGCTGGGCACGGTGGCTCACACCTGTAATCCCAGCACTTTGGGAGGCCAAGGCAGGTGGATCACAAGGTTAGGAGATCGAGACCATCCTGGTCAACATGATGAAGCCCCATCTCTACTAAAATACAAAAAATTATTCACGCATGGTGGCAAGTGCCTGTAGTCCCATTTACTCAGGAGGCTGAGGCAGGGGAATCGCTTGATCCTGGGAGGCAGAGCTTGCAGTAATCCGAGATTGTGCCGCTGCACTCTCCAGCCTAGTGATACAGCAAGACGCTGTCTCAAAAAAAAAAAAAAAAAAAAGAAAGAAAGAAAGAAATATACACTAAAGTTGTTGGGGAGGGGGTAACAGGGTATCCTGTTGACAATTTTTTCACAAATGGTTCCCCCTTGAAATAAGTACTTTGTACCATATTGGCAAATTTTCTGTAAGTTTGAGATTGTTTCAAAATTAAAAATTACCCCCAGGAAGATAACATTTTGCCTTCCCACCAGAAATATATATGAGAGAGCCTTGTTCATTGAGTTCGTTGTCAAACTCTTGGATTTTTGCCCGTGTAATAGGTGAGCATTGGGTTCTCGCTGTATGTTTACTTTTGCATTTCTCTGACTATGAGGGGTCTGAGCATTTTTTCCATGTGTCTAAGGACCATTAGCATGTATCAATGGAGCACTCTCCATTCATGTCTTTTGATTGTTAATCTATCAGGCTGTGGTCTTTCTCCTCTTGATTTTTATAACCTCTTTATACATTTTATGACCTCTTTGTACGTATACACCCCTAACTCTGCACTCTCTCTTCATCTCTCTAAGTTCTCCCCCATTTATGCTGCTCCTCCAGAGGGAAGAGGGAAGGAGCTGCCGTCTACAGAACCCGATCTCACTTCATCTGCACCGAGCATGGTCTCAGGGAATGTAGCCAGACATCTCACCATCCACCCGGCTTTCCGTGGGGTGCGTTAGTTTCAAAATGAAAGATTAGAAACCTGTGGTCATGTGCTTTCAGATGCAAATGTTTTAGTGAGTATAAAGCAGTGGCATTTTTTTTTCATTCATATTTTTTTATTAGGTAATGTGCCTCCTAATTTATAAGTTGAGTTCCATATAACTCAATAAAGGGGGTGTCATTTTTAAAGTTAAACATTTTCTGGAGATAATTTTAGATTCTCATGCAGTTGTGAGAAACACTAAAGAGATATCATGTGTACCCTTACTCAGTTTCCCCTGATGATACCATCTCACAGTGAAGTGGGCTGTCACAACCAAGATACTGACAGTGACGTGAACATTTCCATTACCACTGGATTCCTCCTGCCACCCTCCAGCTGGCGGCCCCTTAACCCTGAATAATGATGAATGTATTCTCTTTTGCTATACTTTCATCATTTCAATAGTGTTATAGAAATGAACTCATTCGGCCGGGCGCGGTGGCTCACACCTGTAATCCCAGCACTTTGGGAGGCCGAGGTGGGCAGATCATGAGGTCAGGAGATCAAGACCATCCTGGCTAACATGGTGAAACCCCGTCTCTACTAAAAATACAAAAAAAAAAAACACCCAAAAAACAGATGTGGTGGTGGGCGCCTGTAGTCCCAGCTACTTGGGAGGCCGAGGCAGGAGAATGGCGTGAACCCAGGAGGCGGAGCTTGCACTGAGCCAGGATCACGTCACTACACTCTAGCCTGGGCGACAGAGCAAGACTCCATCTCAAAAAAAAAAAAAAAAAAATGAACTAATTCAAGGCCGGACACAGTTCCTCACGCCTGGAATCCCTGCACTTTGGGAGACCGAGGTGGGTGGATCACTTGAGGTGAGGAGTTTGAGACCAGCCTGGCCAACATGGTGAAGCCCCGTCTCTACTAAAAATTAAAAACATTAGCCGGGCGTGGCGGCAGGCACCTATAATCCCAGCTACTCAGGAGGCTGAGGCAGGAGAATTGCTTGAACCTGGGAGGCAGTGGTTGTAGCGGAGGTGGTGGTCGCAGCGAGCCAAGATCGTGCCATTGCACTCTAGCCTGGGCAACAGAGTAAGACTCCATCTCAAAAAAAAAAAAAAGAAAAAAAGAAAAGAAAAAAAAGAAATAAACTCATTCAGCATATAGCCTTTTGGAACTGTCTCTTTTCACCAAGCATAACCCTCTGGAGATTTAGCTAGATCATTGCATGTGTCACTAGTTCACCCCTCTGTATTGCTGAGTAACAGTTCATGGTATGGTTATGCCAGCGTGTAACCATTCACCTGTTGAAGGACACCCATGGGATTTCTAGTTTCCAACTACAGCCTAGAAAACTGAGGCCAGAGAGTGAAGCAACTGCACCAGGGCACACAGGTATAATATGGCACAGCTGGCATTTCAGCTGCAGTCCATTTGCCAGAGTCACACGGGATGACAGGTGAGAAACAGACCAGGCAGCTTCACTGGGATAGATGGAGACTTGAGGTCATTGATAATCTGATGCCTTGAAAGCGTGTGTAAGAAGCTGAGTCTGAATTGGAGGGAGGCCAGGAGATTTGCACCTAGCTCTGGCAATGGGTTTGGGGAAGCTAGAAGCCACCTTTCAAAGGGAACACCTGGTCGGGCGCAGTGGCTCATGCCTGTAATCCCAGCACTTTGGGAGGCCGAGGTGGGTGGATCACCTGAAGTCAGGAGTTCGAGACCAGCCTGTCCAACATGTTGAAACCCCATCTCCACTAAAAATACAAAAAAAAAAAAAAAAAATTAGCTGGGTGTGGTGGCAGGCGCCTGTAGTCCCAGCTACTCGGGAGGCTGAGACAGGAGAATCGCTTGAACCTGGGAGGCAGAGGTTGCAGTGAGCCAAGATTGCGCCACTGTACTCCAGTCTGGGTGACGGAGCAAGACTTTGTCTCAAAAAAACAAAAAACAAAAAACAAACACACACACACACACAAAGGGAACATCTACTGCTGACTGAAAACAGGCGAGGAGGGACATAGCAACTGATTTGCATTGTTCTAGGAGCATCCAGATCAAATGTGTATTCTGGGGCCAGAGGAGAAGTGTAACTGAATTTAGAGGAGTGGGTGGAGTGGGGAATAACTTGAGGAACAGCGCCATCGGTATGACACTACTCACACCACAGCCACGAAGGGATGGGCTCTCCGGGGAGCGTGGAGACCAGAGGTTCGGGAGTAGGCTACAACCTGGGGCTGGAAGAGATGCTGACAAAGGAGAGAGAAGGAGGCTCAGGGAGGCAAGGGGAACCAGATGAATGAATGAAGGCCAAAGACAAAGGGACTTAGTATTTCTGAGGCAAGAGGTCAGGGAGGGAGTGCATTTGTTATCCACAGCGCATAACAAGTTAGCCCATATCTTAGCGGCTGAAACAACACATACTGTCTCTCTGTTTCCGTGGGTCAGGAATCTGTGAGTGGCTTGCTGGGGTCCTCAGGCTCAGGGTCTCTCACAGACTGCAATCAAGGTGTTGGGCTGCTGTCATCTCAAGGCTTGATGGGGAAGGATCCACTTCCAGCCTCACTCACGTGGTTGTTATTGACAGAATTTAGTTCCTCACAGGTTGGTGGACTGAGGGCTTCAATTCAGTGCTGGCTGTTGGCCAGAGGCTGCCCTCAGCTCCTTGCCACGTGGGCCTCTCCACAGGACAGCTCCCAAGATGGCAGCTGGCCTCACCACAGAGGAAGGAGAAGAGAGCGAGAGAGTGTGTGGCAAGCAAAGAGACGAACTTTCATAACCAAATCTCCGCTGTTCTCTCCATTAAGAGCCAGTCACTAGGACCAGCCCACACTCCAGTGGAGGGGATTACAAGGCTCCAGATACCAGGAAGCCATTTTAGAAGCTGCCCACAGGAGCAAAGGCAAGGGGGCTGGACTCGACCTAAGACTACTCCAGGCAGCCCAGAGCAGATCATCCGAGAGTGTGAGGGCAGAATCCCAGCCCGAATCCCAGCTGTCCCAGCACCACAGGGAGACATGGACACAACTCAGGGCCTCCTGCCATTCCCAGAAGAGCCTGGCCCAGTCATTTGCCTGGGTTCACTCCCACCGCCCCCAGCAGCACCGGGAATAAAATAATAAACACAGCAGCAAAAATGCCCCTCCAGCAGCCCACGTACACAGCCTGGTTCACCTTCCCCATCTCACCAGCCGGCACTGCCATCGAGACACAGGAACCTCTTCAGGATGTGGGAGGAGGGGAAGCAATTCCATAGACATTTCTGGGCCCCTCTCAGCTGCCCCCGCCAGCAGCCAGCAGCCCCTTGACCCATCTGGGGAAGGAGACTCCCCTTTCCCCGAGGGCCTCCTGCTCTGAGCCTGGCCAGCACCCTGGGCATGTTCTCCTGTCCCCCTGCAGCTGCAGGGCCATGGGTCCCCTTGTGGGAGGGACAGAAAGACAGGGAGGCACCAGGAAGGTGGGCACCAGGGCCTTCCCACCAAGAGCCGACACTCCCCAGGGAACACTTCCGGGGGATGCTCAAGAGACAGGAAGTGGGATGCAGGGGAAATCCTTAAAGACTGAGGCTACAGCTGGACAGAGACTTGAGGGAGGAACACAAGAGGGTGGCAGGTAAAAATCTCAACCCGCAGCAGGTACAAGACATGCAACTTTTTAGAAGTCCCCTGATGTCAGTTTTTAGAAGTCCCCTGATATTTGTCTCTGCCCAAATCTCATGTTGAACTGTAATCCTTTGTACGGGAGGTGCTTGGATCGTAGGGGTGGATTTCTTGTGAACGGTTTAGCACCATCCCCTTGGTGCTGTCCATGTGATAGTGAGTTCTTGTGAGATTTGGTCATTTAAAAGTGACACATAGCGTCTCTCACAAAGTGTGGGAGCACACTCTCACTCTCTTGTTCCTGCTTTTGCTACGTGCCTGCTCTTCCTTTGCCTTCCATCATGACTGGAAGCTTCCTGAGGCCTCCCTGGAAGCCTAGCAGATGCCATCATCATGCTTCCTATAAAGCCTACAGAACCATGACCCCTTAAACCTCTTTTCTTTAGAAATTACCCAGTCTCAAGTTTTTGTTTTTGAGACGGAGTTTTACTCTGTTGCCCAGGCTGGAGTGCAATGGTGTGATCTCTGCTCACTGCAACCTCTGCCTCCTGGCTTCAAGCGATCCTCCTGCCTCAACCTCCTGAGTAGCTGGGATTACAGGCACCTGCCATCATGCCTGGCTAATTTTTGTATTTTTAGTAGAGATGGAGTTTCACCATGTTGGCCAGGCTGGTCTCAAACTCCTCACCTCAAGTGATCTGCCTGCCTCAGCCTCCCAAAGTGCTGGGATTACAGGCATGAGCCGCCATGCCTGGCCAAGTATTTCTTTCTTCCTTTCTTTCTTTCTTTTCTTTTTTTTTTTTTTTGAGATGGAGTCTTGCTCTGTCGCCCAGGCTGGAGTGCAGTGGCGTGATCTCCGCTCACTGCAAGCTCTGCCCCCGGGTTCGTGCCATTCTCCTGCCTCAACCTCTCTGAGTAGCAGGGACTACAGGCGCCCGCCACCATGCCCGGCTAATTTTTTGTATTTTTAGTAGAGACGGGGTTTCACCGTTTTAGCCAGGATGGTCTCAATCTCCTGACCTCGTGATCTGCCCACTTTGGCCTCCCAAAGTGCTGGGATTACAGTCATGAGCCACTGTGCCCGGCCCTGGCCAAGTATTTCTTTATAGCAATGTCAGAACAACCTAATATATCCCTTTTGGGACAAGGGGCATATGGTAGACAGAATAGTGGCACCTGAAAGATGTCCATGTCCAAATTGCTGGAATTTGTGAATATGTCAGGTCACATGGCAAGGAGAGTTAAGGTTGCAGATGGAATTAAGGTTGCTAATAGCTGACCTAGAGTTGGGGAGATTATTCTGGATTATCAGGGTGTGTCCAATGTCATCACAAGCATCCTTAGAAGTGGGAGAGGGTGGGCTGGGCATGGTGGCTCACACCTGTAATCCCAGCACTTTGGAGGCTGAGGCAGGTGGATCACATGAGGTCAGAAGTTTGAGACCAGCCTGGTCAACATGGCGAAACACTGTCTTACTAAAAATACAAAAATTAGCCAGGTATGGTGGTGCACGCCTGTAATCCCAGCTACTCGGGAGGTTGGGGCCTGAGAATCGTTTGAACCAGGGAGGTGGAGGTTGCAGTGAGCCGAGGTCACACCACTGCACTCCAGCCTGGGCAATAGAGCAAGACTCCATCTCAGAAAAAAAAAAAAAAAAAAAAAGAAGTGGGAGAGGGAGATGGAAGAGTCAGTGTCGGAGCAATGCAACATGAGAAGGTCTCAACCCATTGTGTCTGGCTTTGAAGATGGAGGAGGGAGCCACAAGAGCCACAAGCCAAGGAATGTGAGTGCTTCTAGAAGCTGGCAAAGACAAGGACATTGGTCCTCCCCTAGAGCTTTCAGAGAGGGCCACGGCCTTGTTGCAGCTCCCTTTTCCTGTTCTTCCTCCTCTGTTCCAAGCTGGGGCCTGAGCTGGGGAGCTGGGCTAAGAGCTGGAAGACCTGGATTCCAACCCTGGCTCTGCCTCTAATTTGCTCTTGGACCCTGAGAAGTCATGTTTCTTCACTTGACCTTACTTTTCTGACACATGGGCTTGTAACACGCTCCTGCCTCTCTTCTGGGGTGGCTGGGCCCAGGCCACATGTAGGGATGCTCAAAAGCAGGGCAACAGTCCTGAGGCCCATGCCAGGGCCCTGGCCCCTGGCTCCAGGTCCAACGCCCGTTTGCATTTTCCTTCCTTTTCTAACCCAACAAAGGATCAGGGCTGGGATCAAAAAAATGAATCCCAGAGAGTAAACCTCCTCTTAGACAAAAGACGGCATGGAGGGCAGAGGCGTTAGGTCCTTCCCCAAGTCCACTCAGCCAGCTGGGGCCAAGCGCTAAACTTCTAGGCTTCCAGTGAGGGCATTTTCACCACCCCAGAGGGTGTCCTTCATGGGGACTTCTGTCCCAGAGTGGCACTGGGTAAAGGGCAGGGGCTTCGCATTGGGAGTTGTGGATTCTCGTGCCAGCTTGCTCACTCGCCAGATGTTGTGCTCTTGAGCGTGTTAATACTGGGAGTGATGATCATGACTGGCTTGCGGGGTTGTTGGGAGAATTAAATGAGAAGGTGCTGAGTGCCTGGTACTGAGCCCGCACATGGCGAGGACTCCACAGCCTCGGTACTGAGCCCACACATCGCGAGTACTCCACAGCCTCAGTACTGAGCCTGCACATAGCGAGTACTCTACCTCCACAGCCTTAGCTGACACGACCCTGGTGAACGGCCTGCCTTCCCTGCTTCTCTCCATCCCTCATTTCACGGAAGAGAGGGGAAATTCCCCTTTCAGTCAGAGCTCTCATGAGATCCTAATCACAAACCCCGGAGGCAGACAGGCCAGCCCTTGTTTTTTTTTTTTTTAGACAGAGTCTCGTGCTGTCGCCCAGGCTGGAGTGCAATAGCGCAATCTCGGCTCACTAAAACCTCCGCCTCCCAGATTCAAGCGATTCTCGTGCCTCAGCCTCCCGAGTAGCTGGGATTACAGGCACGCGCCATCATGCCCTGCTGATCTTTTGTATTTTTAGTAGAGACGGGGTTTCACCATGTTGATCAGGCTGGTTTTGATCTCCTGACCTCGTGATCCGCCGGCCTCAGCATTCCTAAGTGCTGGGATTACAGGTGTGAGCAACGGCGAAGGGACCCAGCCCTTGTTTTGTCCATTTTAAGGATGAGGCTGCTGAGGTCCCAAGGGGGTCTCTGAGCAAGTCAGCGGCAGAGCCAGGGCCAGACCTGGACTCTCACCTCACCCTCTGTCCACACAGAATTTCCCAGGGGGCCTGGGACTCTCTTGTGCTAGAGACTGGCTGAGGCCAAGGGCTTGTCACCCAGCCCACCTGCTGCCAGGCTGGGTGCTGGCTCACAGCTCTGGCCCTGAGCAGGTCTAACCCAGCACTCCCCTTGCTGTCCCCTCCCTCTCACTGCGTCCCAAGCACCCGGCATCCAGGGGCATTTGGAAAACCTGCCTGTCCCCAGACATCTTGAAATCTCTTGAGTAGAGACCTTTCCTTGCCACACTTAATGAATTCCAGGAGCCGAATGTGGGCCCCGGAAGGTTGGGGGCTGTGAACAGTGGGGGAGAGGAGTAGACAGGGACAAAGAAGCTCAGAACAGGAGGGTGCAAGAACCTGGGCTGCGGGGGCTGATTTTCCTGAGCAGAACTGGGGCTAGCATGTTCATGGGGACCAGCGAACAACGGGGGAGATGGAGGCCGGGTGTGTTGCTATGTCGGGGCCGGAAAGGCTGACCTTCCGCACTACTCAGGGGCCCAGCAGTGCCCTCCGAACAGACCCTGGAGATATGGGCTTGGGGCTCTTGCCCAGGGAGTGGCAGGGAGGGCCCATCTTAGGTCCTAGGGTGCCTGCTGGTTCTGCCAGGTCTAACTCAAGTGCCCAAGAAGCAAGTCCTCTGAGGGCCCCAAGACCACCCATAGTGGCCCTAGAGAAGGTGGCTCCCCCATCCCCCTTGAGCCTTAACTTGGCAGATTTCTTGGATTCCGTGACTGACACAGACCCTCCTTTCCCAGCAGCCAGCCCTGAGCAGGGCCCATGAACTCGCCCTGTCCATTCCCCTCCTTGACCAGGCAAACCATCTTGAAGTTGCTAGAGCAAGTTTCTTCCTCGCCTACTGGGAGAGGCCAGGGTCTGTCCTTCCCTTAGACCCCCACCACCCCCGCCCCCGTCTCTTCTCAGGTGATTTTGGTGGCATACCTCTTCCTTTCTGTCCTGAGCCCACCAACCCCCCTCCCACTTTTTTTTTTTTTTGTCCATAAACAAGAAAGAAAAAGGAAAAGAGCCTAAAGGCATATTCTCCTTTGTGTAAAATTAATATATGATATTCAAGGGTATGTAAATGTAATTTTAACCAGCTTTCTTGGGCCTGCGTGAGGAGGTCGCTGTCGTGGTCAGAAATCTAAATAGCATATGGCATATAGTAGGTGGTCAATAAAAGAACACTCATCCTGCCCTCCTCTCTCCCCCATCTTTCCTTTCTCAAGGGTCCCGAGGGCACTTGGGCTTCCCAAAGCAGAGAGGCCTGTCGGGGGCAGATGCCCACCTGCCCTCCCACCACCCCTGCGTGTCTAGGCTTCTCCTCCCAGAACAAAGCCCTCCTGCAGGGGAGGGCAGGTGGGACCTGAGGGACTGTCCTGAGGGCCACTGAGGTACTCAAGGTAAAAACCCACCTTGAGCCAAGCAAGTCTTCAGTGTCTCAGAGGGGATCCTTCCCAGGCCTCTTTTTTTTTTTTTTTTTTTTTTTTTGAGACAGAGTCTTGCTGTGTCACCCAGGCTGGAGTGCAATGGTGTGATCTCGGCTCACTGTAACCTCTGCCTCCCAGGTTCAGGTTCAAGCGATTCTCCTGCCTCAGCCTCCCAAGTATCTGGGATTACAGACTGCACCATCATAGCCAGCTTTGTTTGTTTGTTTGTTTGTTTGTTTTGTTTTTGAGACAGAGTCTCACTTTGTTGCCTAAGCAGGAGTGCAGTAGCTGATCTCGGCTTACTGCAACCTCCGCCTCCCGGGTTCAAGCGATTCTCCTGCCTCAGCCTGCCGAGTAGCTAGGACTACAGGCACATGCCACCACACCCGGGTGATTTTTGTATTTTAAGTAGAGACGGGGTCTCACCATGTTGGCCAGGCTGGTCTCAAACTCTTTATCTCAGGTGATCCGCCCACCTCGGCCCCCCAAAGTGCTGGAGTTACAGATACGAGCCACCGTGTCCGGCCAGGCCGCCTTTTCAATTAGGAGCAAGGAGGACGGCCTGAAAAAAATGATTTGTTTTAGTGCCCCGACCCCACGAGGGAGAGCGGGACTGAGACCCCCATCAGGCCATTGAGCGGGGGAGCCAGGACAGCTTGGTGGTCACACCCCAGAGGTCTGGGTGCTGCGCGGGAAGGCTGGGTCCCTTCTAGGATCTCTGGGCCACTAGTGCGGAGGTGGGGACAGTGCCCGAAGCCCCAGCCTCACTGACTGGGGACCGGAAAAAGGGTTCCACCTCCCCACCCCTGGCATCTACTTTGATTAATGGGGGTTGAGCCCAAAGAGATGCTATTGAGCATCTAACACTATTGTCACTTTTCTGGCCACTTTTCCACATCAAACTCATTCTTTTGGTCAAGTGGGAATAGAAATCAGGGAAAGTTGTGGGGAAAGTCGTTTTGAGTAAACGGATTCAAAAGCGCTCGACAGCCCCTCGGCGGCTCCGCTCCGAATAACCCCACCGCGGTCGGCAGGTTTCGGAGCGGAGGCAGGGTCTCCACCGGCTGCAAAAACCGGCGGAGTGGGCGGCTCGGTACCGGCGACGACCCGGTGCAGGCGTCGCATTTCGCTCCTCAACCTCCAGGTGGCGCTGGCGGGGGCGGAGCGCATATTTGTATAAGGGGGCGGAACTTCAGAAATGCTGACTGTTGATTGGCTGGGTTCAATCTCGCTTTCTTTTCGCCTTCCTGGCAGGGCTAGGGAGGGGGCCCAGTCCCGGTGCCTGAGCTACGCAAGAGGAAACGTGTGTGTGGGAGGGGGACAGAGGGGACGGGGTTGGCTCACTTGACACAGAAAGAGAACATTTGTGGCATGGCCCCTGGGTGTGTTCACTCCTCAAGGACAATCCTGATTTCCTGGTTTTTCTTTTTTAATAAAGGCAATTTGTTAAGTGTGTAATTAACTGTGTTTTCCATTTACCGTTCCTTTATAAGACACCTCATAAATTTACCCACCAGGAAAAATCCTTGGTAGGACCTGTTGATAATAAAGACATCGTTTATTTACAAAAGAAGGAAGGTGAGGACCTCCTAGACCTCCCTTTTTCATTCTCTTGGCCTCTGAATGTTGTGTGCGTGTTACCAATATCTGCGGCTGTATTTTATTTGCACATCTAACAACTGATTGTTAAGCTTCCGCTATCTGGCAGGCATTGGGTGGGGTTTCTCTGAGTCAAGAGTGAGGAAAAAAAAAAGAGGGGGAGCTCGTGGACAGGTAGGACAGGCGGCAGACAGGATCCAGGCTGTGCACGGGGAACACTTAAGAACTCTGCCATGGGCACCGAAGGAGAAGTGGAGCCACAGGGAGATGAGCGGGGAATTTAGAGGAAGTGGGGCCCGAGGGCAACGAAGCAGAGCCTCTAGCTCAAAAAGCGCAGTGCTGAAGTCACATTGATGTCATTGCAGCAGCCCAGAGGAGCTAAGGAGAGGTGAGATGTTGGGGGATTCCCTAGGGCAGCTGGAGTGGGCCCCTGGCCTTTTGTCCGGTTGGTGGGGAGGAAAGCATGGGCGAGTGTAACTTCCAGAATATTTCCCTCTTGCTCTGGATAGAAAGCCATCTCTGGGGCCAGGCGCGGTGGCTCACGACTGTAGTTTTAGCACTTTGGGAGGGTGAGGCAGGTGGATCACGAGGTCAGGAGTTCAAGACCAGCCTGGCCAACATGGTGAAACCCCGTCTCTACTCAAAATATAAAAATTAGCCGGGCATGGTGGCAGGCACCTGTAATCCCAGCTACTCGGGAGGCTGAGGCAGGAGAATGGCTTGAATCCGGGAGGCAGAGGTTGTGGTGAGCAGAGATCACACCACTCCACTCCAGCCTGGGCGACAGAGTGAGACTCTGTTGCAAAAAAAAAAAAAAAAGAAAAAAAAAGAAAGAAAAAGAAAAAAAAGAAAAGAAAAGAAATATTTGCTAAGTGAATAAGGGAAGCAGATGCTTCTTGATCAGTCGAGAAATCTCCGTCTAAGAGCCTGCACAGAGCCCAGTATCTCTGGCAAAGGATAAATTGTTTGGAGAGGGCTCTCTTTAGTGTAGGAGAAAGTAGCCCCTTTGCCCCGGGAGAAAACTGTGACAAAACCTTGGTGTTTCAAGGACTTGAAAAAACTGCCCACCCACTGAGGGGGCAAGCAAGTTGCCACTGTGTGTATACCTGGTGGTGAGAGTGAGGTCTGCGAGGTGGTCCTCCCCATCCTGTCCTGGTCCTTACCTCCCATTCCAAGACCAGCCTCCACCCCAGAAGCAGATTTTCCCATGACTTGAGGGTTACAGTCTGGGCAGAGATTTGGCTCAGGGCTCTGGACTCCACCCCTCAACCTCTTTAAGTGGCCCTTTACTTGTCTGGGCAGGGGAGGCAAATCTGAGCACCCTTGCCAGACATGGGGAGATCCTCAGCCACCTGGCACCAGGCGTGGGGCTTGGGCCCTGGCAGTGCCAGGTTCCCTCATCCCCATCACTGTAGCCTCTCGCCTATGAGTCCAGGTAGGGTCTGGCCAGTGCGGCGCGGCGTGGCTTGACTCACAGCGCCCAGTGGGTGGTGCAGACACTAGCGCCAGAGGAAGAAAGGAAAGCAACCATTATTACCATTTACTATGTCCTCAGCCCTGCTCTGGGCGTCTCACACGTTTTAATATAATCCTTAGAACAACTAAATAGGTTGGAATTACCTTCATTTTATAGATGCAGAGAATAAGGCAGTGACCTGAGGTCACACTCTAGAAAGGAGCAGCGTCAGGATTCAAATGCAGGTGTGCCTGCCCTCCAGAACCCATGCTTGTCCACTGAGCCCTATGGCTGCCCAGGAAGGCATGAGTCCCCAGGGATCCCAGGAACCCTCAGGGACCTCCCTGAGAAGCAGAGAAGAAGGCAAAGCCCTCGCTAGTGAGGACCCTTGGGAGCAAAGATGGGGACAGAAGGAGGAGACTTAGCAAGGGGCCAGCAGGGTGCAGACTTGCGGGAAGAGGAAAGGGAGAAGATTCAAAAGGGCAAACTGAGGCAGGAGGTGACAGATTTAGACCAGGTCTAGGGAGATCATGGAGGAAGCCCGGGGCAACTGGAGGCGCCCCAGCAGGACTGGATGATTTAGGGACCAAGGTTGGAGCAAAGGGCAGGAGTCACACATGTAAATGCTCCCAGGAGCTGGGCAGGTCACGTCAATGGGCAGGTGAGCTGAGGGTGGAGCACGGACAGAGCTGAGCAGGAGACAAGCAGGACGTGGGAGTTGGAGCAGGGTTGGGAGCCCTCAGACAATGGCCAGAGGCTGGGGCACAGGTGCTCAGTCTTTTCCAGGCAGCTGGGTGGGCAGCGGGCACACCAGACGATCATGGGTCCGGACCCACACCTCAGCTCCCCTCTTAGCGACTATGCAAGCTTTCCATCCCCGAGTTTTCTCTACAAATGGACACCCTCGGCATTGCCTTAAAACATGTATATATTAACCACACTAAAAAGCAGTCTTTTCCCCATCCCAGGGCCAGTCTGCACAATCATTAGGTTCTAACGTAAGCTTCATTTTCAGGCCAGCACACCCTCCGGGTCACAATACATTAGTCATTTGCCATTCAGAATTGGCACCCATTGTGTGCCAGAACTGTCTTTTAGCTCCTTCTCCTAGGTTTCAGGCTGGTAGGAACTGGCACCCACCGTGTGCCCACCACCCTGTCTTCTAGCTCCTGCTCCCATGTGTCAGGTTGGTCGGAACTGGCACCCACCGTGTGCCCCGCACCATGTCTTCCAGCTTCTGCTCCCATGTTTCAGGTTGGTGGGAAGCTTCCAAGTTATAAGTGTTTGGGAGAAAGTTTATACCTCATTTGGGTGTTCCCAGTGGGAATACCCTCAGCGGTAACTGGCACAGAGTGAAATATTGCTTCCTGTGGGCCATGGGGATTGGACTGTCTCCCACCTAGCCAGGAAGTGCCTCCAGGCAGGAGCCGACTCTTCTAGAGGCCTGAGACAGGCCCGCCTCTTTGCATAAGAACTTGTTCAGGATGCTTTAGCTTTGGGCTGGGGTGGGGTGGGTGGTGCGTCATTCAGGAAGACAGGTGGATTTTTTTAAAGCAATAAAATAGTACTATTATTTTTTTTTTTTTTGAGACGGAGTCTCGCTCTGTCGCCCAGGCTGGAGTGCAGTGGCCGGATCTCAGCTCACTGCAAGCTCCGCCTCCCGGGTTTAGGCCATTCTCCTTTCTCAGCCTCCTGAGTAGCTGGGACTACAGGTGCCCGCCACCTTGCTCGGCTAGTTTTTTGTATTTTTTAGTAGAGACGGGGTTTCACCGTGTTAGCCAGGATGGTCTCGATCTCCTGACCTCGTGATCCACCCGTCTCAGCCTCCCAAAGTGCTGGGATTACAGGCTTGAGCCACCGCGCCTGGCCAATAGTACTATTATTTTAAAACTTTTTCGGACACTATCCTAGCATTTCATGTGTGTTGATTAACAGGTAGAAATGTAATTACCTGCATTATCTCTCTATATATTTAGTAAATCATTTATGTGTTAGGTATTTGTCCACAAGCACTCATTTTAGTCACCAGGGATATTGGAGAACATAGTATCCACACATTTTGAGAGACCTGAAGGTGTATGTCACTATCTCTGACTTCAGGGACCTTACAGTTGGTTCAGGAAGATAAGAAAAGCACATGTTAAAAAGCGCAGAGGAGCCAGATGCGGAGGCTCAACTGTAATCCCAGCACTTTGGGAGGCCAAGGTGGGCCCAAGAGTTTGAGACAAGCCCCTTGCTTGAGCTCAGCCTGGGCAATATGGCAAAACCCTGTCCCTATTTAAAAAAAAAAAAAAAAAAAAAGGCTGGGTGCGGTCCCTCAGGCCTGTAATCCTAGCACTTTGGGAGTCCAAGGCAGGTAGATCATGAGGTCAGGAGCTCAAGACCAGCCTGGCCAATATGGTGAAACCACATCTCTACTAAAAATATAAAAATTAGCTGGGCATGGTGGCGGACACCTGCAGTCCCAGCTACTCGGGAGGCTGAGGCAGAAGAATCGCTAAAACCCTGGAGGCCAGGGTTGCAGTCAGCCAAGATTGTGCCACTGCACTCTAGCCTGGGCTGGATGTCAAAAAATAAAATCCATCTCTTGGAATCCTGATTTTGGACTCCATCTCAAAAACAAACAAACAAACAAACAAACAACAACAACAAAAAGCTAGCCAGGCATGGTGGCATTTGCTTACAGTCCCAGTTATTAATACTTGGGAGGCTGAGATGGGAAGATTGCTTGAGTCCGGGAAGTCAAGGCTGCAGTGACCCATGGTCACGGCACTGCACTTGAGCCTGGGTGACAGAGCAAGACACTGTCTCAAAAAAAAAAGAAAAAAAAAAAAAACTCTTGGGTTCAAGGCCCTGTGTGACTGGGCTGGGTGGGTGCTAATTTCATGACTCTGCCCTTGTTGAAGGGGCTTCTCTCTACTCTGCCTCAGTTCCTTGCTTCTCTAAAACTTCTCCTTTCCTACTTATAGCCCTGGGCCATCCTGGACAGGCATTGGCAGGCTCACCATCACTGTGGGACGGCCCAGGGTCATGTCTGCCAGGAATAACAGCACTTGAGAATTACCTATGCAAATTTTGCACTGACCAGTGATGAGCAAAATAATGTAACCCACATGTAGATTGGGGGTGTGGGGCTTTTGCCACTGGAGTTCCCCCGGCCTTGATGGTGGGAGCAGAGGCACAGTGACAGCAGACATTGGAAGCAGATGGCCGGGCCTAGGGAACCGTCTCTGACTCGGCAGTGAGGTCCCTCTCTGGCTGTTCTGTCCTAAAACCCTGTGGCTTTGCACAGAAGCCACGAGGTAAAAGGGGATGGAATAATTGTGTGGACATTTTCCCACAAACCTGTGCTCCCCAGAAATTCAGTTGTCTTTTTTTTTTTTTTTTGAGATGGCGTCTCACTCTGTAGCCCAGGCTGGAGAGCAATGGCATGATCTTGGCTCACCACAACCTCTGCCTCCTGGGTTCAAGTGATTCTCCTGCCTCAGCCTCCCGAGTAGCTAGGATTACAGGTGCTCATCACCTCACCTGGCTAATTTGTGTATTTTTAGTAGAGATGGGGTTTCGCCATGTTGGCCAGGTTGGTCTCGAACTCCTGACCTCAGGTGATCCACCCACCTCAGCCTCCCAAAGTGCTGGGATTACAGGAGTGAGCCACCGTGCCCAGCCTGCCCTTGTAACTTTTAAGGTAAATCTGTGAAGAGATGTATTTATTTGCACTGTATGTGTTTCAGGTTGAGTTGATTTTGTTTTGACACGTTGATTCAAAATAAGGTGGACCCTTTGGAAAATCAGCTTGCTGAAGCCATTTATTCAGCGCCGCTCGAGGGGTTTAATTGAAAACAGCTGAGGCACACTGACATCACCACAGGCCTCCAGACTGAAACGGACCTCAGAGGAGGCGCGCTGGCTCAGAGGAGGGAAAGCCTGGCTTCAAAAGTCAGAGCCCACGAAGCGAAGTTTTATCCGAGGAGGAAGGTTCTGCTGCAAAAGTAGTTCCTTTAGTATGTTTTTAAAAAACAAAGAAGCAAGAGGAGCTGGCCAGGCATATTTAAGAGCTTACAAGAGTAGGGAACAGTGAAGAACTCACTGGAACTCTGAAAGCAGCCTTGGATAGGCTGTGATGAGCAAGTAAATGGACGTCATGAGACAGTATGGTTTCTGTTATTTCCTAATTTGCTGCCATTTTATTTATTTATGGATGGACTCTTCTTCCCTTAGCACTCTTCTGTCCCCTATATTTGGTGATGAACAATTGCTTTGTGCAGTTGTTCTGTAGCCTCCTACCTTGGGCTGCAGAGACAACATCTAACGCACAGCTGGGCTCCAGGGCCTCGCGCTCCTGGTGTGGATGGCAAATGAAGAACTGTTTCTCATTTTCATGCAACTTGTACTTATTTGTCCCACTAATTTTGCAAGGAACTTACAAGAAGCAGAGAGAGGAGGAGGACGCCCTCTGTTTGGTCACATTAGTGCAGATCCATCACTGGAAGACCTGCTTCTGGGAGGACAAATATCCCATGTGGAGGGGCCCTACCGTCAGGTGGTCAGGAAACCTTGGTTACCAGGCCAAAAGCATCGTCGTCAGTGCCAGAGGATGCTTGGTGAGGTGACTTAGGCAGGGAGGGTGGGGTGAGGGCTCAGTTGGCCTAAGGCCAGGATATGAAGTGAGTGATGTAGCATTTTTCCAGGGGAAAGTGTCCTTACACACCCCATTCAAAGGTTTAATATGATTCTAAGCAGTAGGAGCACTTCCTCTGGTGACAGAGGAGGCCTGGAAGGCGCAACACAGCCTGCAGGGACCCCGCCACTCCCTCCCCGTGTGGCCCTGGGCCATCTGATTTGCCTGGCTTCGGCTTCTTGAGCTGTCCTGATGGTTCCTTCACACTTGAATGTTCTATGACTCTCTGGCTAGCCTGAACCCTTAAGTGGCAGTGGGAATGTCACAGCCTCTTTGTGGGGCTAAAGATTCCATTTCTGTTGATTCCCCTGTACAGAGTCTGGGGTGGGTGTTGGTGGAGCCAGGTGAGTCTCTTTAGTGTGAGGCCTGGCCAGGGAGGAATGTGACAGGTGGGGTGAATGATCCTTCAGAGGAGCGGGGTCCCCAAAGACCTTCCAGTCCTGCTCTGGAGAGCCAGGGTGCAAGATGACGGGCCCCAGGATGTTTTAAGGTGAAAAAATAGCAGATTTGGGTGATTATTTCTCCATTGTGGTTTTCAAAATGGGCAAACCAGGTTCCCATTAAGCCAACTGACTCAACACTCCACTTCTTTCCCTGAGCCACTCCCTGCTCTCTCCCTCAAAATCTTTGAAATCTTGCTGCCATTTCATCACATTACCAAGTTGACACCGTGGTGATGACTAAACTCTGATTTTTTTAATCTTGCGCAAATTGCTATCTAAGGGGTCTGTGGAGTCATGCCCTACAAATCATAAATTCTCATCAGATGGGTTTTATTTAACCCTGTATATTGTGACTTACTTTCCAGCTTGACTCTGGCTGGCATAACATTATGAGACAAGGAAGAAAATAAAAATATTTTACCCCAAAACATGTTTCTTTGTCATATTTTGAAATGGCGCTGCACAAAGCTGTTTTTTTGTGGGGGAAAAATTTGCATCTGTAAAGAATCTCTATTATAGTAGCTAGATCTTTTTCTTCCTGACCCTCCCAATCCTAAAGAGATTAACTAAGATCTGAATAGGAAACTTTTGTCATCTATTGTCTCTAAGGGCAGCCACTATTAGACTTCAAAAGAACTTTTTCCACAATCTTTACCTTAACCTGAACATTCCCTTTCTATGAATCCCAGTCGTTTAGACAAACTCAACCAATTGTCAACCAGAAAATGTTTAAATTCACCTATAGCCTGGAACCACCGCCCCTCCCACCCGCCACCTTTTGAGTTGTCCCGCCTTTCTGGACCAAACCAGCGAATTTCTTAAATGTATTTGATTGATGTCTCATGCCTCTCTAAAACGTATAAAACCAAGCTGCGTCCTGACCACCTCGGGCACATGTTCTCAGGACTTCCTGAGGCTGTGTCATGGGTCATAGTCACTCATATTTCGCTCAGAATCTTCAAATATTTTACAGAGCTTGACTCTTTTCGTCGACAGTGGGAAGTGATGGAGCATCAGAGCCCAACAGACAGACGGGGTTTCTCCTTTCTAACTACGTGAGGACGCCCGACCTCTCCAGGCCCTATTCACCTGGGAACCGATAACATCACGTTACAGTTTTGCTGAGCAGATGTCACTAAGAGCACATAGGTGAGCACACCTGGCACACAGTAGGTACTTCACATGCACTTGTTCCCTACCCTTTAGAGCCAAGACCTCTTGAAGAAACCCACCTGGATCTGGTCACCAGTGACTCAGAAGCCCAACGTGCATGCACCTTACATAACCGCCACACGCTATCCTGTGTGTCACGATCTCGCTATACTTTCGGTTCTAGTGTTTTCCTTTATTCACTCCCTCCTAGGTGTCTTTAAGCAGCTCTGCTCTCTGGTTTCCGCAAGCAGAGCTCCATTTTCTCGCTGCCTCTCCACAGTGCCTGGATGGTGCTCTCTAGGCCCTGGGGGCTGGGGCTGGCTGTGATTTCTGAGCTTCGAAGATCCCCCAGACCCCTGCTGGAAGCAAGTTCCTCCTGCCTTGGGTGTGCCTGGGTGTGCTGAGTCGAAAGGCATTTTTTTTTTTTTTTTTTTTTTTTTGCGGGGAACTGTGTGTGCACAACACAGCGAGGGAGTGACCTAGTCCAGGGAGCCGTCTCCCTTTGACACAGCACGCAGAGGAATAAAGACCCAGGCTCTATCATAAAATGGGGGCAGGTAAAGAGCAGTTAGGCGAGGGGGCGTGGGCCGTCAGGGTAGGGGCCTCAGTAAACAGTGTTGAACAAGGGCCTCTCCCAGCTCCACCCTGGCTTTAAACCTCATGGTTTGTAGTTCAGCTCCAGAGGCCTCCCAGTGACCCCAATCTCATTCCTCTCGATTCAACAGTGATGGTGGAAGGCAGGAAGATAAGCTGGACTCCTTGAAGCCGACACCCCCCAGGGAAATTCCATCACCCGCCTTGAGCACTGTAGGCCGGGCTGGGGTAAGGGTGGGATGTGGGGAGAAGGGTGGGGCTGGGGAGATAAGAGCCTTCCGGGGTGGAGGAGGCAGCCAGTGAGGCCAGGGACTGCGCTGGGGCAGGGGCCGGGCTAGGGGGCAGGATCCCAGCGGAAGGCCATCTGCAGCCCTGGCCCTGGCTAATGGGATATCCTGGTGGAAAGCAAGTGCGGATCTAATTAGGGTAAAATCCAGGGCTAATGAGCTGTGGAAACAACGGGACAAAGGAACGATTCCCACAAGCTCAGGATGCGACTCGGAGAGTCCACCTCAACTCGGCCTCCTTCCCAGCTTTTCTACCCCAGGGCCCTTCCTGGCTTCCTTCCTCCGCCTTCCTTGGCCTCAGACCTGCCGTGCGGCCACCGTATCCCAGTGTCCATGGCTCCCCCTCAGCTCCAGCTCTGCCTCTCTTCCCATCCCTTTCGTTCTCTTTCCCTCTCCTTGCCCCTGGTTCTTCAGCCCACGTGTCCCTGGCGTCACCCTGCTGTTCTCGGTATGCCTCGTTTCTTTGTTCTCCTCCTCCGGGAGTGGGAAGAGCTAGGCTCTGGGCTCCCGGGGTAGGCTGGGTGGCAAAGGGTGAACCCGGAATGGTTGCCTAGGCAATGAGGAAAGTAGGACAAACACCAACCAGCAATCAGGAGAAAAGGGAAGCCCACAGAGGAGGGGACTGCGTCCCAGCCCAGCCTAGCCTGGAGACCTCCTTGCTAACCCTCAGCCCCACTGTCCCCATCCTGGCTCATCCCCAGAAGCTGGTCCAGAAGGAAGCTTGAGCGTCTCTGCAGGAGCTCCCGCCTGGCTCCCTCACAGCCGACATTTGCGCAAGGCCCTTGGGCCAGAGCGATTCCTGGGCGGCCTGCCTCCTCGCTGCGTGGCCTCTTTCTCAGCAGGCCCAGGGCATATTCCTTCTTCCAAAAGACCAGCCCATCAGGGCAGCCCTAAGAGGGCACACGAGCAAGGCCAAGGAGGGCAGGGTCCTCACCAGGGCAGCTCCCTGCTGTTTCTGGCTGGGAAGCAGAGGACATGCTGCGTCTTGTCGGCACCCATGGCCAATAGGTTTTGTGGAGGAGGAAGGAGGAACCATGGGGCCTTCTCTGATGGAAAGGAAAGGAAGAGGCTTGGGATTGGGAGAAGCTGTGGGGAGGACTTCCAGAGGCTTCAGACATGGGGCCCAGGCTGAACCTCCTCAGTGAGGGCCATGGGTGCCTGGCACAGGAGGCATTTCCAGGCAGGGAGGGAAAGAGACAAAGTGACTAAGGTTTTGGGACATACCATGGTGGTGGAGACAGCGTGGCTCACGCTGAGGCCTGAACAAAAAGCCTGATGGGTACAGGTGCCCTTCAGGCTGGAAGGCGGGGGGCAGGGCGGCCAGCTGCCCCAGTCTTGAGTCAGGCGCTGAGCCAAAGGCCTTGCTTTCCAGGGCTCCAGCACAGGCTGCTCTCCTGGGGAGAACAGCAGCACCTGTGGCCTGCACCGTCCAAGCCAGGGGCCCCACCAGGGTGTGCCCACGGCCACGCTTGTGCTCTGAGGACTCTCTGTGCCCCTCACCAAGATGGGGTGAGATTATCTGCTTGTGCCACTACCCCTGGCTTCAGGCCTATGAACTCTGCCTGGGAGTGTGGCCCATTGCTGTAGGCCAAGCTTCGGACAGGTGTTTCTACCACCTGGTTGAGGACTTGCTGGGGCTGACCCAGGCCATCACTGACTGCGTGGTAACGGACTCTTTCCGAGCCAGCAGTGAGCTGGGTCCCAGGGGGCTGTGAGGTCTCTGTATGTTCGCCGTGACTCCTGAATTCAAGGACACACCCCTGGGTTCCTCAGGTCCCACTCTTCCCAGTCTCCCCTCCCACCCATGAGCCCAAGGACCCATCCTTCTCAGCACCTAGAACAGATTCTGAGTAGGGACCACAGCCTTTTCCTCCCCTGGGTGGCCTCACTTTGCACCCACTGTCCTGAGTCTGGTGTGTTCATAGGGCAGCCAGTTCCTCCAATCCCACCCTTCACTGTACAGTTGTGAACCGAGACCAGATTCCAACCTTAAGCTCTAAGACCCTGGAGCCAGTGAGGCCTGAAGGCCTGAGGAAGGGGCTTCGTGCCCAGCACACAGTTGATACCCGTGAAGAATCTTCCTGAATAAACCATTTCACCTCTAGCCTATGAGTCCCTTCTGAATCTTCACCTTTATCAATGACAGGCTCCATTTGTTCAGAAATACAAGGATGGCTACCTGGTGTTTGTGTCTTCAACACCTGCCTCCCACCTCCATTCCCAGCAAGTTCTAGTTCTCATGACCTCCCTTAGATATTTTAAATTTTCCACATGAAAGCACTCACAATCCATTCAAACTGTCACAGAACTAGTAGACTCATCTTGCTTTCTGGAACTGGTAAAAGGATTTGATGCCCGTTTCTTTTATGCCATGGTCCTACTCCAGCTGTCCACCCTTGGAAGTAGGAGGCAGAGGGAAGATGGAGGCAGTGTCCTCCACCTGTTTGCAGACATGCCTGTGCAGAAGGCAGGAGAGACTCCAAGCTCGCTACCTACAGAGTTCTGGCTTCCCAAGCAAGGTTAACTGCAGAGAAGGCGTCAGAGTCCCTGGGATCTGCTACTTTAACTGGGGAGGCCTGTAACATCGAATTACTAGGTTCTCTAGTAATCATTTTCCCTCTGAAAAGAATAACGCCCATGGGAGACAGAGCTTCGGGGAGGCTGAAGCAGCCCATCTGGGCCTGGATGTTGTTTCATGTGGAAGATGGTATTTGCATCCTGGAGAAAGCATCTTGGTGTCGAGGCTCTGGCTGTGGGGCTTAGGTGCCTGCAGCACCCCCTCTCCCCTGACATCCCTCCTGAGCCAGGCAGGACTTCAGCACCCCTACCAGGGAGACTCTAGACTGAGAAGTAACCCCCTCAGTCACTGGGCCTCCATGATGTTGGTCTTCTGTAACTTACAGGCCTTGCCTCAATGCTGCCCCCCTTCATGTCTGGGAGAGTCTTTATTGATTGCTGGGGACCAAAACCAACTTAGACTAGGGATCCTAGTTCCAGCACACATCCCCAGGGCCCTTTCTTCCTTTAAAATAGGTGGCTGACTCTGGCCTTTCTTCACTGACAGGCAATGTCTTCCCGCACTGCTTTGTTTTCTTCTTCATCTAAGTGTCGTCCCGTGAATCTCACAGTGTGGTCTTTGGACCAACAGCACCACCATCACCTGCAAGCTTGTTAAGTGCAAATTCTCTGGTTCTACCCAAGACCTGCTGAATCAGAGACTCTATCCGTATTTTAACAAGCCCTCCAGGGGATTCACGGACATGCTGAAGTCTGCGAACCACTGGTGCAGTATATTACCTAGGAGCCCTGAGAAGGACACTTCATTTAGTTTTCTGATCCACACAAGGATAACCCGTCCAGGCGCATGAGGCTTGCGGCTGCAGTGTCTTCCCAAGGAAGGCGGGCTACTGACCTCCCACATGTCCCGCATGTAACCCATCAGCTGAGCCCTGGCAGTGCAGAGGCCAGAGGCCAGACTGGGAATCCACCGAACGCCTCTTCATGAGCTCTTTTCTTCCAGAAGGTGCAGCAGGAATTCAGATGGCTGTAGGCATTGCCATAGCAACTGCACCCCTCCGAAGCGCTTATGGGCTGCAGGAGCACAGTAAGCAGAGCGAAGAGGGGCGCGTCTGCCAGTGGATGAAGCCTCACCAGCAGATGAGAGGGGCCACGAAGGGAAGAGGAGGCTCAGGATGGCTGGGACTTATGGACAAGAACTCGGTGGAGCTGTTGCTTCCTCAAGACCCACGATGTATTAGGTAGCCCTCCAGGAGTCCTCCGGCACAGAAAAACAGCGCCAGCCCAGGCTATGGTGCTGCATGGCAGCCTGGCTCACCCAGGAGTCAGTGATGCCGCAGTCTCTCAAAAGACCGTCTACCTAGGTTAAATTAGGCTGCTCAGTGGTCCCAGAGCAATTAAGATGGAAGTGCCCATCTTCCTTCTGTGATGACCATCTGTGTTCCTCGCCAGGGTTGAGGAAAGGGACCCAGTTCCAAACGTCTGACAGGGATGTGGGTCCTAAAGCAGATGCCAACAGTCATGAGGGAGCTCGGGGCTTAGGTAATGGCGGATATTCTAGCTCTACAAGACATCAACCTTAGCAAGAACCAGCATCACCAGAGTGCACCCAGTACCTGAGTGCTGGCCTCAGAGCTGAGGACACAGAGTCAGCAGGGGCTTGGGCAGAGGAGAGGGCCCCATGCCCTTGGAAACAGGGATCCCTGCTTGCCTGGAAGGCCAGAGAGGGGCCACGGTGAGCAGAACCCCGTGGAAAGTTCAAGGGGACACAGTGCCAACCAATGGGAAGATGAGCTATGGGGGAGAAGAGACAGACAGGAAAGGATGGAAGGAGTGAATACCCACCCCTTCTATTTTACCCTGACTGGGCCTTGGCAGGCTTCCCTGGGACTCCATCCGTGCGCGGCCAGGAGTTGATCCCACCGGCTCTGCACAGACCTCCTCAAAGCCAAGGTCAGGGGTCTGCAGAGGTGGGTGGGGGATGCCAGGGAGCCAGCTGTGGGGCTTCTCGCTTCATTACAGTCACTGCCCTTTATAAATATTTATAGCAGTTCTTCTGCTAAAAATAACATCCTGGAGCCCAGGGAGGAGGAAAAACTAAATGAAAATCACCGGGAACGGGACTTGATCACGTGTACCCGAGCCCAATGGACCCCTAAGGCGAAAGGCTGCGAGCAGCGCCCCCGGCGGCGCGCCCCCTGGCGGCCACGGAGTCCGCGGCGCAGAGAGTCCCTCCCGCCCTCTGCCAGGCGGCCAGCCGGGCTGCGGCGCGCCGCGCGCGGCGCGATCTCCGCCCCTCCCTCCCGGGTTGCAGGCGGCGGCATCACACGGGGCGGGCGGAAGCCTAACCAGTGTGAGGCTATTTTTAGCACCGTGGCCAGGGTGTGAATGTCTACAGAGCCGAGCAAGGCCTGACGCTTTCTTTGCACGCTAGAAGAAACCTGTTGGTTCTTAAAGGTCAAAGATAAGGAAACTTGTGCCCCCACGTTTGGGAACACCCCACGTGCTGGCCAGACGCCAGGCAGAGTTCTATCAGGTCACAAACACACAAGAGCTTGGTGCTTTTTCTTTTCTCTTTTCAACCTCCAGGTAAATTCCTGATGCGGAGATGAGACCATGCCCTGAGGGGAGTGATGAAGGTGCTAGTACATGCAGGGCTGTGCAGGGGGAGGCCCACCAGCTGTGTCACGCAGCCCCTCCCCGCTTCCCACCGGCCCTGGCTCCCCTCTCCCTGGCGGGTGGAGTGACGTCTGGCAGCCTGCAAGCCTGGTCCAGGTGTGCGGTGGAAAGATGGAGAGGAATGTGCCTCTGGGGGAAGACCTTGCCTTCGCCATGTCGGCGCCAGCTTGCTCCTCGTCCTCTGTGCCTGCGCAAGACACACTCACCGTTAGTCACGGGCACTGCTGAGGGTTCAGGACAAAAGCTGCTAACATCTACTGTGAACAGGAGGCCCTGCGGGGAGGGGCTGCTAGGATGCTGGGCGCCTTTCAAGCGCTGAGCTGAAGGGTGGTACCTAGGGTCCTCTGCTACCATTCCTAAGAGTCAGGAAGTGTTTCCGTGGAGAACTGGGTTCACAATGCAAGGTTTGGAATGGGGTGCTTTCTTGGGGAGAACTGTGGCCCAGGAGAAGGGCAGGGAGGACTGAGGTGTGCCGATGAATACAAAGAGGAAAGGGAGGAAGCCTCAGCCCCAGGCCACCAGAGCGCAGGCCCGGGCATCCATGGAACCGCGGCGCCCAAGTTTAATGCTTTTAGTTTAACTCCCGACTGTTGGTGTTTCTCATCACCCCTGATGTGGGTCAGAGAGGGCACGATTAGGAGGCAGAAAAACCGGCTCCAATTCTGCTTCTGGCATACAGCTTCCGGTGTGGGGCTTTGGTTTCCTCCATGTGCAACAAGGCGGTGGGGGCACATGGCTCTGCCACGTTTCCTTGCACCCCAGTTCCTTCCGCCCGGGGGAGAGAGGGGCTCTGGCAGGCTCCTGCAGGGCGAGTCAGTTCCTGATTTCCCTCCTCGGCTGCCACGGCCTAGGCTTGCTTGGGAAAGGACCTTGCCTGAATGTGCACAGTGAGTTTAGGGAGAAGCGTCTCTCCAAGCCCCTGGGGCACTGTGATTTCCAGGGCAGCGAGAGAATGCGCGTGGCCCAGGTGCTGCCCACCTCTCAGCTTGCACAATCCAGAGTCAGCGCAGGCTGAGGCTGCAGGGGCCCCAGGGGAACGGGCAGAGCCCTTCAATGGCCTGGCGCAGTTGGGCAGAGAGGGCTGAGAGGGCCAGAAGCTATTCCAGGATGACAAGACTTGGGAAAGTCTGAAAAAACTCCTTTTCTGGATTGTGGGGCTAGGGCCCTGGCTTTTTCACCTGAGGAAGATGCCTAATTTTTAAATATAAGAAGTAGGGGAAGGGGGAGGGAAGACAAGATTTTAAAATGGAGAAGTCTGATATCTTGGCGCTGGGACTAGAAAGAGTTAAGGTGTGGAGATGGAAAATGGGAATGACTAATTCCTAAAGGCAATGAGCATCTGCCACTGGAGCAGTCTGTACTTTTCTGCACTGCTTCTTCAGGAAGTGAGAAGGTGCAGCTTGGCCGGGCACCATGGGTAGCGGCTTGGTCAGCCCTGTATGTAGTGTGATCCTGCATGAATCACATGTCTGTGGGTTAGGGACTGTGACTCGGTGCAGTGCTGGGTGACAGAATCCAGGGACGCACTGGCTGTGGTTTGGATCCCAGGAAGGAAGTGGGCAGTGGCTATGGTAAAGGAGCATGGGAGGCAGTGCTCCCCAGGGAGGTGGCCTTGCTCAGCACGCCCTGTTGCAGCCAACGGTGTTGGGTCTGCCAACGCCATCCCAACACAGAGGTCACCAGGCCATGCCCAAGGACCAGGCATGCAGACAGTGCCGTGCAAGACAGGACACGGCCTAGAAATAGGGCAAGGAGGGCACATGGCCAGGGTGGGCAAAGGGAAGGGAGTCGGGCTCTTGCATCTTCACCTGTTAGGACTGTCCTGGCTTGGGACCTGTGACTGCAGAAAGGAAGGGGAAGGGAAGATGTTGAGGAAGGAGGGAGGGGCCGTGGGGAGGCAGAGGACTCTCTGTACTCACCTGAGCTTCCTCTGTGTCCGGCTCCTCTGCTAACCTGTGGCAGCACGGGCAGAAACAACACGCTGAGGTCACGGCCAGGTCTTCTCATGCCCCAGACTATGCTTCCCTGAACCACCCACTCCAGGGGCTTCCTTGCTTCTCCCCTGTTACGTGTATGTTGACTTTTCCCACCCAGGTATGACAGCAGGCTAGAGTCATACTTTCTACTACCATAGCCAACCCAAGGCAGCTATGGAGACAGATGCTTCTCAGGAGAAGGAAAGTCATTAAAAATGGAATCAAATCTCCTTAAATCCAGGGAGCAGTTACATGAGGGGGGCAAAGCCTACCCAGCTCTAAAAGTTCCCCAAGGGACTGCATCTTGGGTGAGGGCAGTCCCCCTCCTGCAGATAGTCTGCTTTGAAAAGCCATGCGCTTGCTCACCCGGGGCTCGAGCACTGCCTGGCCCCTCCCGAGCCTGTTCTGTTCTCTGAGGGCCACTGCTGTCCAGCCTTGCACCAGGGCTCTTTATGGATGCAAACTGGATTTACAGCCCCCACACCGGGATGGCAGGGTCTGGGAGGGGAGATTCTGAAGGACACAGGAGCGTAACATGAGGCTCTGGAGGGTGGAGAAGACATACTATGGGGGAAGGTGTCAGTCTGTGCTTCTTCTATGTGTCTTGGTTACACTTCTCTGAGAAGATGCATAGGAGGAAGGGTACCCCAATGGAGCAGAAGCGTTCCCCAGGATGCAGCCAGCCAGCCAGCCAGGGGCGAACAGGGAGAGGCGTGAGGTAGGGGTGAATATGGCAGGGAAGTTCAGCTTGGTCCTGATTCTTCAAAAGTCCCATTTGACTCTCAGAGTTTCCCTATCGAGCAGACTGTTTGCCTGACAGTGCTGACCAAATTCTGTTTATATTACGTCAGCATGGTTTCAACCCCAAAGAAGCAAATATACTCTCTCTCTCTCTTTACAGTTGACAGTTACAGATCTCTGGTGTCCAGGTGACTGCAGTTACTTCTAGGTCTGTAAAATTTCAGGCCTAGCTCATGGCAGAGAATCAGGAGGTCCACCCACAAAAACACTTAGTCTTAGAAAAATGCCTATGCATCAGCTACATTGTAGTTTCAGGGACATATCATAGGACCTGTATAATGTGGAGAGCCAAACATAAAAACTCTACCATCTCTCACCCCAACTATTAACACTCTTGGCCTTAGGGATGACACCAGAAAGTCACATAAAATTCAGGCATTCCCACAAAAAGATTTCACATAGACATACAGACATTCTAGTATATGCATTGAAAGACAGACAAGGAGCTCTAAGGGCAAGAGGCACAGAAACAAGAGATGAGGACAGGGCAGTGCAGGTGCAGAGACAGCACCCTGGGGCCTGGAGGGCCAGGCAAGGGAAACCCAGTCTGATGCAGACAGGACAGTGTAGGTACAAAGATTAACGCCCTGGGGCCTGGAGGGCCGGGCAAGGGAAACCCAGTCTGATGAGGACAGGGCAGTGCAGGTGCAGAGACAGCACCCTGGGGCCTGGAGGGCCGGGCAAGGGAAACACGGTCTGATTCCCATGTGAGGCACGGCCCACACTCAGAATGGAACCAGGATAAGGGCTGGAGTTCGTAGCCAGGGCAAGGCCTCAGTGGCTGGGGCAGAGTCCTAGGTTTGCTTTGGGGGAGTGAAAGGGACTGAGGAGAGGCCATGGGAAAAAGCTACTGGGGAAGGGAGGGGCAGGTGAAGGGAGGCCAGAGATGCAGCTGTTACGTCTTCAGCCAGGAACATTCCACATGAATGCTGGGATTTGGTTGGCATGTGCGTGTGTGTGTGCATGTGTTTGGAGCATGTGTTTACACCAGTGTAAATTTATCTCTATCTCTTCACCTCTTGCCCTCCTGCCTTCTTTCTTATGTGTGTGCGTTAAGTCAACTGTTTCTACATTTCTATGAAGCATTCCTAGATGTCTGAAACACTACTCTCTCTAATGTGACCTTTTATTTTTATATTTTAGAGATAGGGCTTTGCTCTGTCACCCAGGCTGGAATGCAGTGGCATGACTATGGCTCACTGCAGCCTTATACTCCTGGGCTGAAGCAATCCTGCCTCTGGCTCCCAAGCAGCTGGGACTACAGGTGTGCACTACCACATCTGGCTAATTACTTTTATTTTTTGTAGAGATGGGGTCTTGCTATGTTGCCTACGCTGGTCTCGAACTCCTGGCCTCAAGTGACCCCCCTGCCTCAGCCTCCCAAAGTGCTGGGATTACAAGCGTGAGCCACCATGGCCAGCCTAGTCTGACCTTTTGGCGTCCATGCCACATACGTCATTCTCATCAACTCAGTGGTGCTGCTGTCCACTTCCTCCCAGGACTAGCTCAGACTCACTAGATGATTTCAGAATCTGCAGAATGTTCTTCCTCTTCTCCCAGTTTCTTCCTCAGCAATTTCAATTCCTTGCTGACAAATTCCTTGCCCCCTGAGACTCCAAAGACCTCTCTCTCTTAGCCACACCAGCCCCTATGGGCCAAGAACACCCCAGACCTGCTGTCCCATAGGTTTCCCTTTCTTGTCACAGCTTCCTTACCTGTAGCTCCCACTTGACTTATATCCTTCCTTAAATAAGACCACTCCACTTCCCTTAGTCTACCAGTTCTGCTCAGACTAAAGCATGGGTATTAGAGTTAAACTCAGGCTGTGCCATTTATCACCTGCAGGTTCTTTCACTCCCCCGAGCCTTGTTCAGAATTCCTCCCTGGGAGGGCTGCTGCTGGCTCCTCCGCATCCTTCCTGCTCTCCCTACCTTCACCTCCTTGGGGTGACCAGCCACTGCATTTCTCTCCCCTGATAAGGTACTCTCTATCTCATCACCCCATTTATTTCCTTTGATTTGCTCATTTATTGACTTCCTACTAAGCACCAGGCACTGGAACACAATATGAACAAAACAGACTAAAATCTCTGCCTTGGGGAGCTGATGTTTAGGAGGAATCCAGCAACTAACACATTAATGTGCGACAGAAGGACAGCTCACCCTCAAATATCCAAAGAAAATTTTGTTTTCTGTTCAGTATAACATAGAAGGATGAAGATTAAGAGCATGAAGTTTGGAGTCAGAAAGACCCAGTTCTCTGCTTTTTTTTTTTTTTTTTGAGACAAAGTCTCTCTTTGTCGCCCAGGCTGGAGTGCTGTTCCATGATCTTGGCTCACTGCAACCTCTGCCTCCTGAGTTCAAGGGATTCTCCTGTCTCAGCCTCCCGAGTAGCTTCGATTACAGGCATGCACCACCACACCTGGCTAATTTTTGTATTTTTAGTAGAGACAGGGTTTCACCACGTTGGCCAGGCTGGTCTCGAATTCCTGGCCTCAAGTGATCCACCCACCTCGGCCTCCCCAAGTGCTGGGATTATAGGAGTGAGCCACCACACCCGGCCTAATCTCTGCCATTCAACAGCTACATGAACAACAGCTCTCTGAGCCTATTTCCTCATGGGTAAAACAGGGATATTCGAATTTGTCTCACAGTGTTGTTAAGGATTAGATGAGATCATCATATGTGAAAATCATTCCATGCAGCTCTTCCCAGATGTCATGTGTTAAGCAGGTTTGATATATAATGAAACTAGGAAGGCACTACTGTCCTTTGCTGACACCTTCCCTTCTTGCTTTTATTCTTCCACGAAGCCACAAAACCATTTGGCTATTCTGGCCCACAATAATATCTTCCTTTTCAGAAACCCTTATTATACTTATATGTTGAAAGTTTTATGATTAGCTTTTTCTGTCACTTCATTTGATCTCCTGTTTATTTTGCATTTTTGGTCTTGCTTTTTTTTGTTTTTGGAGATGGAGTTTTACTCTTGTTGCCCAGGCTGGAGTGCAGTGGCGCGATCTTGGCTCACTGCAATCTCCGTCTCCTGGATTCAAGCAATTCTCCTGCCTCAGCCTCCCCAAGTAGCTGAGACTACAGGCACCTGCCACCACACCTGGCTAATTTTTTGTATTTTTAGTAGAGATGAGGTTTCACTATGTTGGCCAGGCTGCTGGTCTTGAACTCCTAACCTCATGATCTACCCGGCTCAGTCTCCCAAAGTGCTGGGATTACAGGCATGAGCCACCGCGCTCCGGCCTGGTCTTGCTTTCTTAACTAGATCATAAACTTCTCCAGTCAAAGGGTCATCTTTTGTGTTCTACTTGTATCTACTTCCTGTATCCCAACCACCTATCCCAGGATCAGGAAATGAAGCTCTTGGTGATTGACTGACATTGGCTCCTGGAAGGTAAAACCTGACTGTCAGATGGGAAAAGTAGGTACAGGGAACTCGGGTCCGAAAGCTCTGGGAAAGGTGGTGGCAGGGAGGAAGGCAGAAACAAAGTGGGGGGCAGTTCATCCATGAGCTCTGGCTCCCCATTTAAACTAGGAGTCCTGTTGAGCTGCCTTTACCTCTGTCTTTCCCATTGTGCATCTTCTCTTCTTCTTCCTCTGCACCTTCCTCTGCTGTGAAAACAAGTCCAGGGAGGCCAGTGACCCTTCAGCACAGGACAAGTTCAGAAAGAGGGTGAACAAAGCAACTGCTGAGGCTTGGGAGGAAACTCTAGCTAACAGCTCCTGGCTGCAGGCCTCCGAGGGTGCTTCAGCTCACCAGTCTGCACTTGTGTGGCCCACGCCCCAGCACTGTTGAATAGGAGCCCGTGAGCCCAGAGCCACAAAGAGCAGTGCAGTCACATCACTCACTTTCCTGACCGGGGCAGGGGGCGTGCGGTGTGGGGTTGCGTGCCTCCGTTCTGTGCCTGTCTGCCCTCAGCTGGTGATGACCAGGGAGACATCTAATGTCTTGCATTCAGGTTTAAGAAAGTGACCATACAATATATGGTGGGGGAATACCTAGATTAATATGGGGTTCTGTAAAAAAAAAAAAAAAAATCCGGATGTTTTAGCTGATGATAAACTTAAAATGACCGCACAGCGCAAAGTGGCTATGTGGGAAGCGCTAATGCTGTCTAAGGTGCTTTTCCAGGGGCCACTCAAGAGGGTCACAGATGCCTTGTGCTCTGCAGGGACAAGATCCCCTGTGATGGTCAGCAGGGTGCCCAGCCCTGGGCATGCACTTTGAATAGGAGCCTTGGAAAATGGCCACATCCTGGTGTGGTCAAGCAGGCTGGTAAGAGAAAACCATGTCATGGTTGGAAAGGTTGAAGGAATTGGGTGTAGCAGTCTACAGAGGAGAACACTAGGAAGGGTTATCATCTGCCATCCAACCCGTGACAGGTGAGCCTGCAGAGGAGGGACTGAGCTTGTCCTGGGTGGCTTTGGAGGACAGGGATAAATCAATTACAGAAAGGCAGATTTTGGCTCCCCACTGAGGAAGAACTTTCCAGTGATTAGAGTTGATCATGAATGAGCTCACTGGAAATATTCAGAGGACTGTTTTATTGGGTGGCAAGTTAGATTAAATGACTTCTAACATCCTTTCCAATTTTTTTCTTTTTCTTTTTTTTTTGAGATGGAGTTTTGCTCTTGTTGCCCAGGCTGGAGTGCAGCAGCGCAATCTCGGCTCATGCAACCTCTGCATCCCAGGTTCAAGTGATTTTCCTGCCTCAGCCTCCCGAGTAGCTGGGATTACAGGCATGCACCACCACGTCCGGTTAATTTTGTATTTTCAGTAGAGATGGGGTTTCACCATGTTGGTCAGGCTGGTCTTGAACTCCTGACCTCAGGTGATCCACCTGCCTCAGCCTACCAAAGTGCTGAGATTACAGGCGTGAGCCACTGTGCCTGGCCTCGATCCTTTCCAATTCTAGGATTCCATTATCTGTGAAAAAACTTTATAAAGATGAGGAGTACAAGCTATGTACATACAGTATGTATATACTGTATAGACTATATGTAAAGATAATCCAAGTATGTCCTCTCATTGGAACAAAAACCTGTCAAGTCACTGTCAAGGAGATAGTAAAAACGTGTTGGTGTTGGGCGAAGCTGTTCTATTCATTGAGAAATTGGTACCCTCACATGTAAAGGGAGTTTATGTCTGCATGTTAGAGGGATACCATGCCATGTGTGGCTTTGGTCCACATCTACCTGCAGGCTTCAGTGACTGAAAGAACATCAGGGAAAGGGGCCTCTGGGACTCTGGGTTTGATGTCTTGTCCTGGAGGGGAGTAAGATCTCTGGCTTAATGCTCTGAAGACCCAAGTTCTAGGACCAGCTTTCCCCCTTCAAGCTGCACGACCTTAGGCAGACAACTTTTCTGATAAGCATATGCAACATTTCTAAAGTAAGGGACTGGACAATGTGCTCTCTAAGGCACCTTCCAAATTACACTACATAATTTTGTTGAAACCATTCTTTCCTACTATGAGACACTGCTGAGTATTCCTATAACCTTTAAATTTTTGTGAAGCTATTTGGTCTCTATGTGCTTTATGCTTAATGGTATTTAATGACCTCTCACCCCAGCACGATGAACGCAGAAGCCACTTATTTTGCATAAACTCTAATAAGTGGCCATGAAGTACAAGTGTAGTTAATTTCCATGGCCCGAAATTCCCTAAGAAATTTCCTCTAAAAGTGGGATTTCTCTGGCATCTGTGGGGAGCTGTATTAGGGAAAGTGCCTTCTAATCACCTGTGAGGTCATCCCAAAGGCTGTCACCTCTTCTGTTCATGGGTACAGAGGGGAGCCGTGCTTCTGACGGGGGTTGAGAAACAGTGCTAGAATGGAGAGGGTGGCGCCATCAAACCAGAGAAGCAGCGTCTGACCTTCACTGGCTGGAAAGAGTAGCCTGGGCCACACACTCACTTTGGTCTGTATGAAAATAGGCAGATTTGAGAGCAGAGCTGGGGGCTCTGTCCAGTCCCATGACAACCCGAAACATGTGAGCTTTCTCCTACGAAGGGCTGAAACATACCCAAGGCTTGCCTTCCCTAAGAGTGTTTGAATAAATCTATGTGTTTGAATGGTCCATGGAAAAACTGCTTTATCTTTTTATTTAATAGCCCTGTTAAGCTACTTCAAGGTATTTAAAAGCACTACATTAGGTGGAAAGAAACAAAAGAGAACCATCAGTGTGAGTGACCTACAGCACTTAGGAAGGGAAACCATTAGTTTAACAGAAAACACGGAAACCCCACCGCTGTGAAATCGTTAGTGACTCTCTGGCCCCTACGTAACTGGCAGAGTCATGGGGATTCCTGGAGATAGGATGATATGTGAATGGCCTTTTATTTTCTCTCTCTTTCCTAGGTTTTATGTAAGGTAAAGGTCTTTGGGAAGTCACTGATGTGGCGAGGTGATGGAGAGACTGAGAAAGAAGTCACAGATGAGCTGAGCACGAGGAGTGGAAGAGGCGACAGACTCAGGTCATGAACTTCAGGTGAAATCAGAGCCTGGTCATGGACAAAAGGAGGGAATAGGCTTCAAAACCAAATCAAACAGGAGAGAGCAGAAAGGCAGGAGGGGAAGATCCAGAGCTTTCCTGGCTGATTCGGCTCCAGACTTCCAGAGAAGCTTCAGAATGAGGCGGTCGGTCAGGCCTAGGGAGAGAGCGGCTGTGGACAAAGCACAGATAGAAGACGGGGTAAGTAGGAAGGGGGCCTGCCTGCACTGAAAGGTCTGAATTTCTCCAAATTCAGCTTGCTCCACAAGATGCACTCCTGAGATAGCCTGAATGTGAAACCGCCCCTATGCAATCCTGTGTGACAAAGGCTCTCTGGGCGGAGACATCCAATGTGTTCCTAGAAGGCAAAGTTGGGTGGTGAAATGGGGTGGTGCGAGCTGGGTGGTGAGGTTCTGCCAGAGCTGGCGAGGAAGTGAGAAGGGCGTGGGCGAGGCAGGGGAGGCCGGGAAGCCGGGTGGGAGCTCTGGGTTTCACCTGAATGGAGCTCCTTCACCAGGGATGACATGGTGTTGGTGATGGAGTCAGCTGCCACCAGCAGGTCATTGCGGAGGTTTCTCCTCGTACCTGAGGAGAGGCAGAGCAGATGGGGATGCCAGGGGGGGTGAGCATGGAGAAGAGACGGCTGAGCAAACGCCTCCATTCTGCCAGGCCGGAGGACACAGGTGTGGAATACCTAAGGGGAGATGGGGCCGCAGCAGCTCCACCCACTCCCAGCCACACTGGGGGCAGGAGGCACCAGCCCACTGGTCCCTCTCCCTCTGCCCTCTCTACCTAGGGAGCAGCATCCTGTCAATTCCACGCTTTGCCACCACCACACAATCCAGAGCTGGGTTCCAGAATAAGCATTCCACCGAGGTCTTCCTCAGCCTTGTGGGGGCGGGGCTCTACTCTCCACAACCACCACCACCACCTCCCCTTCTCACCTCCAGCCCCAGCAGGACTTCCCTCTGAATCCCCACCCAACTACTTAATACTGCTGATCACTAGCTCCTCCGATGACTGTGGCAATGGCGTGCACACTATGCTGTCAGCACGGTCCCAGTTACAGTGCCTGTTACAGTCCCTTCTAGGCCAGGGAATTATTCCATCCAATTCCTCTGGAGGACACGAAGCTCAAAGGACAAAGCACTTCCCATAATCCAGAAAAAAGGGCAGAGAATCCCAGGAGGCCTGTTCTTGGCACACATCGGAAGCCTGCAGCCCTCCTGCTGGAGACCAGCCAGTCTCATGAGAAGGGGCCAGCACCTGACTTATTTACACTGTCTGTCAAAATCTGATCATTCAAGCCAAGAGCACAAAAGAGAAATGGAAAAACCTCAGCAGGAATCTTGTCCATGTTTGCAGATCCCTTCAGCTCCCTGCTGAACTCTGCTCCAGAAACTCACCTTGTGCAAAGGCCTCCTGCACGTCTCCCCCAACTCCGCTCAGTGAGTCCTGCGGACAGTGGGTGGGGGTGGAGCCGGCAGACGTGGAGCGCACTGGCATGGGCATCGGCCGGCCGCCTCCATGGGTGGGCGATGTATGTGGTGACCCTGTGGCCTGAGCCTGGAGATTCAAAGAGAGAAAATATGTTATCTCAAGTACCTGACCTCTTTGAGGAAGAAAGAAAGTACTTTTTCTCCGTCAACCGGAGCCAGCCAGCGGGCCTCAGTTCAGTGGTACAAGATCATACTTGAAAGGAAGGAGTCAGGCTGCTTCCAAGACTGGAGAGAGGAAGAAAAGGAAAAAAGGAAGGGGTCGTGCAGGGCAGGAAGAAAGAACATCATAAGAAGAGACCAAGAATGGGAGGGAAAGAAGAGGCTGGCACAGAGTGGTGGAGGACTCTCAGGAAGACAGAGTGAGCATATAGCTGGGCCAGGGCTCTAGAAGGGCTTGGCTAGCGGGGCAGGAAGTAACATGCAAACAGCTTTCATTTTGTTTGCAAACACATTCATGCACACGTTCTCATTTGGACCACCCCACCCACCCCCGGCAACCTGTGAGTGGAAAGGACATACGTGTGTGTGAGTGTGTGTGTATGTATATATTTATATTTGTATATGCTTCTTTTTTGGAGACAGAGTCTTGCTTTGTTGCCCAGGTGGAGTGCAGTGGTGCAATCTCAGCTCACTGTAACCTCCGCCTCCCAGGTTCAAGAGATTCTCCTGCTTCAGCCTCCCGAGTAGCTGGGACTACAAGCGTGTACCACCATGCTGGGCTAATTTTTTGTATTTTTAGTAGACACAGAGTTTCAACATGTTGCCCAGGTTGGTCTTTAACTCCTGAGTTCAGGCAATCTGCTTGCCTTGGCCTCCCAAAGTGCTAGGATTACAGGTGTGAGCCACCACACCTAGCCAGGGTGTATATTTTTATATCTATTTTATAGAAGGAAAAGAAAGCATTGTGTCAGGCAACACAGCTTGCCAGTGGGAGGCACGGGAAGAACCCCTTGACTCCAAGGGTGGCAGTGTGCACTCTGCAGGCTGCGCCCCCACTCCCCCAGGGCATGCTCTGAGCATGTGGGGAGCTTGGCTGCAGGCTGCAAGCGGGGCCATCGGGCCAGTCATGCCACACGCACTGCACACACACAGCGAGGCTGTCTGGGGCCATCCCGTAGGGACGAGGTGAAAAGGACACGTAGTAAACAGAAACTGAGCTTTCCTTGGGAGGCCCTGGTACAGTTGTGGAGAAAGTTTGGAGCAATGGGATAAAATAAATAAAAGGAGAAAACGAATCAAGGGCCGCTCACTGAGATGTGGGCTCTGGAGCTCTTCAGCACAACATGAACTGAGTGTGACAGGTAGACTAGGGTTTTCTGTGGAAGCAAAACTGGAAAAAATATAAGCCAAAGTGTGAGAGTGAGTTCAAATGAAGATAGTTATCCTTCTGGGGAGCTAGCTCAGAAACCCCACATACAAACAGAATTGGCCCTGAACAGGTAGACAGGCTGGACACACCATACCCCACTGCAGTGCTTCAACCGTGTGGCCACCAAACTCAACAGAAATGGATTGTTTTCTGTGGTTCTTACTTTGAATCATTTGTGTGTGTATGTGTGTGTGTGTGTGTATGTATGTGTGTGTATTTCAAGAAGTTAAAAAAATACAGAAAACTAAAAAGTACAACATAATTAACCACCCCAAATTGGTAACTTCATATCGTGTCAAATGTATTTCAACCTAAAAATATTGCAGATAAATCTGAAGACTGCTTTGACCACCAGTTCTTTCCTGTTCCAGTTCTTTCCTCTCCTCCCTTCAGAGGCAACCATTATCAAAGATTTTGGTGTGAAACTTTTAACCTATATGTGCATATATAGCTATGAATAATAAATGGTATTTCATGCTTTTAAATTTTGCATGAATGGTATTGTACTGCTCATATCACTTTGCAATTTGCTTTAATCACTTAGCATGCTTTCTGAGATCTTTCCATGATATAAATAAACATGAACTAAATCAAAATGGATCATAGTAACTATAAGAGCTAAAACTAAAATGGATCATAGTAACTATAAGGGCTAAAATTATAAAACTTCTCTAAGAAAACACCCAAACCATGATATGTAAAAACAAAACAAAACAGATAAACTGGCTTTCATTGAAATTTTAAACTTTTTCTTTTTCTTTTTTTTGAGACGGAGTTTCACTTTTTCACCCAGGCTGGAGTGAAGTGGCACGATTTTGGCTCACTGCAACCTCTGTCCCCTGGGGTCAACCGATTCTCCTGCCTCAGCCTCCAGAGTAGCTGGGATTACAGGTGCGTGCATGCCACCATGCCTGGCTATTCTTGTATTTTTAGTAGAGACGGGGTTTCGCCATCTTGGCCAGGCTGGCCTCGAACTCCTGACCTCAGGTGATCCACCTGCCTCAGCCTCCCAAAGTGCTAGCATTACAGGTGTGAGCCACTGAGCCCGGCCAAACCTCTGCTTTTCAAAAGACATCATTAAACAACATATGGACAAATCAATTCAGAATGAATCAATAACTTAAACATAGGAGCTGAAATTATAACATTCTTAGAAGAAAACATGGGGGGAAGGATTTATAATCTTGGATTAGGCAATGACTTTTTTTTTTTTTTTCGAGATGGATTCTCGCTCTGTCACCCAGGCTGGAGTGCAGTGGCGCTACCTCGGTTCACTGCAAGCTCTGCCTCCCGGGTTCATGCCATTCGCCTGCCTCAGCCTCCCGAGTAGCTGGCACTACAGGCGCCTGCCACTACGCCTGGCTAATTTTTTGTATTTTTCGTAGAGATGGGGTTTCACCAGGTTAGCCAGGATGGTCTCGATCTCCTGACCTCGTGATCCGCCTGCCTCGACCTCCCAAAGTGCTGGGATTACAGGCGTGAGCCACTGCACCCAGCCTAGGCAATGACTTTTTAGATATGACATCAAAAGCCCAAGCTATGAAAGAAAAACTAGATACACTGAGTATTATCAAAAGTAAAACTTTTGTGCTTTGAAGAATACCATCAAGAAAGTGAAAGTCAACCCCCAGAAAGGGAGAAAATGTTTGCAAATTATATATGATACATGATCTATATATAAAATATATAAAGAACTCCTCTTACAACTCAATAATAAAAGGATAAATAATATTGTAAAATGGGCAAAGGATCTGCAGAGACATTCCTCCAAAGATATATAAACGTCCAATAAGTACATGGAAAGATGCTCAACATTATTAGGGAAATGCAAATCAAAACTACAATGAGACACCACTGCACACCCACAAGGATGGCTATAATAAAAAAGACAGGTAGTAACAAGTGTTGGCAAGGATGTGAAGAAATTAGAACCCTAATACACTGCTGATAGAAATGTAAAATGGCCATAGGATAGGCCACAAAACAAGTCTCAGTAAATTTAAGAAAACCAAAATTATATCAAGTACTCTATCAGACGACATTAGAATAAAATTGGAAATCAACTCCAAAAGGAACCCTCAAAACCATGCAAATACATGGAAATTAAATAATCTGCTCCTGAATGATGGTTGGATCAACAATGAAATCAAGATGGAAATTTAAAAATTATTTGAACTGAATAATAGTGACAGAATCTATCAAAACCTCTGGGATATGGAAAAAGCGGTGCTAAGAGGAAAGTTCACAGCATTAAATGCCTGCATCAAAAAGTCTGAAAGAGCACAGACAATCTAAGGTCACACCTCACAGAACTGGAGAAATAAGAACAATTCAAGCCAAAACCCAGCAGAAGAGAAATAACAAACCCAGCAGAAGAGCAGAACTAAATGAAACTGAAACACACACATACAAAACAATACAAAAGATAAATGAAACAAGCCAGGCACGGTGGCTCACGCCTGTAATCCCAGCACTTTGGGAGGCCAAGGTGGGTGGATCACTTGGGGTCAGGAGTTCGAGACCAGTCTGGGTAACATGGTGAAACCCCATCTCTACTGAAAAAACAAAAATTAGCAGGGTATGGTGGTGCACGCCTGTAATCCCAGCTACTCGGGAGGCTGAGGCAGGAGAATCTCTTGAACCCGGGAGGTGGAGGCTGCAGTGAGCTGAGATCACACCACTGCACACCAGGCTGGGCAACAGAGCGAGACTCCATCTCAAAAATGAACGAACGAATGAGTGAATGAAACCAAAAGCTGGTTCTTTGAAAAGATAAACAAAATTGGTAGACCATTAGCAAGATTAACCAAGAAAAGAAGAGAGTAGATCCAAATAAGCTAAATTAGAAATGAAACAAGAGATACTACTACTGATACCACAGAAATGCAACAGATTTAAAGCTACTATGAACACTTTTACATGCATAAACTAGAAAACCTAGAGGAGATGGATAAATTCCTGAAAATATACAACTCTCCTAGATTAAACCAGGAAGATACAGAATCTCTGAATAGACCAATAACAAGCAGCGAGATTGAAATGGTAATAAAAAAATTGCCAACAAAACACAGTCCAGGACCAGATGGATTCACAGCTGAACTCTATCAGACACTCAAAGAAGAATTGGTACCAATCCTATTGACACTATTCCAAAAGAGAGAAAAAGAGGGAATCCTGTGTAAATCATTCTGTGAAGCCAGTATCACCCTAATACCAAAACCAGGGAAGGACATAAAACAAGAAAGCTACAGACCAATATCCCTGATGCACAAATCCTCAACAAAATACTAGTGAACCAAATCCAACAGCATATCAAAAAGATAATCCACCATGATCAAGTGGGTTCCATACCAGGGATGCAGGGATGGTTTAACATATGTAAGTCAATGAATGTGATATACCACATAAACAGAATCAAAAACAAAAGTCACATGATCGCTTCAATAAATGCAGAAAAAGCATTCGACAAAATCCAACATCCCTTTATGATTAAAACCCTCAGCAAAGCTGGCACAGAAGGGACATACCTTAATGTAATAAAAGCCATCTATGACAAACCCACAGCCAATATTATACGGAACAGGGGAAAGCTGAGAGCATTCCCCCTGAGAACTGGAACAAGACAAGGATGCCCACTTTCACCACTTCTATTCAACATAGTACTGGAAGTCCTAGCCAGAGCAATCAGACAAGGGAAAGAAACAAAGGGCATCCAAATCGGTAAAGAGGAAGTCAAACTGTCACTGTTTGCTGATTATATGATTGTATACCTAGAAAATTCTAAAGACTCATCCAAAAAGCCCCTAGAATTGGCAAATGAATTCAGCAAAGTTTCAGGATACAAAATTATTATACACAAATCAGTAGCTCTGCTATATATCAACAGCGACCAAGCTGAGAATCAAATCAAGAACTCAACCCCTTTCAGAATACCTGCAAAATAAAATAAAAATAAAATAAAATAAAGTAAAATAAAATACTTAGGAATACACTTAACCAAGGACATGAAAGACCTCTGTAAGGAAAACTATCAAACCTGCTGAAATAAATCACAGATGAGACAAACAAATGGAAACACATCCCATGCTCATGGATGGGTAGAGTCAATATTGTGAAAATAATCATACTGCCAAAAGCAATCTACAAATTCAATGCAATTCCCATCAAAATACCACCGTCATTCCTCACATAACTAGAAAACACAATCCTTAAATTCATATGGAACCAAAAAAGAACCCACATAGCCACAACAAGACTAAGCAAAAAGAATAAATCTGGAGGCATCACATTACTTAACTTCAAACTATACTATAAGGCCTCAGTCACCAGAACAGCATGGTACTGGTATAAAAATAGGCACATCCAATGGAACACAATAGGGAACCCAGAAATAAAGCCAAATACACCCAACTGATCTTTGACAAAGCAAACAAAAACAAAAAATGGGGAAATGACACCCTACTTAACAAATGATGCTGAGATAATCGGTAAGACACGTAGAAGAATGAAACTGGATCCTCATCTCTTACCTTATACAAAAATCAACTCAGGATGGATCAAAGACTTAAATCTAAGACCTGAAACCATAAAGATACTAGAAGATAACATCGGAAAAACCCTTCTAGACAATGGCTTAGGCAAAGACTTCATGACCAAGAACACAAAAGCAAATGCGACAAAGATAAATAGATGGGACTTAACTAAACTAAATAGCTTCTGCACAGCAAAAGAAATAATCAGCAGAGTTAACAAACAACCCACAGAGTGGGAGAAAATCTTCACAAACTATACATCTGACACAGGACTAATATCCAGAATCTACAAAGAAAACAAATCAGCAAGAAAAAAACAATTCTATAGAAAAGTGGGCTAAAGGACATGAATAGAAAATTCTCAAAAGATGATATACAAATGGCCAACAGCTATATTGGAAAATGCTCCAGTTACTAATTATCAGGGAAATGCAAATCAAAATTACAATGCAATACCACCTCACTCTTACAACAATGGCAATAAAAAACTCAAAAAATAATAGATGTTGGTGTGGATGCAGTGAAAAAGGAACACTTTCATACTGTTGGTGGGAATGTAAACTAGTACAACTACTATGAAAAACAGTGTGGTGATTCCTTAAAGAACTAAAAGTAGATCTACTGTTTGATCCAGCAATCCCATTACTAGGTATCTACCCACAGGGAAGTAAGTCATTATACAAAAAAGATACTTGCATACACATGTTTATAGCAGCACAATTTGCAATTGCAATTGCAAAAATATGGAACAAGCCCAAATGCCCATCAATCAATGAGTGGGTAAAGAAAATGGGATATATACACCATGGAATACTACTTAGCCATAAAAAGGAATGAAATAATGGCATTCACAACAACCTGGATGGAACTGGAGACTATTTTTCTAAGTGAAGTAACTCAGGAATAGAAAATCAAACATTGTACATTCTCACTCATATGTGGGAGCTAAGCTATGAGGACACAAAGGCCTAAGAATGATACATTGGACTTTGGGGACTCGGGGAAAGGGTGGGGTGTGGCAAGGGATAAAAGACTACACACTGGGTACGATGTACACTGCTTGGATGATGGGTGTAGCAAAATCTCAGAAATCACCACTAACAAACTTATGCATGTAACCAAATACTACCTGTTCCCCAAAAACCTATTGAAATAAAAAAACTTAAAAATTTTAAAAAGTTTATGTATCACATAATATGTATACATAAATATATAAATCACATTATACATATTTACAAATATATACACATAAATATATCAATCACATAATATACATGTATATTTGTGTACATAAATATATAAATCACGATATATACATAAATATAAATATACATAAATCTGTATTTATGTATATTTAAATATTTATATACATCTCTCTAACCACATCAGCATCAGAGTTTCTAGCAATAGCAAATATTCAAAATCTATGTGACAAAATCATGATTAAACAAATTAATACATGAATAAATCATTGCAACTGATTTGTAGGTATTTCTCACATAATTGATAAAGGTACTTCCAGTGAGCAAAGAAGCTAGATAAAAATTTATGTTGTGAAGAAAGCACTACAGATGGAATTTGCATTCTTATTTCAGCATTTTCTTTGAGTAAATAAATTAATCCTACTGAATCTTAGTTTTCTCTTACATAATATGGAATATTATAAAAGGATTAATAGACAGTGTAAGTTTAAAAAATGTAGCCCAGAATTATATATAAGAAGCCCTAATTAAATATTCCCTCCCTCCTTCTTGAAGACTGGTGCTAGGATGGTTCATAATTGCAAAAATACAGAACCAGCCCAAATGCCCATCAATCAATGCGTGGATAAAGAAAATGTGGTAAATGCATACCATGGAATACTACTCAGTCATAAAAAGGAACAAAACAATGGCATTCATAGCAACCTGGATGGAACTGGAGACCATTATTCTAAGTGAAGCGACTCAGGAGTGGAAAACTAAACACTGTATGTTCTTATCCACAAGTGGGAGCTAAGCTATGAGAATGCAAAGGCGTACGAATGATACACTGGTCTGCAATCCCAGCACTTTGGGAGGCCAAGATGCATGGATCACTTGAGGACAGGAGTTCGAGACCAGCCTGGCCAACATGGTGAACCCTCATCTCTACTAAAAATACAAAAATTAGCCAGATGTGGTGGTTCATGTCTGTAACCCAGCTACTTGCGAGGCTGAGGCAGGAGAATCACTTGAACCCAGGAGGTGGAGGTTGCAGGGAGCTGAGATTGTGTCACTGCACTCCAGTCTAGGTGACAAAGCAAGACCCTGTCTCAGGAAAAAAAAAAAAAAAAAAGAATGATACACTGGACTTTTGGGACTTGAGGGAAAGGGCGGGAGGGGGGTGAGGGATAAAAGACTACACATTGGGTACAGTATACACTGCTTGGGTGATGAGTGTACCAAAATCTCAGAAATCACTAGAGAACTTATCCATGTAACCAAACCCCGCCCCTGTGTTCCCCCAAAACCTACTGAAATTTAAAAAAAGGAACTTAAAAAAAAAAAAGACTGGTGCTAGGGATAGCTCTTGTGACCATTCTGCAGTATCGTTAATGTTCTTTTTTCCTAACATTAAAACCTCAATCTGAGCACTGTTTTGTCTCCCTCACTACTTTTCCTTTTACCACCTTCCAATCCTTCACTGTCATGTATTTGTAGACTGCGATTCTAGGAAAATCTCAACAATTTCTGAATTGAATAGAAGTTAAAAGGGATAAATTTGTCTTGAGATTTTAGATAACTTAATTTCTTTAAGCCATCTATGGAATAAAGATCAAATGTCACCCCCCCACCCCCTCCCCACCCCCACAAAGTAAAACAGTACAGCTGCTTTGGACAGACTGGCAGCAATTCCATTCATAGGTATATAGCCATGAGACATGAAAACATGTCCACACAAAAATCTGAACCCAAATGTTCATAGCAGCGTTATTCGACATAGCCAAAAAGTCAAAACCACTCAAATGTCCATTAATTCGGGAGGCCAAGGGAGAATTGCTTGAATCTGGGAGGCAGAGGTTGCAGTGAGCTGAGATTACGCCACTGCACTCCAGCCTGGGCGACAGAAAGAGACTCCACTCTGTCTCAAAAAAAAAAAAAAAAAAAAAAAAGAAAACATTATGCTACATGCAAGAAGCCAGTCACAGAAGACCACATATTGTATGATTCTATTTATATAAAATGTCCAGAATAGGCAAATCTCAGGGCACAGGAAGCGGGATAAGAATCTCTGAGGGCTGGTTTCAGAGTTTGCCTGGAAAAGCCTAGATTAAGTGACCAGTTCAGACAGAGTGGGAACTCAAGATAGAAATTAAATCCACTTAAAGAAAAAGAATGGGCCGGGCCCAGTGGCTCATGCCTGTAATCCCAGCACTTTGGAAGGCCAATGTGGGTGCATCACCTGAGGTCAGGAGTTCGAGACCAGCCTGGCCAACATGGCGAAACCCTGTCTCTACTAAAAATACAAAAATTAGCTGGGCGTGGTGGCGCATGCCTGTAATCCCAGCTACTCGGGAGGCTGATGCAGGAGAATCACTTGAACCCAGGAGGTGGAGTTTGCAGTGAGCCGAAATGCTGCCGCTGCCCTCTAGCCTGGGCGACAGAGTGAGACTCTATCTCAAAAAAAAAAAAAAAAAAAAACCATGACCTCTGAAATGCTAACACACTTCACTGTAAGACAGATGGCCAAGCCAGCATTAAACATATGGCAAGGACTCAGGAATCTCCCTCTGTATGATCTGGGCCCGGCACCATGGCCTGAGGACTGCACTTCAGAGTCACAAGACCCAGGTTAACATCCAGGCTGCTTTGTAACAGAATGACACTGAACCTTTGCAAGTACTTTGATATTGAAATGATGATGGGGGATGAGACAAAAGGGGTAGGCAGGGTAGCCAGCCACATGTGTCTAAAGCTCTAGCATCTGGAAGTGAAACCTCCTGCCCACCATCAGCCTGGAAATAATCAGACCCTCTTCCTGGGATCATCGCCCAGGACATGCCTTCTGAGGAAGATAAAAACCAGATTCTAGAAGTTGTGTTTGTCCAGAGCAGTTGAAAGAGAAAAGCTACAACTTCTGGGCAGGTGTTATTTCTCCATGGGTCTTATGCCCCAGCCCTTGGCATTAGAATCATACTGGATGAAAATGAAGCCAGGAAAGAGCTGTCAGGGCCCTCCGTGAATTCTGATTTGGGTAGGGTAATACCAGTTTGCAATCCTGGGTGGGTCAGAGGCAGAAGTGATAGCCCACTAGTATGCACCAGCTTTTGCCAGGCCTGAGGCTGAGGGTTCAGGAAGCCCGGAGACTGGAGCTGATCTTGGATGAGGTATACATCATGCAAGGGATGTCAACCAACTCTGTTCCTTGGTGGTTTTGACAAGAAAGCAAAAGTGTGGGCCTGTCCACACTTGACTCTGTTGATGGGACCGTGCTCTCTCTTGCCATTCTCTCTGCTGGGAGTGCTACTCTCCCCCATGCTGTCTGACTGGCTCCTGCTGGTCCCCTGGGCATCAATCTCACTGCCATCTCCTCTGGGATGAGACAATGTCTTTCTGAGATGCTCCCACGGAACCTTGTGTGTCTCCATCACAGCACTATCTCGCTTCTTAAATTCCATCCTCTGAATCCCTGTGCTTAGCACTGGTAAATTCTTGATTAATAAACACTTGTTAAATGACAATGAAGGGCATCACGTTTTTGGCCCTTTTTCTTCTGTCATGAAAAGTGGAAAAGAACAGGAAAAGGGCTAGAGCAGGTAGTAATCTCCAGGGAGTAATACATCTATCAGTCGTCAGTGAATCTTTTCTTTTTTGAGACGGAGTCTCACTCTGTCACCAGGCTGGAGTGTAGTGGCATGATCTTGGCTCACTGCAACCTCCACCTCCCAGGTTCAGATGATTCTCCTACCTCAGTCTCTTGAGTAGCTGGGACTACAGGCGTGCGCCACCACGCCCAGCTAATTTTTATATTTTTAGTAGAGATGGGGTTTCACCATGTTGGCCAGTATGGTCTCAATCTCTTGGCCTCATGATCTACCCGCCTTGGCCTCTCAAAGTGCTGAGATTACAGGTGTGAGCCACTGAGCCTGACTTTTTTTTTTTTTTTTTTTTTTTGAGACAGGATCTTGCTCTGTCTCCCACACTGGAGTGCAGTGGTGTGATCTCGGCTCACTGCAACCTCCGCCTCCTGGGTTCAAGCAATTCTCGTGCCTCAGCCTCCTGAGTAGCTGGGATTACAGACGTAAACCACCACATCTGGCTAATTTTTTGTATTTTTAGTAGAGACAGAGTTTTGCCATGTTGGCCAGGCTGGTCTTAAACTCCTGTCCTCATGTGATCTGCCCACCTCAGCCTCCCAAAGTGCTGGGATTACAGGAGTGCTGGGCCTAGCTAACCAGTGAGTCTTTATGTGAGATACTTTAACTAGATAAGCAAATGTGGTCACCAGACCTCTAAGATGGCCCCAAGTGACCTTCCCCTGCACTCATATCCGGGTGTAGTCTCCTCCCCTTCGATGTGGGCTGGGCCTACTGACTCGCTGCTAATGAATCAGACAAGTGGGATATCACTTCCAAGGAGAGGTTATAGAAGACTCTCTCTTCCTTGCTCTCACTCTCTCCTGCTTCCTTGTCCTGGTGAAGGCAGCTGCCATTCTGTGAGCCGCCCTGGGAATGGGCCCTGTGGCAGGACCGATGGTGGCTTTCAGCCATCAGCCAGCACCAAACTGAGGCCCTGTGTCCAAGGAACCATGAGGATCTGAGTCCTGTCAAGAGCCACATGCTGCTGGGCCTTGAGGTGACAACGCCTTGATGGCAGCCTTGTGCGAGACACTGAACTGAGGGGTCCGGGAAGACGGCAGCTGGGTTGCTGTGAGGTAATCCATACTTGTTATTTATTAGTAAACACGTGTTCTCCCAAGCAGCTACGTTTTGGGGTACGTTGTTGTATAGCAACAGCTAACTCATATGCTAAGGTTAAATTTTAAAAATACATTATTAGATCAATCCCATATGATGACATCTGATGAATTCTGACATATGTGAGACCAGAACCAGAGGCCCTCAGAGGAACAAGCCAAAGAGCCCAGGAAAGAGGCCTCCAGATGAGACGGGAGGCAGGGATATACAATCGAGAAAAAAACTTCTCTGATTTGGGAATGTGCAGAGGGCCCTGAGGACATCAGCCTGTTCTGACACCAGAAGACTCACCTCTTCACTTTGTCAGCCACGACCGGGGCCTAGAGGCATTTCTCAGCTGCAAACTCATTGACCCTGAAGAACAGGGAAAGCTGCAGGCTCTCTGGCTCTTACCACATCCCAGGTGGGCACTGAGGAGGCAGCGTGCTTCAGTGAAAAGGGCACAGAGTGAGATTTTGGGAGATCTGGGCTCTTCTTGTGATTCTGTAGCACATGCATTTTAAGTTTTCTGGGGCTCAGTCTTATTTGTAAACTGAGGGAACTGAACTGGATAAAAACTGTATTTTTCAGATATAAAATTCTGTGACCTCTGATCTTCGCTAAGTTAACCTCATCTCAGACATAGCAAGAACCAACACTCTGCTTCAGTTCTGACCATTCTGGCCGTGAGGAATGCTCTTCTGGGGTCCCAGCAGCATCTTGGTCACGTCATGGCATATTCTGCTTTTAATTTTCCTTTCTCACGAGTGGAGTCAGTACCATAGCTGCTGGCCACTGAGGCCTTGTGCAGATGATGCTGAGGAGGAGGTGTAGGGAGAAGGCTACTCTGTAGAAGATGGAACTATCTCAGGAACGAGTTTGAAATAAGGCCCTTCTAACTAAATAAGCACAAACTAGAGTGTGTGGCGCACATGCAGTCTGAGAAGCCTTCTGTGCACAGCAACATTCCTGACGTGCTGACAGTCACCTCTGAATCTGGCTGGAGTTTGTTCATTCTGTTTACTTGATAGGCACAGGCCAGACAGAACACACTAAAAATCAAGATGGAGCACCGCACTGTGCAAATGCACCTCGTCTCAAAAGCACAGATGGGCTTTATGTTCAGAGAGGCAGGCTCTTCTCCATGGAGACTGCTGAACACTCGCTCAGTGTGAACCAGTCTAGAATACGTGGCACAGTGGGAGACTTGGGGGGGGGCATCACAGTTGGCACCCTGAGATTACAGGAAACCTGAGAAACACCTAGAAATCTGCAAAGGTAGAGGAACTAGTCAGGTGGCTCGAAGGATGGGGATGTGCTGTCCAATGATGGGAACAAAAGACTCTTGTGCCTTTGGGTTTCAGCTGCCAGGAGAGGGCAATTCACCTGGAGAAGCAAGGGAAGCTCTGCAATGTGCCACTCAGTGTTTTAAGGTTTCCTGATACAAGGACAGTGGAATCTTGTTGTAGTACAAGCTGTAACAAAGGCTTGAGTCCAGTACAGGCCAATCATGTGTCTAACCAATAACTAAACACAATAAATGCCCTGTGACTCAGGTTCTCTCAATAAAGAGGTCCCTTGTATAACAGTTGGAAACAATTCTGTTGCAAATGTAGAGCCAGTGAAACATTACAATCTGATAAGCTCTCTAGACTGCTGGCTCTTCATTTTCAAATCAGCAAAGACCCTGAGAACCCGAGAAAGCTCTGCATCATGTTCCAAGAAAAGTGTTCAGAAATTACAAATTCAGAGGGTTCATGACCCCAGCAAACTAGCTTGTTTTAGTCCAACATTCATTTTTCATTTCAGGAGGCTGAGGTCAAGAGCGGTCACAAGGTCACCACAAAATCAGTAGATAGGCTAGGACTGGTCCCTGGGTCTGCTAATTGCCTCAAACTGCTAGGAGAAAAGTAAGCAAGTAAGCATATTAGGATCACAGCACAATGTTTCTGACACTAAAAGGAACACGGATCAGTCAAGACTTCTGGCAATTGACCCTAACCATGATTTTCCAGGGGACAGTCAATTTCATTCCCAGCAAGGAAATGTGAGAATGGAGAATACGGGGATTATGAAAATCTCTTATCTATAAAACCAATCTCATATTGGAGACAAAACAGGTACAGAAAATGCCAGAGAAGGTGCCCTGAGGACATGGGGATCCTTCACCAGCTCTGCATCTGAGCACAGAGGCAGGGACTCACATGCTGTGGCAGAGAGAACTGGCCAGGAGACCAGCTGCACAGAGAGAAAGGCGCTGTCTTTAGTAGGAAAATGATACTGCACTGTTCTTGGCCATGCTTGGGTGGCCCCAGCAGGATGCCTGGCACATAGTAGGGGCTCCAAAAATAGGACTTCCCTTCTTTCTTTTTCCTCATGGAACAGGGAAGAATTTTTAATCCTCCTGGTACACATTATAGTCAGGTAAACAAGGCCAGAGAGCCTTGTGGCAAAAAGCCTGACTTTAAGAGTTAATGCCCTCTGCAGAGCATTCATAACGGCATCCCCCTCCACACGCACACGCAACTAAAACTTGGAGCTAAGCTGTTATCATGGTAACAGAATGGAAGACACTTTAGTCTCCATTTCTATCTCCCTGACTCATGGACACCTGCCAGGTAGCAGATGGCCTGTGTGGACAATTACCTTCATTTTGCTGCAGTGTATTTAAATTAAACAAAGTGGCCTCTTTGCTGCCGATTTTCAGAGGCCCTCTCAGAGAAACAAAAAACAATGATGGGAGAGAGTTGCTGCAAGTCTGAAATTTAGGCAACCGTGAATGTATAGAGAACTGGGATATGTAGAGAATAGCCTTTGTACATTTTTTTTCTTCAAGAAAAAGTTAAAAACCCCACATAACTATTCTGAGCTGGTGCTGGTGAAGACTGTGCTAGGAAGATGCAGATGTCTCATCAAAGCGGAAGTGAAATGAGGGAGAGGTGATGGGGCTATCTGATGCTGCACTGTCTGTCCTGCTGTGAGAGTTGGAAATAATTGCCTCACATGACAAGAGTTAAGACTATCGGGAGTTAGGACTGGCAATGGAAGCGCTCAGAGAATGGAGAATGAGGGTGAAGGAGAGACGCAACCAAATGGCCATGAGCAAAGAAGCAGGGAGTGAATGTGCCTGGACACCTTCCCTGCTTAGCAGAGGCGCCCACCTGCAAGTTTAAGTGCTGTGGAGCCTTTTATTGATTTTTATTTTCTATTTCTTTCAACGGCCCTGGTCAGCATGGAAGTGGAGTCTTTTAAAGATGAACTTGGCTTCCAGACACTGGAGAGAGGGGCTAAAGAGTTCTATAAAGTCTCTCTTACCACCGTTAACACATTTACCTATCATGTGTCTGTTGGAAGGATGAGGCCACCAGAAAGTCTGCCATGGGGTCTCTCTGCAGAGGGGTGACATCTGTTTGTTCCCACATCATGTCAGGAACCTCAGGGCTCACGCATAACCTGTCCCTCACTGTGATGGCTGGTGAGGCAAGCTGCGAGAAGACAGGAAGCAGCTATTCGAGGACTGCTGGATGATTTGTGATCACGGTGTTGCCACCGGCAGGTTACGGTTCTCAATCTTCATGATTCTGTCCCTATTCAAGTTACACTAAATTATATAGAAGACAAAGCTTATGCTAAGAATTAGAGAGTGAGGGCAAGGTGTACAATTATCTTTCTTGGTAGAAGGAAGAAGGTGTATTAAATTTCTGGGACAAAGAACAACCTATTAAAACTCAAGATAAACCTATAGATAAAAAGAAAGTTGGAATGTAAACTTTTAGATAGAGAAACTCATAAATTCCAAGCCTAGAATTACCTCCTTTCTGTTTCTCCCAGTTTGCCTAGCCCTATTTGAAAATGGTATCCCACTAGTCTTTTTTTTTTTTTTTCTTTTCAAGACAGAGTCTCACTCTGTCACCCAGGCTGCAGTGCAGTGGCGTGATCTCGGCTCACTGCAACCTCCGCCTCCTGGGTTCAAGCAATTCTTGTGCCTCAGCCTCCCGAATAGCTGGGATTATGGGCGCCCGCCACTACACCCAGCTAATTTTTGTATTTTTAGTAGAGATGGGGTTTCGCCATGTTGGCAAGGGTGGTCTCGAACTCCTGACCTCAAGTGATCCACCTCCCTTGGCCTCCTAAAGTGTTGGGATTACAGGGGTGAGCCACTGCGCCTGACCTGTATACCACTAGTCTTCACTGCAAGATTTCAAAGCCAGTTCTCTTCAAAATGATGAGAGACCTCACCAATCAAGAGAAAAATACCTATACAATGAATGCCAAACACTCAGATTGCATACTAGAAACAAAAACTAGGCTAGGCTAGGTTCTCAGGAGGATGCGGTCCTTATTCAGACAGCTAAATCTATTAGCAGGAAGGCAGCTGGGACCTATCAGTGGGTTTTAAAATTCAATGAGCTTAATGTAAATGTTACTTATAGGTAAGCCAAACTTGTGTGGTGAGGTACGGCACCTTTATTCAACAAGGACACGCTGCACTTTGTTAAGTTCCTGTTATATATAATATAGTGGTTAGAGTCCAGGCTTCGCAATTGGATAAACCTAGTTTTTGTTTTTCTTTTTGAGATGGGGTCTTGCTATGTTGCCCAGGTTGGTCTTAAACTCCTGGCTTCAAGTGATCCTCCCACCTCAGCCTCCCTCATAGCTGGGATTACAGGCGTGTGCTGCTGTGCCCAGCCTCGATGAACCTAGTTTGGATTCCGGCTGCCATTTACTAGCTGTGTGATCTTGAGCAATTACCTAACCTGTCTGCACCTACGGTTCTTCATATGTACAGTGGGAATAACAATATCTACCCTCTCAGGTTGGTGAGGATGAACATGAAACACTCCACACACTTGGTCCATAGAGTGATACCTGTTGTTCTTCTACTTTGAAAGGTACTAGGGGTAGGGGGCTATGCAGCTGAGGCAATGTCTCCACTCTCAGCAGACCTATCCCGAGGGAGTCAGGTACGTATGCAACCAGCACACCAAACAGGATGAAATAGGGGCCACAGCAGAGGAACAGAGGAAAAGCAGCCTGGCCTGATGTTATGGAACAGGGTTAAGTTTGGTAGAAGAGGTGGCAGCTGAGAGTATCTCGAGGGGTACAACTGCAATGGGCAGAAGAGGCTTGGAAAGGGCAAACCAGGCAGGGGACAGTACATGACCGAGGGTACTGGGCTGGAGAGATGAGGCTGGAGTGTGAGGAACAGGGAAGACCTGTAGCAGGAGAGGAGAAGTAAAGGAGAAGTGGCGACGGTGAGCAGCCAGAGCCGTAAATGAGCAGCTTATTTAACAGACAACAGATAAGGGCTGGGCATGGTGCGTCACACCTGTAATCCCAACACTTTGAGGGTCTGAGGTGGGTGGATCACCTGAGGTCAGGAGTTCAAGACCAGCCTGGCCAGCATGGTGAAAGCCCGTCTTTACTAAAAATACAAAAATTAGCCAGGCATGGTGGCACGTGACTGTAATCCCAGCTACTTGGGAGGCTGAGGTAGGAGAACTGCTAGAACCCAGGAGGCAGAGGTTGCATGCAGCGAGTCGAGATAGTGCCATTGCACTCCAGCCTGGGTGACAAGAGTGAAACTCTCCCAAAAACTAAAAAATAATAGGCCACAGATAGGAAAACTATACAACCCGTGGAAAATCCAACTTGCCACCATTATTTTTTTTTATTTGTTATTTTTTGACACAGAGTTTTGCTCTGTCTGGAGTGCACTCAGGCTGGAGTGCAGTGGCAAGATCGTGGCTCACCACAGCCTCGACCTCCTGGGCTCAAGTGATCCTCCCAACTCAGCCTCCCGAGTAGGTGACACCATGCCTGGCTAATTACTGTATTTTTGGAGAGATGAAATTTTGCCATGTTGCCCAGGCTGATTTCAAATGCCTGGGCTCAAGTGATCCATCTGCTTCGGCTTCTCAAAGTGCTGGGATTTCAGGCATGAGCTACCATGCTTGGCCCAACTAACCACCATTCAAAATAAAATGTTCTGGCTTGGGTGCAGTGGCTCACACCTGTAATCCCGGCACTCTGGGAGGCTAAGGCAGGCAGATCACTTGAGGTCAGGAGTTCAAGACCAGCCTGACCAACACAGTGAAACCCCATCTCTACTAAAAATACAAAAATTAGCTGGGTGTGGCTGTGGGTGCCTGTAATCCCAGTTACTCGGGAGGCTGAGGCAAGAGAATCACTTGAACTGGAAAGCGGAGGTTGCAGAGAGCCAAGATTGCGTCATGGCACTCCAGCCTGGGCGACAGAGGAAGATACCATCTCAAATAAATAAATAAATAAATAAATAAATAAAATGTTCTACTTTTTTTCACCACCAGTTTTGCTTTTTGCTTTGTTGTTGTTGTCTTTTTTTTTTTTTTTTTTTTAACAGACCATGAGCCAAGAATGATTTTTACATTTTTTAATGGTTACATTTTAAATGGTTATATACTACCTACATAATATCTGGTTTGGCCTGGAAAGCCTGAAATATTTACTATCTAATCTTTTAAGAAAATGCCTGCTGACTCCTGCTACAGGCAAAGGCAAGAGAAGCCAGTGAAGGTTTCTAAGGAGGGGAGGGATGTGGCCAGTCTAGTCTGTGCTCAGGAATCGAGCTCTGGGCAATGGCAGGGAGGAACTGAGAAACGAGAGACTGGAGACAGGGTTCTATCAATAAAGAGGCTTTTCCAAAACTAGTTGACAGATAATGGAGGCTGGAATGAGGTACAGGAATAGAAAGAGGGAGAGCAACTTTTGGGAGAAAAAATGGACTAGAAGTTGGCAACTGAGAGGGAAGAGCAGGAGGCTGGCGATGGCTGGCAGGGATACGGCGGTGCTGGTAACAGCATCAACAGAAGCAGGAAATATGTGCAGAAGAGGGATCTGTAGGGTCCCACCCTTCCCATAGCCAAACTTCAGAATAACGGGTTCTGAGAATGCCAGGGAGGCTCATACTGGTATCACAGAGAAAGGTTCTCTGGACTCAGAGCAGGGCTTCCAATTAACAAGGGGGCAATTTTACTTGATAGGGGCCTGAGAGTAGAGGCTACTACTGGCGCTTAGTGGGTAAAGTTAAGGATGCTGCTAAACATCCTTAACAGCCTGACCAACATGGAGAAACCCTGTCTCTACTAAAAATACAAAAAAAAAAAAATTAGCCAGGTGTGGTGGAGCATGTCTGTAATTCCAGCTGCTTGGGAGGCTGAGGCAGGAGAATTGGTTGAACCTGGGAGGCGGAGGTTGTGGTGAGCCGAGATGATGCCATTGCACTCCAGGCTGGGCAACAGGAGCGAAACTTTGTCTCAAAAAAAAAAAAAAAAGAGTTCAAGACTTCAAGACTAGCTTGGCCAACATTGGCCAACATAATGAAATCCCATCTCTACCAAAAAAAAACACATATGTTTTTCTACAACACCTATGACAACTACTTGCAAAAACAGAGTTATCTGGCCCCAAATGTCACTAGTGCTGAGAATGAGAAGGATGGCTGAGGGCGACTTAGTCATGAGGTCCTACAGAGAATGGTCTGCCCAGGGCTATTTTCCTGGGTGGTGAGCTGCTGTGGAAAGAAGGGCAGGCAGCCAGCAGCCTCAGGTTAGTTAGACCTTTAAGGGACCCAAGAATAGACTGCCGTATCTTCTGCACATTGGGATATCCTGGGGTGGCTACAGATCTGAGAGTCTCCTAGAATCTCTCGTGATTTTCTGAGGTCTGAGCAGGTTAAAAATTGGAGTTGAAATTTGCACTGTGAAAGCAATTAACAGAGAATTGTATATACACTTAAATTAATAATACATAATAATAAAATAACTGAAGGGTCTATGGTTAGCCATCTGTGCAGAGCAGTGGTGTGCTGGCATGGATCCTTACTATAATAAAAGTACCACTTCAGCAAATGACATGACATTTCTCAAAAGAAGATATACAAATGGCCAACGAACATATGAAAAAATGCTCAACATCACTAACCTGAGGGAAATGCAAATCAAAACCCCAATGAGATTACTACCTTACTCCTGCAAGAATGGTCATTATCGAAATGTCCAAAAACAGTGTATGTTGGCATGGATGTGGTGAAAAGGGGATGCTCATACACTGCTGGTGGGAATGTAAATTAGCACAACTACCATGGAAAACAGGATGGAGATTTTTTGAGGAACTAAAAGTAGACCTACCATTTGATCCAGCAATCCCACTACTGGGTATCTACCCAAAGGAAAAGAAGTCATTATATGAAAAAGACACATGCACACATATGTTTATTGCAGCCCAATTTACAATTGCAAAGATACAGAACCAACCTAAGGGCCCATCGACCAATGAGTGGATAAAGAAAACGTGGTATATAAACACCATGGAATACTACTCAGCCATAAAAAGTAATGGAATATCTTTTGCAGCAACCTGAATGGACCTGGAGGCTACAGTTCTAAGTGCGGTAGCTCAGGAATGGAAAACCAGATGCTGTATGCTCTCACTTATAAGTGGGAGCTAAGCTATAAGTATGCAAAAACACAGAGTGATATAATGGACTATGGAGACTCAGAAGGGAGAGGTTGGGAGCGCGGTGAAGGATAAAAAACTACGTATTGGGTGCAATGTACACTAGTTGGGTGACGGGTGCACCAAAATCTCAGAATTTGCCACTAAATAACTCATCCATGTAACCAAAAACCACTTGTACCCCAAAAGCTACTGAAATTTAAAAAAAAATTAACAAAGTACCACTTGGCCGGGCACAGTAGCAATACTTTGGGAGGCTGAGGCAGGTTGATCACTTGAAGTCAAGAGTTTGAGACCGGCCGGGTGCAGTGGCTCACACCTGCAATCCCAGCACTTTGGGAGGCAGAGGCGGGCAGATTACCTGAGGTCAGAAGTTCAAGACCAGTTTGACCAACATGGAGAAACCCTGTCTCTACTAAAAATACAAAAAAATTATCCGGGTGTGGTGGTGCATGCCTATAATTCCAGCTACTTGGGAGGCTGAGGCAGGAGAATCACTTGAACCTGGGAGGTGGAGGCTGCAGTGAGTGGAGATCATGCCATTGCACTCCAGCCTGGGCAACAAGAGCGAGACTCTGCCTCAAACAAACAAACAAACAAACAAACAAAAAAAACAGTACCACTTCAGCTACAGTTAACTGCATTGCCTGTAATTTTATAAAACAGCTTTCTACTTTTCTTTTTTTAAACATCAGGGCATCTATATTGCAGCTCCAAATGCATACTGCCAAACCATGATTAAGAGTAAATGGAGAAAAGTGTAAAGAGTCTACAGTACTTGTTATAACATGCATCTTTTAGCTGAAACTAAGCAGACGTTCTTTTCCATAAAGGACGCTTCAAACCTTAGCATTACCATTACTATGGAACATCAGAACCAACCTGAGGGTCAGCTATAAAACCTGTTACCCTAGAGACTGGTACAGCTTCATGATTTGACGAAATGCCTCCAGATGCTCTCAGAGTGAAGGGTTATGGAGACAATCCCATGCTGAGAGAAGAGGCTGGGGTGAGGCACAGCAGAGAGGAAGAATGCCAGAGAAACCTGTCCTGCTGGAGACATGGCCAAGAATCACGCAGGTGAGCCACAGGAGAAGGGCATCAGGGATGCAGCTGATGTTTTCTTAGGATACTTTCTTGTATCTGGAAAAGTGGCAGGTGGGAGGCTGGTATGAATAAACCCTGGGGAAGAAGTTATTGAAAGAAAACCCAGACAATGAAGTAAGGGCCACAGGATTTCAAAGTCAGGAAAGGAGAATTCAGTGAAATAAACCCAACTGGATTTCATTCATTCATTCATTCATTCATTCATTCATTCATTCATTCCTCTATAGGCCAGGACCCAAAAAGATCTCTGGAGACTCTTTTAGGTTTATAGCCTTTCTCCAGAATACCAATTGGTACAATGATGAAAGGATCCAAGAATTGTGGAGCTGAAAGTTTACTGACGAGGAAAATGAGGTTTGTAAAGGTTACGTGCTTGTTTAGATGAAAAAGAAATGGGATTTAGCCAACAAGACTCGATTAGTGGGAAGGGCAGTCCATTCACGTGTAATTCACAGATTTAAGATTTACATCTCCGTTCAGTGGGGTGACATTATTTGACAGGAGGTGGTGTTGAGGGGTTCAGACAGGACAAAGCCCACTTTTGAGAGCTGGGTGCATTTTACTACTCTACTGAACATTTTCTTTCCCAAGTTGCTGGTAACTTCCTTATTGTCAGATTCACGGGCTTTCTTGTCTTACTGTCTTACTAAATTCCTCCTTCTTGCAATTATCTGGGCTTCCAAGAGACCTGACGGTCCTTCTCCTGCCTCCTCTTTCTTCTTTTTGTCTACTATGCGTTTTCCCTAAGGCTCATGTTTATGGTTTCAATCCTCATTTTGTGTTGAAGGGTTCCAGGTCTACATTGCTAGCCCTGTTTTCCCATTGAAATTTCAGTCGCACATGTCCAATACCTAGCAGATCTTTCTGCTTGACTGCCTGGCTATAGGACATAATAGTATGTTCAAAATCAGATCGAAATCCCCTCCTAACCCAGATCATGTCTCTATTTTCACTTGTTCAGTAAATGACACCCATCATTTCCCCAGATTCTTCTTAGGCTCCAAGCCTACAAGTCATTTTTCTTCATCCTTTTCTGTTAATGCTTTGTCGAGATTCAGTCTGTAGTATTCTGGGGGACGCAGTGTGTCCTAGGAATTCAATATTCTTCCAGTGGAAGAATTTCTCCAGTTGGCTGAGGAGATAATTTTCTTGGAGGCCCTGAAGGATGGTTTTCATATGCTGTGTGCATTCTGGTCAGGAGAGGAAAAGACAGAAATATAGTACAGGAGGGAAATTTAAGAAGTAGGTAAGGAAATCTCTCAGCCTGACATTGATGAGAGTGATTAAAAATATTGGGGGGCTGTGGCATACACCCCAAAGCTACTTTTCCCTTGTATCCTCAGACTCTTGTTTGGTACTCAGGGAGTTTTGGGGGAGTGAAATACAAACACCCATCCCCCATCCCCACCATGCAAGACAGGACCATCCGGGAATGAGCCTTCTGGCTACACAAGACTAAGTTCCTGAACATAAAAGGAACCAAAACCATTTTTGTTCATCTATGATGCCTTCCTAGAAAGATCTTGATGAAAAGAGGGGAAATGAGAACAAAAATAACTCCAGGAAGTCTGAATTATATCAGGTATTCAAAATTGATCAGGTCCCGAGAGACACAGGTATGGGGCTTCAGACACGCCACTTGCCATGTCGGAGGGGCAATGGTTTAAAGGCATTTTGTTCCTGACTAGCTGCTTCACTCATTAGCTTCATGTTCCTGGAATCTGTGATAAAAAGAACAAAGTATACATAATCAATAGCTTATGTTATTATTTTTAAAAAACTTATCTGGCCTGTGACACAACCTCAGGAGATTCTGAGAACACGTGCCCTGCTTATGTTACTTTAATGTAAGTTCTTAGTAAACAACTTAGGAACTGCCTTTTCATTTTTTTTTTTTTAAACTCACTATAACTGCTGCTAATCAGAATGTATATTTGAATCTTTGCTCCTGGGGGGGGCCATCCTCAAGCTTTGGGCTCAAATAAACTTATACTTAATCATAAAGAAAAACCATGGCTGGGTGCAGTGGCTCATGGCTGTAATCCCAGCACTTTGGGAGGCTGAGGCAGGCAGATCACCTGAGGTCAGGAGTTTGAGACCAGCCTGGCCAACATGGCGAAACCCCATCTCTACTAAAAATACAAAGATTAGCCGGGCGTGGTGGCGTGCACCTGTAGTCCCAGCTACTAGGTAGGCTGACGCAGAAGAATCACTTGAACCCAGGAGGCGGAGGTTGCAGTGAGTTGAGATCATGCCATTGTACTCCAGACTAGGCAACAAGAGCGAAACTCTGTCCAAAAAAAAAAAAAAAAAAAGAAAAGAAAAAAAGAAAAGCCAAACCTATTTTTAATATTGTAGTGATATTTCCTCTTTTTGGAAAAAAAATAACAACAAACTGCCAGGTCCCTACGGTGAGTACAGGTGCCAAGGCCGATGGATGAATACACCCTGCCGACTCTCGCGAGGCCATGTGTGGGAGGGAGTTAACACTGGCAGACAGTCTATGCACCTATCCTGGGACTGCGACCAGGCTACAGGTTTGTGGGAGAGTCCTATGTATAGCACAGCAATCCTCACTTACCAACAGACGTCTGTATAGTTTGCCAATTTAGGAGGGCCACAGTGGTGCCTGAGGCCCAGGAAACCACTGACCCGGCTTGTGTTTCTGCATTTAGAGTATCATGTCAACCATGAAATAACTTTCAGACTATTTGATGGTGGTATTTGAGTACGATTTCTCTTTTTAGTTTCTGCATTTAGAGTATCATGTCAACCATGAAATAACTTTCAGACTATTTGATGGTGGTATTTGAGTACGATTTCTCTTTTTAACCTCCAAAAGGCCAGGATCACTGCCTTGAACATATATAGTAAAACACTGCTAAATAAATAAATGAATGGCAATCCTTTGCCTTTCGGGAAGTAGACTCAGGCTTCTATTTCAGAGGATTAAGAGCCAGGGAGCCCAGAAGACTGCAGAAGCATGTGAATCTGAATCGCTTCCCAGTGAGACTGTATCCAAAGGCTAAGACGGGAACGTGACCCATGAGGCATGCTGACATCAAGGGGTTCACCAACAATTTCTTTAATGGACAAAGAGGAGGTTTCTTTTTCTTGTCGCATAGGCTTGTTTTTTTGAAAGTACTCTCTCTTAAACTTACAAAGTTAATATTCATGAGGTTCATGTGAGCCCTTGTGGGTCGACCATTGCTAACTAAACATTGAGTGCCCTTCCTTTGAGGCATATTTGGTAGGCTGTGATCAGAAATGGGGGCTTCCTGGAGCCAGGCCAAACCTGCTCTCTTTGGTACAGCTGTAGCTGGATATTTGTCTGGGTCTTGGAAATTAGACAGGACATGATGGCAAGATCCCACGTGATAGCCCAACTCACTGAAGAAAAAGGAAAGGTCCCAAGAGTGGCAATGTTCTCTTAGCCAATTCCCCAATATTCCACTAATTACATTATTTTCAGAGTGCCAGGTATATTACCCTTTGGACCGCTGCCCCACTACCTAAGCTGGGCCAAGGCCACCCTAAAGGAGCTTCCTATCCTTACATAACTTTCACTGTCTAAAGTTACAGTCTTTAAGTCTGATGATCATTATATAAAATGTTCTATAAAATGTATATAAAGTTACAGTCTTTAGGCCAGGTGATCATTATTAGATAATTAACTTCTAATAGGAGAGATCAGACAAATGTTGCAGGAAACACATCCTTCATGAATAAACAGAACCCATTTCCTTGGATAGCTCAGTGAATGTGGTGTTAGAGATCCAGCAGTGAAATTTTATGGTGCACTGAGTCGCTAGGAAAAATGGAACCCTAAAATGTTCCTAGAGTGAACTTGTACATCTGAACTCTTTCCAGACTAGGACTGGGATATTGTTTGATCGAGACCGGAGTGGCCCATAGCTCAAGTGCACCAATGGTCATAAACACCATTGCCAGTAGGGACCTAATCAGTCCGTGGTGACCCTAGTGTCCCCTCTGTAACATGCTGATGAATCCTACAACCATATTTCTGACTGTAAGCACTGGACTTTTACTGAGAAATGTTCAAAATATTTTCAAATGATGCAAATAACTATAGATATCCTGCATTTTATAGATTATTATCTTTAAAAGATAAGGTGATTTTTATGCTACGTATCAGTGTATTTTCTTTACACAGAAATAATAATATTAATAATAATACTAATCAGCTTGGTTTTTTTTTCAGTAATATAAAATTTTTTCAGATTCCTTTTTTAAAAAGTTATTTTTATTATTTGCTTTCTTGGGAAATCGGATTCCTTTTTTTTTTTTTTTTTTTTTGACACGGAGTCTCGCTCTGTCGCCCAGGCTGGAGTGCAGTGGTGCAATCTCAGCTCACTGCAACCTCCGCCTCCCAGGTTCACGCCATTCTCCTGCCTCAGCCTCCTGAGTAGTTGGGACTACAGGCGTACCACCACGTCCAGCTAATTTTTTCTATTTTTAGTAGAAACAGGGTTTCACCACATTAGCCACATGGTCTCGATCTCTTGACCTCATGATCCACCTGCCTCGGCCTCCCAAAGTGTTGGATTACAGGTGTCAGCCACGGCGCCCGGCTCAGATTCCTTTTTATAAAGGATATTTCTGAGCTATAATTTAGTCTCCTGAATGGATCTATCTGGGAGTGCCTTGAGCAAAATAACTGCTATAGGTACGTGAACTAGTTATGTCCCTTATAATTAATACAATTATTAATTCATACAGACTATAAGTCAAAATCTTATAAATTTGGTTAATACTGGTTATCATTCAGCAAATATTTATAGTGAAGACTAGCTTTAAATTGACCTGAGAACTAATATCACAGCAGTGGTAATTCCTGTTTCTTGGATTAAAAATTTTTTAAATGAAATGTCTACTGGAAGCTCTACTGCTACCACTAAGATCAATATCCACAATGCTTGCCCTCTTCTGAAAGAGTTTTCAGGTGAGGTGTAGGGTGTTTCCAGTCTGCTCACTTGAAGCAGGTGCACACAGAGAGAGATCAGGAGATGCTGTGCTAGTCTGGCAGACTGTTGGAAGTAGATTTGCAGCAAGTTGCTGCAGCTGCAAAGTGCATCTTTGGGGTATGGAGGGCTGAAGAGAAGTAGGGGACACTAGTGATCAGCAACAACAGGTGAAGTGACACCCTGGATCACTAGGAAGGGAATACTTCATAACAAGGGGATGAGACTATCAGGAGCTGGAAGGATAACTAGTCTCCTTTCTCTTCCTCCAACAGTCTCACTCATTCGTCTACTTGGGGGAGGTATTTCCAACATCTGCTTCTCTGGGACTTCTGGACAAACTGGAGGATTAGACTTCCCAGCCCCCTTGAGGTGAAGTGTGGTCATGTGACTTGCTCTGGCCAATGAAATGGAGAGGAAGTGATGTGTGTCACTTCCTGGAAGCAGCATGTAATGGCTGGGCTTGATTTCCATCCTGTTCTGCTTTGCCCATGTAAATGTACCTACTGATGCAGAAGTGCCAGAGATGGAAGCAATAAACTCTGTGTGAGTGAAGAAAAAAGAACCAAAACTAGCAAAAACCTAAACAAGTGCACTTTGGTTCCATGAAAGCCATCAGATTTCTGGGTTGTCGGCCACTCCTGATGCCATGCACCATCTTCTTTCTCCCTTTCTGACAGTCTGCCTCCTCCGTACCCTCTTCTCGCCTCCTCCCCTCACTACCTATCTCTTCTTTCCTTTCTCTTTACTCTATGGTCCCATTGCTCTCCTAGCTAGAAATTATAAGTATAATGTTTTATATTCCTAACCTAAAACATGTATACATTTGTGTTTTTTTAAAAAAACGGGTAGACTGGGCGTGGTGGCTCATGCCTGTAATCCCAGCACTTTGGGAGGCCGAGGCAGGTAGATCATGAGGTCAGAAGTTCGAGACCAGCCTGGCCAATACGGTGAAACCCCGTCTCTACTAAAAATACAAACATTAGCTGGGTGTGGTGGTGCGTGCCTACAGTCCCAGCTACTCAGGAGGCTGAGGCGGGAGAATCACTTGAACCGGGGAGGCAGATGGTACAGTGAGCCGAGATCATGCCACTGCACTCTGGCCTGGGCAACGGAGCGAGGCGCCGTCTCAAAAAAAAGGCAAATTTTAAAAATTAAACGTTTTCTATTTCTCTCCCGAAGGACAAAAAGCTCCAAGGTAAACAAAAACTCAGCTTCAGCTTAAAAAATGTATGCTTTGAAACCTTACTATGTTATATAAACATATGGTGCTAATATTGTAGATAAGTCTGCAATTGACTTTCTTGTGTGGGTCAGTGGCTATCGGGAAAAACAAAAACAAACATAAACCTCCCCCAAACACCATGCAGCAGCCACACAGCTCAGAAAAACCTGAGCTCCCTCTGGAGTAGGTTCTGAACAGGAAATCACTGCAAGTGGAGTCAGTGCCTCAGTCGTTGTCAGTAATTTTGTTAAGAAGGCTGGCACAGCCCCAGCATCCAGAAGCCTAGTCAAGACTGCACGACATCTATAGTTAGCAAAATAAGTCCTCATTTTCATGCACATTCATTCATGACACGAGGTCACCCCAGCACCCCGAAAGTTGTTTCAAGGAATTAAAATCACTCCAGACACAAAACAACAGAGAACGAAAGGCAGGAAAATGCAATGGTAGCCTGGCTAATCATGCACACTTCAATGCTCACAACAGATGGGTACTTACAAGCTCTGGTTTTAAGTAAGAACATGCTCTACCGGGTAAACATGCTTTGAACTTTTAGACCATTTTACAACACCATGGGGAGACCCACTGGGAGTTTTACACGTAAAACCCTCTTCAGAGATGATGTGCTGGGAGAAGAGGAGAAACATTTACATGAGTAAAGAAAGAACGTGCAACAAGAGCGAGAGTCCAGCGGGAAATTCTGAAGTTCACTTACTGCCTGCTTTTGCTCTTCCTCCTGGAGTGTTGAAGATGAAAAAAAAGGCAGAGGAAAAAAGGAGAGAAATTAATGCCCATCACCACAAACATTGGGAAGAAATGATAGAAAAATCAGACAAACCAGGCCAGGCCCATGGGTGCTGAGATCAAAGGCCCCGTCCCCCACAGGAGCATCAGAGGACGAAGCAAGCAGCAGACCTCGGCCCGGCGAGTAATTCAATGCTAACTCCTAGAGCTAGAAGGAAAGAACCTTAGAAACCACCTTGCCAACATTCTTACTGTAGATGAAACAGGCCTAGAGGGCCTGACCTGCCTACAGTTCACATAGCTGTTTAGGGGAATCTGAAAGAGGAAGTGCAACCATGACTTGAAATTCCTTTTTTTTTTTTTGAGACAGAGTCTCGCTCTGTCACCCAGGCTGGAGTGCAGTGGCACGATCTCGGCTCACCGCAAGCTCCGCCTCCCGGGTTCACGCCATTCTCCTGCCTCAGCTTCCCGAGTAGCTGGGACTACAGGCGCCCGCCACCTTGCCCGGCTAGTTTTTTGTATTTTTTAGTAGAGACGGGGTTTCACCGTGTTAGCCAGGATGGTCTCGATCTCCTGACCTCGTGATCCGCACGTCTCGGCCTCCCAAAGTGCTGGGATTACAGGCTTGAGCCACCGCGCCTGGCCTTGAAATTCTAATAGTAATTCTATTTCATCATTCATGATATTCACATGTGTTTAGGTACATTTATCCAGGCAAGTGGTTTTCGATGCATGGAACACAGACCAGTGGCATCGGCATCACCTGGGAACTTGTCAGAGATGTAAACTTCGTGCCTTACCCTATCCCCACCAAACCGAAGCTCTAGGGGTGGGGCACGGCAATGCATTCAACCTTGTCTGATTCTGGTGCATACAAGTCTGAGACTCACTGCTCTCATCACTTCCCAACTAGCAGTCTGCCCACGACAGGTTCTTTTCTTATTTGGTCCCCTCTCCACACTAAACATGTTGGAACTGTACCCCCATCTACCTGCTTTCAGGCACACTTTTTTTTTTTTTTTTTTCAGTGAGTCCCATACATACCCACTTCCCCCAATAAACCAGAAACTGTTTGGAGACCCTGAAAGGTCATTCAAAAAAGAATTCTTGACCTCAGTTTTTCGTTAATTCAGTACAGGTTTATTTAGTACTTCTTGTGCAGAAAGCACTGGAAACATAAAGAAATGGTCTCTGTCATCTAAATCAATCTCTCTCTCTCTCTCTCTCTCTCTCTGAGACAGAGTTTCACTCTTGTTGCCCAGGATGGAGTGCAATGGTGCGATATGGGTTCACTGCAACCTCCACCTCTGGGTTCAAACAATTCTCCTGAATCAGCCTCCTGAGTAGCTGGGATTACAGGCATGTGCCACCAAGCCCAGCTAATTTTTTATTTTTAGTAGAGATGGGGTTCACCAGGTTGGTCAGGCTGGTCTCGAACTCCTGACCTCAAGTGATCCCACTACCTTGACCTCCCAAAGTGTTGGGATTACAGGCGTGAGCCACCGCACCTGGCTGGTCTCTGTCTTTTAGAACCGTATGGTGATGGAACATAGAGCAGGCACTTGCTGGCTATCAGCTGACTGCCCAAATGAACGCACTATCAGACACTGTAGGAAAAAGGATAAAGAGAATACTTTCAAGTTTCTCTTTCTTCAGTTCTTTGCTACTCATCTACTCTGTCTTTTAATGGGTCTCTTCCACCTCCTCTTTCTGTGCCTCACCATGGGTCACTGTGGTCAGGGAGCCTCAGCTCTTTGGCCTAGTAAATCTAAAAGCTGTGCAATGGCTCTATTTAAATTGGACCAATTCATGCAGCCAGTCTTTACTGAACATGTATGTGCCTAGGAAGTCTTAGGAATAGGTAAGTGCTCCTGCTCCCACACAGTCTACAGACCTGGGTGCAATGGTGAGAAAGACCTCAGTAAAGCAGAGGAATTACGAAAGGGAGAGGGTGAGTGAACACTTGGAGAACATAATTTTTATTACTGCAAAGGAGAGACAGGGACTAGAAATAAATGGGCACTGAGAAATCTCTTAAGGAGACTCCCAACTCAGCACAGGAAGGTGCTCTTCACAATCAAAGCCAGATGCTGGATGCCTGACCAAAGCCAAACTCACAGGAGCCCAGGCTCAGAGTGCTGAGCACCGGATCTGGCAGTGTGAAGGAGGCAGAGCGCTTCTGTTTTCGCACCTGCTTCGCAGTTAGGAAGCAAGCTCTCTTCCTTGCCAGACTTCCCTTTCGGGCAGGACACTTTTCTTATATTCATGAGGCAAGGCAAACAGTCATAGGACAGTTATTAAACAATTATAAAATGTGTTTTCATTGCTGGCACTGTGTTGAAGTGGAAAGTGCGACGGTTGGGGAAGGATGGGGCAATCCTAACAGGCTGAAATTGTATCCGAGGTCAGAAGACTAGTACGTAATTTCTTAGAACTGTTTCTAAGACATCTCTCTACTTTCACAGTTTTCTCCAGGTTTGGTATTAAAGAGAACACTGCAGTGGCTAAACAGAATAGGGAAATTTCAGAAAGCAATGTTTCATACTTGGACATCTGGTGATTGCAATTTAAGTTTGTCAGAAGAGAAATCATAATTTGCAGTAGACATATATCAGGTTAGGCTGGGGACAGTGGGCAGGGCAGTGCTTCCAGGACTTACAGGCCTTCCATGTGGCCTGGTATTGGGGAGAGAGTGGACTTTGGCAAAGTGTTATTTAGGATAGTGTTGTATAATTTAAACTCACAAAATTTATTCAGATAAAGCCTTTAAGGCTCTGTCAACACAGTAAGCAGGTCAGATCCCAGGTCTGAGAACCTCTGTGTTATCAAGTAGTCAGCTGGGATCACTAAATATTGACTGATGACAAGGGATAGAGCCAACATTGATTTAAAAGGGGGTAATAATACCTTAATTTTAAAGTGTAAACTTAGAACTGCTTATGTCACCTAATAACATGTGAGTCTCTTCCACATGAACGAGGTCTGGCAAGGTGGCCAAAGCAATGGCATAGCCACTATAGTCATTTATATAAAAACTTACACTCAGCCGGGCGCGGTGTCTCACACCTGTAATCCCAGCACTGTGGGAGGCCAAGGTGGGCGGATCATGAGGTCAGGAGATCGAGACCACCCTGGCTAACACGGTGAAACTCCATCTCTACTAAAAATACAAAAAAAATTAGCCGGGCATGGTGGCGGGTGCCTGTGGTACCAGCTACTCGGGAGGCTGAGGCAGGAGAATGGCGTGAACCCAGGAGGCGGAGCTTGCAGTGAGCCGAGATCATGCCACTGCACTCCAGCCTGGGTGACAGAGCGAGACTCTATCTCAAAAAAAAAAAAAATTTACACTCAAACTAGATAAACATTTGCAAATGAGGTTGAAATTCAAAACTGCAGAATTCATCTGGTAAATGAGTTTCTTTTTTCTTCTTTTTTTTTTTGAGATGGAGTCTCACTGTGTCACCCAGGTTGGAGTACAATGGTGTTATCTTGGCTCACCGTGACCTCCGCCTCCTGGGTTCAAGTGATTCCCCTGCCTCAGCCTCCCGAGTACCTGGGATTATAGGCGTGCACCACCACATCTGGCTAATTTTTGTATTTTTAGTAGAGGTGGGGTTTCATCATGTTGGCCAGGCTGGTCTTGACCTCAGGTGATCCACCTGCCTTGGCCTCCCAAAGTGTTGGGATTACAGGCATGAGCCACTGCACCTGGCCTGGTAAATGAGTTTCAAAAGCAGTATTAGACAAATGGAAAATGAAGTAGAACATGGATTAGAAACACCAACATATAAACACTTCTAGATTAAACAGGAAGTTTTTTTTTGAGGCTAGTAATTAATTAATACTCATTAATCAGGTAAAAAGGTATAAAGGAAAGATATGTAGAGAAATATGAATGCCTAAGTGTCAGTCTACATCACGTCATTAAAAAGAATAAAGGGTGGCTCATGTCTGTAATCCCAGCACTTTGGGAGGCCAAGCCTGTCTACTAAAAATGCAAAAATTAGCCAGTTGTGGTGGTGGGTGCCTGCAATCCCAACTACTCAGGAAGCTGAAGCAGGAGGCAGGAGACTCACTTGAGTCTGGGAGGCGGAGGTTGCTGTGAGCAAAGATTGTGCCACTGCACCCCAGCCTGGGCAACATAGTGAGACTCCATCTCAGACAAAAACCAAAAACAAAGAAGGAGGGACCTTGGTACTCCTTGGTGACAGGGATTGAGTCTAGTCACCACGATATGCCAAATACCTAATATATGACACTTAGGAACTCAACAGATTTTTATTAAATAAACAAAAAAATTAATTTTAACCCTGCCTTATTCCAAAAAAGGATTAAGATTTTTTTTGAATGAATTAACAATGATGTCACTTCTTATGTATGCTTCTTTAAATTATCATTTCAGACAGAAGATAAAGTACCTAATAGTTTCCTGAAGCAGTAGAATGAAAGAACTCCCTGTGGCATGAAAATTTATTGTGTGATGTATTTTAATTTATGAGTATCCCAGACCATGTGGCTTGATTGTCCATTTGACTAACTGCTTACAGCTATTTTATGAGAGAATTAAATGCTAGCATACTGAACATCAATAAAAGCAGGCAACCCTTTTAAATTAAAATCAGGATTTTCTCTCTCTTTCTCTCTCTCTCTCTCTCTTTCTTCTTCTTCTTTTTTTTTTTTTTTTTGAGACAGAGTCTTGCTTTGTCGCCCAGGCTGGGGTGCAGTGGTGCGATCTCGACTCACTGCAACCTCTACCTCCTGTGTTCCTCACATCCCACAGGTGTACTAACTCCATGGCAGCCAGGCTTTTAAAGTCCCCTGAGGCTGCAGATGTCACACGGGCCATGTATGTTTAAGTACATCCCTGCTGTTTAGAGTGAGGGGCTAGGTTGCTTAGCTGGATATTTGACAACTATTATAGGGATTTGGGTCAAATTTTTACATAAGTTTTTTTTAAACAAAACCCATTTAGACACAAAGTATTTCTGAGGATAAATCCTGCTGGGATTATAGGCGCATGCCACCATGCTCAGGTAATTTTTGTATTTTTGGTAGAGATGGGGTTTCACCATGTTGGCCAGGCTGGTCTCAAACTCCTGACCTCAAGTGATCCACCCACCTCAGCCTTCCAAAGTGCTGGGATTGCAGGTGTGAGCCACTGCACCTGGCCTAAAATTAGGATTCTAAAGGGTACTTTTATGGGTTGATGAATATATATTTTTAATAGTAGGAGAATACTGAAATTTTAATAGAAGTCGGTAATTCCTGTGTATGAACTTTTAGGTATGCATATAATACAAAAATTAAGATTATGTGGTAATTCTTTTAGGAAGCTAGACACTAAAGGCATGAGATTTTCGACTGTGAATTCTAGCCAATGGATAGAAAGACAACATTCCCAGATTTGTGTTTGCAAATTCTTCCTCCCAGTCTGAATAGTCTTAGCCTGTCAGATGGGTAAGAACCTGGCAGGGGATCCTACACGGGCAGCAGTGTCCTGCTTATTTTACTGATTACAGCTGCAAATATAAAGAAACTCGAGGTTTGGGAGTAGAGTTGCGGGCATTAGCTCATTCTGCTTAGCCCTTGAATACAAGCATCAGTGGTACACTAGAAGGCCACAGTGGCATGCATGGGGCTTGGAGTCAGTAGTTCTGGGGATCGCTAAGACAATACAACGGAAACGCGATGGTACAAGGTTACTTAGGGGAGATGCACTCTGGTTTCCCTTCAGTTTACATACGCCTTTTGCCTTTTACAAAAACCACATTGGGGCACTGGGACTTTCCCATCTATGCTTGGGTAATATTTGAGAACATCTTTCTGAAAAGGGAGATGTGACACACGGAAGAGGTGAGTGGATCCCCTATTTTTTTTTTTTTTTTTGAGACTGAGTCTCACTCTGTGACCCAGGCTTGAGTACAGTGGTGCAATCTCCGCTCACTGCAGCCTCCGCCTTCTGGGTTCAAGCGATTCTCCTGCCTCAGCCTCCTGAGTAGCTGGGATTACAGGCACGTGCCACCACACCCGGTTAATTTTTGTATTTTTAGTAGAGACAGGGTTTTGCCATGTCAGCCAGGCTGAACTCCTGGCCTCAAGTGATCCATCCGCCTTGGCCTCCCAAAGTGCTGGTATTACAGGCGTTAGCCACTGTACCCGACTGGATACTGACTGGATATCTCCCATCCCACAGGTGTGCTAACTCCATGGCAGCCGGGCTTTTAAAGTCCCATGAGGCTTCAGATGTTACACAAGCCATGTATGTTTAAGTACATTCTGCTGTTTAGAGTGAGGGGCTAGGTTGCTTAGCTGGATATCTGACAACTATTATAGGGATTTGGGCCAAATTTTTACATAAGATTTTTTTTAAACAAGACCCATTTAGACACAAAATATTTCTGAGGAAAAATCCTGCTAACAGGGTTAATGTAGAAACATATCTATGCAAAACAACCCAAATACGGCCAAAGCTAGGAGGAAAACAACAGTAACAACAATAACAACCACCACCACCACCAACAACAACTCAACTCATGACAAAACAGTAACTGTCTTGAGCAAGTCAAAATTCAGTTTAAAACACAAATTCTACATTTATCCAAGTTGCTAATGCCCACTAGCTTCATTACTAAGAGACTGACTTAGGATGCACAAGTTGGAGAAAAAGTCTCTAAACTGATATTCTCCTGGGATACCACTCCTGGGGTTAAGATCCTTGTCACTTTGGGCCTGGAGGATGAACTGAGTCTCCTATTATCCTTTAGTTTCTCCCTGTTCTAACTTGTCCTGCGTATTTTCCTAAACTGTTATTTTTAAAACCTCCAATGACTCCCCTTTACCACAAGATTAAATTCACTCCTGTCATCTGGCTTTGGGGGCACTCCACACTTTGTGATTTTCTCTGGCTGTTAACTTGGTATCATACTACTAAATGCAGCAGGTTCTCAGCATCGCTGGGCAGCACCTGAGAAAGTAATAGCAGGAGGAAGTATCCTGGTATTGCTGCTAAGTAACCAGGTAGATATTTCTGTTCAATTCCAATAAAATTGTCCAGGGTAGGGCATTCAAATGCCAAGCATGCCTTTCTTTGCTCAGGGGTAAAGGGGTTGTAATATAGCTTTCAACAAGAATAGACAGACCTCGTGTGCCTGTAGTCTTAGCCACTCAGGAGGCTGAGGCAGGCAGATCCCTTGAACCCAGCTCAAGCAAGGTTACAGTGAGCTATGATCACACCACAAGATAGACCTGACTTATTACGCATGTATTCAGTTCCCCAGTATCCCAAACCTAGAGCTAATATGCTATCTTACTCCTAACATAGTAAAGTTACTGACTAGAATGGTTTAATTAGGTTGGTTTTTGTGATGGTTATTTTTATGTATCAACTTTACCAGATTAAAGGATAGTCAGCTGGTAAAACATAATTTCTAGGTGTGTCTGTGAGGGTGTTTCCAAAAGAGATTGGCATTTGAATCATTAGACTGAATAAAGATCTGCCTTCACCAACATGGGCAGCATCATCCAATCCACTGAGGACTTGGATAGAAGAAAAAGGCAGAGGAAGGGCTATTGTGCTAGAACATCATCTTCTATGCCCTCAGACATGTGAGCTTCCCAAGTTCTTGGGCTTTTGGACTCTGGGACTTAAACCAGTAACACAACACCGCCCATCTCCCAAGCCACCTCCCAGATTGGGAGTCACACCATCAGTTCCCTTGGTTCTCAGCCCTTCAGAGACAGACTGAATTACACCACCAGCTTTCTCAGTCTCCAGGATGCAGATGGCATTAACATGAGACTTCTTTACCTCCATGACTGTAAGCCAATTCCCATAATAAATCCCCTCTTAGATATCTTTATATATATTCTACTGGTCCAATTTTTCTGCAGAACCCTAATACAGGTTGTCTCTGTACTACTTATTGAAATAGGACACTTAATATTTGTTAAGTATTTAAGTGGAATATTTGAAAACTTGTCTTAACAGAAACTTTAAGGCCAGGAGCAATGGCTCATGCCTGTAATTCCAACACTTTGGGAGGCTGAAGTGGGTGGATCACCTGAGGTCAGGAGTTTGAGACCAGCCTGGCCAACATGGTGAAACTCCATCTCTACCAAAAATATAAAAAAAATTAGCCAGGCGTGGTGGTGGGCATCTGTAATCCCAGCTACTCGGGAGGCTGAGGCAGGAGAATCACTTGAACCTGGGAGGCGGAGGTTCCAGTGAGCCAAGATGGCACCACTGAACTCCAGCCTGGGCGACAGAGTGAGACTCCATCTCAAAACAAACAAACAAACAAACAAACAAACAAACAAACACCACTTTAAGTAGCTGAGAAACATTATTCATTGGTACATAGCTAATATCCTATTTATAAGCATTCTTATGTATTCATAAAAGCAACTGCTCAACACGTTATCCTACTTCCAGTTACAAGTTTTTAAATAATCTGGCTTTGCACTAATTTACATGACTTTTATACCCAATCAGGCTAAATTTATGGAAATTTATCTGAAAACTGATTCTAGGCTAAAGTCAAGCCTTTAGCCTCATCCTATTCTGACATCACAGGGAGGTAGCAGCTGAGGCTGTGGTGGGAGAATGACAAGAACTGAGCGTGGGCCGCGGGCTCTTACCTTCAGCAACTTCATCAACTCTTCTAGCTGGACCATCAGTTCCCGCCTGCTCTCTTGCAGGGCCGACATCCTCTGCTCCAGTTCATCCTTCCTTTGCCTGTCCAAGAGGAGAAGCCCATCAGATAAAGGGACCCTCAAAGATGGATCTAAGGCCGGGTGAAATGGATTTCAGACCTGATCCTGCTACTTACCAGTTATGAGACGCTGAGCAAGTCATTTAGCTTACAATACCTCATAAAATGGTGATAATGTCTGTTTTGCCTACTTTCCTGGACTGTTCTGAGAATCATAGGTAAAAGTGCTTTGGAAAGTTTACATGATCATATAAAGATATTATTCATATTACCAGAGTGAATTAATGATCAAAAAACTCTTTAGAAAGTCAATGCTTTTTGAAAAAGATATAAAATCAGCCCAAATTTAGATTAATAGTAGATAAACCATATTAAACTGCTCAGAGAAAACAGGGTTCAGTAGCAAGTACTTCTGACACTAGACAGATTCAAGAAGGGTGACAGATCAAGATGGCTCCCTGTGTCCAAGAACAGTCACTTTTCCTTGAGGATACATTTTACACCATCTACTCTAGCTCAGTATGTCCAAAACCAGACTTAAGATTTTTCTCCCTAAATGGTTTTCTTGTCTCTGTCTCTTTTTTTTTCTTGTCTCTGTCTCTTTTCTCTGTCTCTGCTATTTTTCCTTCCAGGTGTCATGGCTGAAAAACTCAGTCCTCTTTGTTACTTTCTTCTTTATATCCCATATTCAATCAATAACTCAATTCAGATCATTCTTTCTTGGAAAATTTATGTGCCTATCTTTCTATTCCCATTTCGCTTGCTTTATCTAAGCACTCCTTTCCTCAAACATCAAACAGTCTCCTTGTGTGATTAATCCTGCTTTTTTTTTTTTTTGTGATGGAGTCTCACTCTGTCGCCCAGGCTGGAGTGCAATGGTGCGATCTTGGCTCACTGTAACCTTCGCCTCCCCGGTTCAAGCGATTCTCCTGCCTCAGGCCTCCTAAATAGCTGGGATTACAGGCATCACCACCATGCCCATCTAATTTTGTATTTTTAGTAGAGATGGAGTTTCACCATGTTGGCGAGGCTGGTCTTGAACTCCTGACCTCAAGTGATTCACCCGCCTCAGCCTCCCAAAGTGCTGGGATTACAGGTGTGAGCCACTGCAACTGGCTCTTTCATCTTTTATGGTGAGGAAAAAGCAGTGGAATAGAAGTCAACAGCCTTAAAGTTGAGTATCAGTCCCAGTATTTAGCAAATATGCAACCTTAGACAAGTCACTTAGCCTCAGTTTTCTCTCCTCTAAAAGGGGACTAGTAACAGCAACAATATTCTGAGGATCATATAAGGTAATAAACATGAGGGTGTTCTATGAACTTTAAACTGCTGCTCAAAGTAAAGCTATGTTCATTTCATCGTCCCATAATGATCACAACAGAATTTCTAGCATCACTGACCCTTGCCTGCACAATCTAGACCTATGCTGTCTATCACAGTAGCCACTAGCCATGCCTGACTACTGAGCCCCTGAAACACAGCTAGTCTGAATTGAGATGCTCAGCAATTGTAAAGACTTAGTGCAGAAAAAAGCAAACTATCTTGATCATGTTTTAATACTGATTACACATTGAAAGAATAATATTTTGAAAATATTAGGTTAAGTAAAATATAGTATGAAAATTAATGCCACCTATTACTTTCTGGTTTTTCAATGAGACTGTTAGAAAAGTTTTAATTACATATGTGGCCTGCATTTCTATCGGAGAGTGCGGCTCTAGATCCCATCTACATTCCTATCCTTAGCACCTCACCTCCTATTTTATGCCCTTTGTGTCTGGACCTCCACCTTATGGTTCACTTTTCCTAAGTGGGCTCCATAATTATATAACTCACCTTCCAAATCTTATTCATTCCTTAATGTCTGACCCAACATCACTGTCAGGAAGCTGCTCCTGATCACTGCAGCAGGGACTGCTTGATTAAGCACTACAGTAATTAGTGCTCCTCAGTGGTACTTAATTTACCTTACTCACTGCCATTCCTACCATGATGCAAAATCCTTGAGGTCAGGGATGGGCCTTACTCATCTCTGCATGTATTGAAGGATGAAGAAAATATCAGGCATCCAGTATCGCCTAATTAACATCTACCGAACTTACCAAAATCATGATTTGGAACTCTCCAAGGGTTTCCAATGACCTAACAATTAAGACTTTCTAGAATCTGATCTCAATTGCCTGGCAAATTGTATCTCCTATCACTGGCACTCTAAAGATTGATGTAATGCATGATTGAAAAGAAATTTTTAGTTCCAAGACTCTTTCCCTTTTCTGAAATGTGCCGTAATTATTTGGGGGAATCATGCTGAACCCCAAGCACACTTCCAATCTGAAATGTTTTGTCCTACACTCCATCCAAATCATTATCTACTTTTCATGGTCTAGCTCAACTTCTACCACCTCCATGGGTCCGAATGCTTCCAGAGGAAAATCAGACACACAAAGGTGGTAGAGAATGAATATAGATATAATACCTATATTATATATATGTAAAATATCTCGTGTATATATACATTATTATATATATTTCTCTGCACAGATTTCTTATCCATACTGTTTATTGACATTGCACAATATTATTTAACTGACTACCAAATTATTTTCTGTTTTGTTCCAAAACCAGATTATAAGTTTTTAGGAAGGACTCGTTGTCTTCTAGTCTTCATACTCCCTAAATTTCCAGTGCAGTAGACTCTCCAGAAGAAGGACCTACTCATTCAATGTTCTAGGAAGATTTCCTTCCCTGAACTCCTGAGCCTGGATGTTATATTCTTTATCTGTACTGTGTGTGACCAAACAATTATGGTATAAGGTGAAAATGAATGAGCTACAGCTACATCCAACCACATGGAATGATCCTAAAGGCTAATATGGTAGGGGTAGGGGGTATACAGGGAAGTCCTCTGGGACTATCCCCACCATATTAGTACAATATTTCTATTAAGATCAGAAAACAAAAGGCAAAACTAAACAGTTTATTACATAGGATAGTGATAATACGATAATACTGTTTTAAACACAAGGTAATGATAAACCAAATTCTGGATAGGGGTTCACCCAGTGGGGAAGGTGGAGGCAAGGAAATGGGGTAAGGGAGAGGTACTTCTATGGATGACATTGTTTTAGTCATATATGAGTTCTCAAATAGGATGTGGGTTCATAAGTATTCATTTGACTATTACACTTCATATACGTTTGTCACACGCACATTTGTCATACATTTTATTGTAAGCAACATACCATTAAAAATAATAATAAAGGAAGAAAAGGCAACCCTGGTGATCAAGGCTCATAGCCACTCACCCTATGGGTGAAGTTGTCCACCTTGTTTTATTATACTAACTGGGTACTGGCAGTCCCAGGCCTCATACACACTGATCAAAAGCAGACGGATGTCAGATACCTACAAGCGAATCCAGCCCTTTATGTGTCTTTTGATAAGCAAAAGTTCTTAATATTAATATAAGTGGATTTACCAACTTCTTCTTTCATGGTAATTCTAAGATATTACTTTCTATTCCAAAATCCTGAAGACATTCTCCTACGTTTCTTCTAGAAATGTTTTTTTTTTTTTTTTTTTTTGAGACAGAGTTTCGCTCTTGTTGCCCAGGCTGGAGTGCAATGGCGCAATCTCAGCTCACCACAACCTCCGCCTCCCAGGTTCAAGCAATTCTCCTGCCTCAGCCTCCCGAGTCTTTTAGAAGTTTTAAAGTTCTGTATTCATGTTGAATCCATCTGGTGTCGGTTTTTGTAATTAGTGTGGGTAGAAGACCAACATGTTTTGTACATAGGCATAAACAACTGTCCCAGCACACTTTAAAATAGTCCCTCCTTTCTTCAGTGATATAGGAACTCCTTTTGAGGTTAAACACTTTCTGATTTCTCCACCTTCAGACGCTCGTTGGTCTCAGATTACATTCCTGCTTCTTGCTATCCTATGTGACATTCCTGGACTTAGCCCTGCTACGACATCTAAGATAATTTTTAGATCCTTCCAGCTTAACTGAGCATTTTCAGCAATCCCAGTTTCAGCAACAGTTAGACTCAGGATGACAGGCCTTTTTGCTTTTCTAGATATAAAATCAGGCACTAGACAACAGGTGCATCTTATGCCAACAGCCTAGACTTACAGTCTGCCCAAGTCAGCAACATTTGTGCTCCCATCCTCCCTAGTACGACACCAGCTGTACTAACACCCCAGACGTGCAGCAGTGAACCACAGAGCCACCCAAATCTCAGCCTAACTACATGAAGAAACTAAAATAAATTTTTAGGAGAATGAAAATCTCTATACATCTAATGATTTTTTTCACCTGCACCAGTTTAAATTCTTTATGACTCTACTATGACAACTTTTATTGATGATCTAAATTTAAACTATCTACAGAAAACAATAATCTCCATTCTCTGGGAAAAGAAACAAGAGGCTACACAGAATCCCAGATAATAGCAAACTAAAAATCAACCTAAACAGAAAGAACCCACTATTTGAAAATCTAGAGATCTGGTGAGAATCAAGTCACTAAATGTAGTTTCCATAATGTCTTAACTTACAGAAGTGTGTACGTATGCGAGTGCACACACACACGCGTGCGTGCACACACACACACACACACCCCTTCCCCTAAGCCTCATAGGCAATAAGACCCTAATAATCAGATCATTTCTGTGAAGACTTCCCCATTCCCTCCAAAACAGCGTCACACATGGTGGTAACACTGCTCTCTAATCCCATTCTCATTCTATGTCCTTAGTTTCCTGATTCTTGAGACACTTCATTTAGAAGCCATGGTGCAAGGGTTTCATGTCTCAGAGACGTGCACAGGAAGCATCCTTCTCCTTTGGCAGAGCCCTGCACTGACTGTAAAGAGCCAGGAAAATATACTCACAGGAAAAGCAAAGCATTCTTCCCGCCAACTGTCTCCAAAGTCAGACAAGTTAGCAAGATAAGAAGAGGGACTGCAGCACAGTGGTCTTCTTAAAGCAATCACAGAAGTATAAACAGTGCCCCGCTGGTCCCGGAGCTGGGAGACTGGTATTTACTAAGTTCTGTGATAATGGCTGACATTCGTAGAGTGATTTCTAATGGAACCCAGACATCTGAAGCAGTAACAGAATGGGTGAACTCTGCAGTGGTTTGCTCTCACAGGATTGTTTATACTGAACAACAGATTCTTCCCCATTCCTTTGGTTTCCTCAGACAAGTTCCATCCATAGCAGATTACATGTGGGAAGTGGTAGAGTGTCCCTACTCACCTCAGCAGCCGCAGCTCTGCCAGCAGCGTGGGGTTCTGCTGTGCCTTCTCAGGGGTGGGCTGGGAGGCCTGCTCGTGTTCCAGGCGGAGACGCTGAATCTCCTGCAGGATCTCTCTGGAGAGGACGTGTGAATGGAAAGGGGCTGCACAGTGCTTCTCACTAACGCTCCCTCTTTCCCTATTACAAGTGTTCAACTCTAGCAGCGCCTCCTCTACCAATCTTGTTCTGATTGCTTCCAAATGGCCAAGAGGTGAAATGGACACCTTCTCAATACTGCGTCACCTGACATTTCCTCAACAAAGCAATCCTTTGTGGTGGAAAAAGTCATAAAAATACTCAAGGACCTGAAAAATCTCCATGAAAGGAAAATTACAGCCAGAATACTTTATTTACTCTGTTCCACTCAGGGAGGAGGAAAAGGGAACTCCTTGCAACCTCCTAATGCAGGTCCTGTGCTGACTTCCCTTAATCCTTACCTGCCCCTTCCTTCCCCCTGTCCCCGATGCCCCAGTGGACAGCTGTGTTGCCTCTACCTACGCCTGTTACCTTAGGTCAGGTCTCCTCGACCTGGCTTCTACCTTTCAGTACATAATGGTGTGCTGTCTGCTCTCTGTGCCTTTAAATGGTTTTTCTTTTTTTTTTTTCTTTTTTTTTTTTCTTTTTTTTTTTTAAGGAGAGACCAGACAGTCCTACATAGCATAATGGGTCAGGACAAGATGACTAGATACATCAAAATGCTGCTGGGAAGCAGAGTGAAAAATGCAATTGTGAGAGGGGGTCACACGGATGGGTGGGAGAAGGCCCTGCTAAAAGGAATCCCCCGAGGGCAGGTGAGCAGAGCTGTGGACTACCAGAGCAGACAGACACAAATCAGTGCCCAGGGCATTCCCTGGACTTTAGCTAGCCTAGGTTCACCACAGCAAGGTCTTCCTTGGCAGTCAAAAGCCACCTAGTATCCAAGGAAAATGATAATCAGATAATCCTGGACTTTGGAAGTGGGCTCAGCCTCCGCGCTCTTACCTGTTTTTGTTTTCCAGTTCTGCAATAAGCTGTCTTTGTTGTTTGTTGGCATCAAAGTTAAAGCTCAAGTCAGTGGGAGGACGAGTCTAAAGTGGGGAAGTGTGGAGAAAGTTTTTTTTTCTGATCCAAATATACCCAGAGTTCTAGACTGACTGATTTTTAAAAAACAGATTTTTGACATACAATTTACATATCATAAATCCACCCGTTTTAAGTGCACAATTCAATGAGTCTTAGTAAACGTAAACAGTTGTGCAACCAATCATCACAGTCCAGTTTTAGAATATTTTCCATCACCGCAAAAAATTCCCTCATGCAAGTTTGTCACCAGTTGCCACTCCCACCCCCAACCTCAGGCAGCCATGCATCTGCTTTCTGTCTATAGTTCTGCCTTTTCTAGAAACTTCATATAAACACAAAGTCTTTGGTTTCTGGCTTCCACTTAGCATAATGTTTTTTGGGTTAATTCATGTTTTTCCATGAACTAGTAGTTCCTTTTTTTTTTTTTGAGATAAGATCTTGCTCTGTCACCCAGGCTGGTATACAGGATGCAGTGGCATGATCACAGCTCACTGCAGTCAAGAACTCCTGGGCTCTCACCTTGGCCTCTGAGTAGATGGGACTAAAGGCACATGCCACCGTGCCTGGCCTAGCAGTTCCTTCTTTTTTATTGCTGTGTAGTATTCTATTGTTTCCAGCTTTTGGTTATTACAAATGAAGCTGCTATGAACTTTCATTCACAAGTATTTGTCTATTTTCATTTCTCTTGGGTAAACATCTAGGAGTAAAATTGCTGAATTATATGATAATCGTAATTAACATCTGAGGAACTCCCAAACTGCTTTCCAAAGTGGCCGTACCATTTTACAATTGCATTAATAATAAATGAGATTTCCAATTTCTCTACATCCTCACCAACACCTGTTGTTTTATTTACTTATTTTTATTTTATTTTTCTTACTACTTTTTTCTTTTAACCATCCTAGTGGGTTTCAAGTTCCAAATAGTGAGTTTTTAAAAAATTAATATATAGTTTTCCTACCATAAAATCCACTTTTTAAAGGCATATAATTCAGTAACTTTTTTCTTTGAGGCAGAGTTTCACTCTGTCACCAGGCTGGAGTGAAATGGTGTGATCTTAGTTCACTGCAACCTCTGCCTCCCAAGTTCAAGCAATTCTCCTGCCTCAGCCTCCTGAGTAGCTGGGACTACACGTGTGCACCAACATGCTCAGCTGATTTTTTTGGATTTTTAGTAGAGACAGCGTTTCACCACATTGGCCAGGCTGGTCTCAAACTCCTGACCTCAAATAATCCATCCACCTCGGCCTCCCAAAGCCCTGGGATTACAGGTGTGAGCCACCACGCTTGGCCCAATTCGGTAGTTTTTAATGCATTTATGAGGTTGTGAAGCCATCACCACTATCTAATTCCAGAATATTTTCACCACCCCAAAAAGAAACAGCATACCCACAAGTAGTCACTCTCCATCCCTCTTCCCTCGCCCCGACCTCCATTATCCATCTCTATGGATTTGCCTATCCTGGATATTTCATATAAATGGAGTCATACAATATTGACATTTTACGTCTATCTTCCTTCACTTAGCAAAATGTTTTTAAGGTTCACCCATGTTGTAGCACATTATCAGTACTTCATTCCCTTTTATAGCTGAATAATATTCCATTATATGGATATACCACATTTTGTTTACCCATCCATCAGCTGATGAACGTTTGGGTTGTTAGCACCTTTCAGCTGTTTTGAATAGTGCTGCTTTGAGCATGTATGTTGAGATATGTTATTATTTCTCTTGGGTATGTATCTAGGAATGGAATTACTGGGTCATATGGTAACTGCCTTTTGAGAAACTGCCCAACTGTTTTCCAAAGTGGCTGCATTATTTTACATTCCTTCCAGCAATGTATCAAGGTTTTTTTTCCACATCATCCTAATGGGTGTGAAGTGGTATCTCATTGTAAGGCAATTTTTATTTCCCCAATGACTAGTATGTTGAGCATACTTTCATGTGCTTACTGGCCATCTGTATATCTTTTGTGGAGAAATTATGTGGTTGTGATGTGCATATCCATTGATATTTCGGACGCTCGTTAACTCCTTTAATAATATGGTAGCCAGGCCGGGCGCGGTGGCTCATGCTTGTAATCCAGCACTTTGGGAAGCTGAGGCAGGAGGATCACGAGGTCAGGAGTTCAAGATCGGCCTATCGGCCTGGCCAACATGGCAAAACCTCATCTCTACTAAAAATACAAAAATTAGCCGGGTGTGGTGGCGGGCACCTGTAATCTCAGCTACTTGGGAGGCTGAGGCAGGAGAATTACCTGAACCCGGGAGGTGGTGGTTGCAGTGAGCTGAGATTGTGCCACTGCACTCCAGCCTGGGTGACAGAGCAAGACTCCATCTGGGGGAGCGGGGGAAATAATATGGTAGCCAATGAACATGAACAGGGAAAAGGGATGACTAGGTGGTGGCTCCCTTTTGTTGATTAACCAGAAATGCAGCTCTCACTGAGGGCTCCATGATGACCCTGCTTCACTCTGTATACTCTTGGCTCTGCCTGAAACATGTTCTACCATGAAGACCTTGTCTCCTGTCTAGAGCTTGAAGATTCAGTAAATCTTTCCAAGTGGCATCTTCTAAATAAACAAGGGCAAAACAGCACAGCAAATCTGGGTAGGAGGCTTTTTACCAAATTACCAAGTATTTTTCTTTTTAAAAGAAAAAAAAAAAACCCCAAAAAAACCAAGATGAGTTTTCTTCCTCCAGAGAAGCATGGACTGGCAGCCTACTGAGTACATTTTCTATATTGTAGTCAGTCTTGTGAAAGCCTGAGTTGAGTTTCAGAAAAATAGCTTGCTTGAGACTGAGGCTGGCTGTGAAGAACAGGTTTGCAATTCCTGAAAACTGGAGCTGAAAGTAACAGTTGCTTAATAGAGTGAGACTAGGGAAAATGATGGAGGTAAGTTCCGAAAGAAATTTGCTTCATATGACGACGAAAAGAAGCCCTGTGGCATTTCTCTGGAAGTATCTAGAGAACCTTTCTGGTTTTGAGTGACTGCAAAGCCAAGGGATCTTCCACAGAGTAGGTTAATACAGGAATCAGGTCATTATCAATAGAGATACCTAATCAGGTAAGACTGGTTGGCTCCCAGAAGCACTGTAATGCAAATATAAGGAAGTAGGGGTGGAGGAAGGTTCCAATCCTGAGGCAGCAGTTCCCCCAGGGGCAGCTGGTGTCCCGGCATTGTTGTGCACCTCCACCTGCACATAGCAGGTTGGACTCCTCAGTGGTGAGTGTCCAGTGATGGCATATCTCACTCAATCAAACTTTAAATACAGTCAAGTATACATCAAATAACAGAAACTTAGCACTTTTATCTATGTACAATTTTTTTTTTTTTTTTTTGAGACAGAATCTCACTGTGTCACCCAAGCTGGAGTGCGGTGGCATGATCTCGGTTCACTGCAGCCTCTGCCTCCTGGGTTCAAGTGATTTTCCCGCCTCAGCCTCCCGAGTAGCTGGGATTACTGGCACGTGCCACCATGCCTGGCTAATTTTTGTATTTTAAGTAGGGACAGGGTTTCACCATGTTGGCCAGGTTGGTCCCGAACTTCTGACCTCAAGTGATCTGCTCACCTCAGCCTTCCCGAGTGCTGGGGTTACAGGTGTGAGTTACTGCACTCAGACTTTATTTACAATCTTAAACACCATAGTGCTCATGAAGAAGAAAAAAAAAGCCAAGTCTCTCTTTCTAAAATGCCTTCAGGACACTGAAGGGAAAAAGATGGGAATTATTTCATAACGACATAGGACACTTTGTTCATCCAGTTCATAAAGACATAGGACACTTTGGCCAGAGAGACATGAAGATGATTTCTTCAAAAAAATAAGTAGTTCATACATTTATTCAACAGATACTTCCTGAGCTCCTACTATGTGCCAGGCACTGCTCTACCAGTTAGGGATGTTCTGGTGAATAGCCCCACCCCCATGGAGCTCGGATTACACTGGCAGAAAAATAAGAAACCCAAAAAATAAATATAGACATCAGTAGGGATAATGCAATAAAGAAATGCAGGGTAAGGAAACAGTGAACCGGGACAGAAAATTCTTTTTAAATGAGGTGGTGATGAAAGGGCTCTCAGAAACTCAATGAAATGAGGAAACCAACCAGGTGAAGGTCTGAAGGAAGGGCCTGCTGGGCAGAAAGAAGGGCAAACGCAAGGCCCTACAGCTGCTCGGGCTTGGGGTGTTCAGGTCAGTGCTGACGGAGTGGGGAAGCTGTGGTGAGAGTGAGGCACCGTGAGATGAAGGGTCTAGACCAGGGATATCCCATCTTTTGGCTTCCCTGGGCCACACTGGAAGAAGAACTGTGTCTTGGGTCACACACAAAAAAACTAATGATAGCTGATGAGCTAAAAAAAAAAAAAAAAAGAAAAAAAAATCACAAAAAAATCCCATAATGTTTTAAGAAAATGTACGGATTTTTGTTGGGCCACATTCAAAGCCATCCTGGGCTGCACGCAGCCCACAGGCCATGGGTTGGACAAGCTTGGTCTAGACCATACAGGGCCTCTAAGCCATGGAGAGGAGTTTCCATTTCATTCTGAATGTGGTGTGAAGCCACTGTGGGATTCTGGGCAGGGGAATATGAAATTTGACTATATGTGTTAAAAACACTGTTCTACATTTATATAAATAAGTGGCTGAGTAATTTAATACATAGGGAAGAACAGACAAATTTCCCATATGGAAGAATTCCAAATAAGGTATGGACATACTCTGCCCTCAAGGAGGTGAAGCCTAACTCCCCATTCCTTAAGTGAAGCCTGTGCATAGTGACTTCCTTCCAAAGAGTGTGTGTGGAAAGGAAAAGGAATAACTTTATGTTGAAGAAACCTGACGAACACTGCCATGGCCAGGTGATCAAGTTCAACATCGACAGTGACAACTCATGTTGATAGCAGGTACCTCTTGATATGCCATGATGAAAATGTCACTTTACCTTTTCCTTCTCCAAACCCATAACCCCAGTTCTAATCAAGAGATAAACATCAAACAAATTACAATTATTAGACAGTCTATATCTGACTAGTCTCCTAAAAATTGTCATCAAAAACAAGGAAAGTCAGAGAAACCGTCTGACTTTCAGAGGTCAGGAGGATTGCTTAAGCCTGGGAGGTCGAGGCTGCAGTGAGCTGAGATACACCACTGCACTCCAGCCTGGGTGACAGAGCGAGACCCTATCTCAGAATAATAATAATACGGGAAACTGGGTATAGATTATAGGGAACTCTCTGTACTATCTTCAAAATTTTTCTGTAAATCTAACACTTTTAAAATAAAGTTTAAAAAATAAACATTGCTTTCTGCTTGGTGGAGAATTTAGTGTAGTAGGAGAGGAATGAAAGTAGGGAGATGAATTAGTAATCCTAGTTTTGCCACTTTCTGGCTGTGCAACATTGAGTTATTTTACTATACCTTTATTTTCTTGTCTGTAAAATAGGAATATTTAGTGAAAGTGATGTGGACAGGATTTAATGATATAATGTAGGAGGCAGCACAATGCTCTACAAATGCTGATAATCATAACGCAAAATAAAATTGTATCTAATAAACTTACTATACACCTCTTATGTGTAAATCTAGCAAGTAGCAAAGGCAGAACTCTAAGTAACTGAAGATAAACACTGCAAAGCTTACTCATAAGGAGGACATATGGTTCTGGGGTTTAATAAAATTCTAGAATCTTGGTAGTTAAAGCATTATGTTCACACCACTAAAACTCAAGGAAGTACCCAGTCCAATGAGCAACTCGGGGGTTGTACTACCTAGAGCAAAAGATGCCCAGAAAAAAAACTAAAGCTGAAGGCCTCTTAACTGATCTCTATTTAGTGAGCATAGCAGGTATACTGGAAGGGACTCGACTTCCTGTGGAAAACACAGTTTGCATGCTTAACAAAACTCATCTGTTCCTCACTGGAACAAATGCACTTGCAATTATGTCATCTAATTAAATAACAAATAAACCAATGAGATATGAGGATGAAAAGAGGGTTTCTATTTCTAGGAAAACCAAGTTGAATGAGTTGGAGACTCCATAGAGATAAGCTTCTAGAATAAAATGGCACTGACTTAGCTGAAGGTAAGACAGCTGTAAAGATTTGGAAAAATTATAAAGAGAAATTTCGTACTCTTGCATCATAAGAGTTATTAAGTTCTCATTTCATTGTAAAGGACTGAAAAAGGAAGCTGAACTTGCAACATGTGAGAACATTTTATGCAAAGGAGACAACCTGGAGCTTCAGAGGATCTACACTCAATGAATGGGCTTGGTCCTACATCGAAATATACATGAGGACACACAGAGAAATGTTAAAATATATAGTTATCATTTTTATGGTTCCCTATTTTAACTTACGTAAAAATGTAGTAAGAGTATTTTTAACATACGCAAAAGGAAATAAAACAATGTATTTCCATATACTCAAACTAGGTTAAACAGTTATAAAAATTTTTGACACATTTGCTTTATCTATCCCATATTTTATTTCTCTCTCAGGTATTTTAATGCAAATTCTTGAAAACAATTCACCCCTACAGACGTCAGCAGACATCTCCAGAAATATTTTAAGCCAGCTTTTGATTGCTGACCAACCTCTGGTACAGGTAACAGGACTTCTACTGGCCACCAAGTCATTCACCTACAGGCCTACCTTTCCCCTCTCTTTGCTTCAATCCAGAAAACCTCAAGGCAAATAAACTGATTCCTGGATCCTGAAGAGTTCCTGGTTCATGTGGAAGGACATCTCTGAAGCTTCAACTCAGTGATTTACTTCCCCAAACCTATTCCTTTCATCCTTAAAATGAAACCACCTGTGTAACAACCCGATTCTTCGAATGTTTTCTGGGAGTCCAGAGCAAGCCTAAACTTTTAGTGAACATCCTGAGGCAATCTGTATTGAACCAGGTTCACTCCAAAAACCCAGTTGGGGCCATTTCCCAAGAAGCTCAGAACAACCCTAGGAATGGATTCAAGGGCTGTCCTACAATCTGCCAGTGGCAGCTAACATAGCCTTACTCACAGGTATTGGAGATAATCACTTGCTTCTAGGCCCTTGGACTGCTTTCTTTCAATTTTCTTTTGTTCAACAACACACAAAATATATTTTACTCATTGCAATTTTTACATGTCACATTCTGAATATTATCCTGTACCAATGGCTTCATGGTTGTTATATAACTTGTTTGGTAAAGTTATGCTGACAGCTTTAATGAGGCGATATCATGTGATGCATGCATTTCCTCTGGTGCTGAATGTGGGCATTAGCAACTCAGTATCGCATGTTAGGGCAGTGGAGAATCAGGGTGTATCTAGTAAGTTCCTTCATGGAGGTCTCATGTCATTAAGTAGAATTTGCTCTTTCAAGAAGTTTCTTGATCACCTTTGAAGTAATAAACAAAACACTTAACAGGGTCTTAAAAACTTACAAACTGAAAAGTTCCAAACCTGTATCAAATTCAAAGCCAGGGTTGTTTTCAATCAGGGAAACCTGAATCCTAAGGAAGAACCAGAAATATTTTTTTCAAAGACACTCAGGCATCGTAGGCATTCCTAAGTTGTGAAATGAAAATAAGGTTTCCTAGAAAGTTAGGACAGAGATGGTATTTAATCTGCATTCTGGCTAGGAAGATGATGACATGCACCTTTTCAACTTTTCCCTACACAGATTTTTTTCCCTCTTAACTTACTCCAGACCAAACAGGTTTCAAAAATCAAGAAAACTTCAGGGTTCAGATTTTTGAACTTTTAACAAGCCCAGAAATTTGGCTTGTATTTGGCAAGCTCGCCTAAAGTCTCAACATCTAGTCTTTTCTAGTTCAAGGTGAGCTAACGAGGGCCCTAATAAAGGGCAAAACATGGCCTGAAAGAGTAAACGTACAGGTCCTCTGCCAAGAGGCAGATTACAGAGAGGAATCTGATAGATGAACAGAGAAACTAACATTATTGCCTTGTGCCCTCTATCTAAAACTAATGGTTTCAACTAAGGGTCACATCTAACATGCCAGGTAACTCTGGTTTATCCCTAGTCCAGAAACGTTTCTCTTGGTCAGTGGTTATCAAACTTGGCCACACACTCCATTCACCTAGAGGGATTTTTAAACCCCCAGTGCTCAGGCTGTCTCATCCAAGACCAATTAAATCGATTTCTGGAAGTGGACTTAGGCAGCAGTAGTTTCAAAAACTTCTCAGGTGATTTCAATGTGCATCCAACATCGATGCACTGCTCTAAGAATCAGAGTTCTAAAACAGACAGAACTGGGTCATTGTAGAACATCTCCTGCAGATTTTTGTTGTTTTAAGAAAAAACCAATTTACTTAGCACCAAATACCAAAAACATTGGTTATATGTTAAGTAAAAAACATTGGTAGTGTATATCTGACTGTAAGCATGGAAAGTGATCCCAGAAGGGTATTTAAAGGGTACCACAACTAAAGTCACATAACCTTGTATTTGAATCTCAAGTCTAGCTGAGGAACCTTGAGCAAGATGATTTAACCTTGCTCTGTCTCGGTTTCCTTTTTTGTAAAATCACATTAGGAATCAACTATCCTTCAGAGCTGCTGTTAGAACCAGAGGTAACAGTTCTAAAATATCCAGCACAGGTTATAAATACAGATGGCTCTCAAAATGGTAGCTGTTATTTCTCATTCTGTTATTAGGTCAAAGCAGTCAGGCAGGGTAACATCTGGAGGAAAAAGACTTCTCAAATGCCACAGACGTACAAGCTCAATGAGTTTAGGAGACAAAAGGTGGTGAGAGATCATCTAACAATTAAACAATAATCAAAGACCTAACAATAAATGCAACTGTTAGGTTGAGTGGATGGAGGCGTTAAGGCCAGAGCAATGAAAGGCAAAAAACTTAGGGATGAGAGGACCATATTATAAAAGTTAAAGCTCTGTATTTGAGAATGAAGGCTCCAGAGTGGGATCCATTTACTATTACATGCGAATAAGATGTTGAGGTCCCTTAAGTCCTGGGAAGGACAAGGTGCCTCTAACTTCCTGTCACAGGAGCATTCTCTCAGGTTCAGGTGGACTCACAGAGCTCCATCATCTTAATGAGATGAGACACATCGGAAAAATACAGGATAATAAATAAGACCCCTTTGAGTCAAACTGGGCAAATGTTATAAAACCAAGGGACGCCGACACAGTCAGCAAATGATAATCCAGTAGCATGCATTTCTGGAGCCTCCTAAAGAGACCAGAGACTCCTGTCTGTATGAATGTGGCAGGATGAGTTCCAAAGAGATGTGCCTGGAATCAACTAGGCTTTCTTTATATTCCAGGGGCAGCCTGCCCATCACCCAAGCTGCCCCAGACTACCCAGAGGGCTATGGGTTGTCACCCTCTCTCTCAAAAATCCGATCTGCTGTTGAAGGCAGTGATTCCCAAGCTCACCGTAAATCACAAGGCTGGGAGTTTTCTTTTTTTCAGTAAAAATTGATGGGCTCTAAATCCAGAGATTCTGATTCAGAAGATCTGAGGCAAAGCCAAGGATCCATATATTTTTAAAATACTTCATACATGATTACAATATGTAGGGAGGTTTGGAGCCATTAAATGTGTGCGAAACATCATAGGAGATTGTCAATCTTTAATTACAATAGGCTGTGAGGATATTTCTGAATGCTGCATGCCTGGAGCAGCTGACAAGGGGACGGGGCTGTGCAGCCTGGGATCTGAAAGAAAGCTGCTCAGAAACGTTTAAGTGTGAGGTAGCATGACAATGGATGATGGTTTCCCCTTTCTTTCACCTGTCTTCCAAGTTTTCCATAATGAGTTTTAAATTTTTTTATAAAGAAAAAAAACCCTTAAAGGTGAACAAAACATCTGATTACATCTTGGTGACGTTTGTGATGACACTTTAAGAATCTGCTATTACGACTACAATTTACCACACATTATAGTTTTGTTTTTAAAAAAGGAATTTAGGGCAGGGCGTGGTGGCTCACACCTGTAATCCCAGCACTTTGGAAGGCTGAGGCGGGGGGATCACCTGAGGTCAGGAGTTCAAGACTAGCCTGGCCAACATGGTGAAACCCTTTCTCTATTAAAAAAATACAAAAAATTAGCCAGGTGTTGTGGCAGGCACCTGTAATTCCAGCTACTCAGGAGGCTGAGGCAGGAGAAACTCTTGAACCTGGGAGGCAGAGGTTGCAGTGAGCCAAGATCGTGCCACTGCACTCCAGCCTGTGTGACAGAGTAAGACTGCATCTCAAAAAAAAAAAAAAAAAAAAAAAAAGAAAGAAAGAAAAAGAAAAAAGAAATGTAGGCACTTCAGGAAAACAAATTCCCTCTCCTGGCTAATATAATCAACGTGAAATGTCTTTCTTTGAAGGCTGGCCTGAAGAGGTTTCTGCAGCCCCATTCCCCATCTAGGGAGAAGTTATGGTACGGATGCTGAAGCACGCTACAGGGTGCACTGCTGGCTGCTCAAATTATTTAACAATGTAGAAGAAGGTCTTTGAAAAAAATCAATACAAAGCCTATCTAGCAAGTTATAAATAAATTCTTTTGAGCACTACACCCACTTTATGCAAAGCACTTGTATCAGTGTGAGATTAGAGGATTAGGAGTTTCTGTATAACAGAACTCTAGTCAAGAAGAATCCTTCCTGAGGCCCAAGAGTTATCAGATAACTACACTCTGCAAAATAAACTGAAGATGAAAGCGCCCAACCATATCAGTATTCATTCTAACAATGATCATTTTCAGAAGAATTAAAGAATTGGCATCAGAAACTATCAGGTATAAAGAGGCTTATCTTGTTTGCAGTAAGGGAGTACTGAAATCTTTTCAAGGTCAAATGGCTTTGGAGCTTTTATTTACAACATTTTAAAAGTACTATGTAAACTCAGTAAGACTATATAACGGCATAAAATATACTTAATTTTTAAAATCTAACCATAGCATGGCCCATCTCAACACGTTTATTTATACATTTTAATTTCTAAAATACCCAGAGCAGTTGTGACTGACTGAGGGCATGTCTAAGGTTTAACTAATCAAATAGCACTTTTCTGTTTCTCAGGCTTTTTCTTCTATTCTGTTCCATTTCACTAACTAACCTTTAGAGTTGTAATGTTAGAGTCAAATACGTGAGCTGACATTAGATTTTCAAGGAAAGGATTTTGAAATCTAAACAAACCCAAAGGGATAAGTTACTTTTTGGGGGAGAAACAAAGCAAGAATTTCCATTTGCAGCTTTTGTAACTTTATTTCTCTGTGAAGAAGTAAACATAAATTGGTACACATTTCCAAAATGGATGTACTGGTTTGTTTAATACGGTCCTGCATGAGCTGGCCTACCTGACTTCATTCCAGCACTGTTCTCTGCATTCTAGCCACAATGCCAACTTTCAGGTCATGCAACCTCTAGCCTCAGGGCCTTTACATATGCTGAAATACCCTGCTGGGCATACACTTCATTCTCTTTACCTGGTTAATGCTTGGACACTCTGTTGTTTTGGCTTCAGCTCATTCCTCCTTCCATCTTACTCTTCGCATCTAGGTTTAATTCCTTATCTCCCAAATTATAACCTCCAGTAGTTAAATCTTCGTAGTTAGGAGACAGGATAGTATCCCTGTTCCAGTTTGGCCACTTAGCACACCATGTGATCCTGGGTAGTTTTTTTTTTTTTTAAATCTCTCTGAGGCTTAGTTTCCTCAACAAGCATATTTTGAATAATAAATAGCTAATACATGCAAAGCACTTAGAATGACTGGCACAAAGTAAATATTCAATAAATACTAGCTATTAGTATTCTTTCAGGATGAATCTTACTGTGACCTTTCTCTGTCTTTGTGAGAAAGGATCTTTATTTCCCCTTTTGACAGTTCATCTAGTTCCTTTTGGTATATTATTCAACTGTCTTTTTTATAAGGAAAATTCTTAAAGTTTTTTCACAAACACTGGTAATGTTGGATGTAATCAGCTGTTTTATTTATTTATTTTTGAGACAGGGTCTTGCTGTATTGCCCAGCCTGGAGTGTAGTGACGTGATCATAGCTCACTGCAACCTTGAACTTCTGGGCTTAAGCAATCCTCCCACGTCAGCCTCCCAGGTAGCTGTGACTACAGGCACATGCCACCACACCTGGCTATATTTTTTTTTTTTTTTTTTTTACTTTTCACCTTTTAGTAGAGATGAGGTCTCACTATGTTGCTGAGGCTGAGCTTGAACTCCTGGGCTCAAGCAATCTTCCCACCTTGGCCTCCCAAAGTGTTGGGACTACAGGCGTGAACCACTGTATCTGGCTTTGTTTTTAAAGGGATTTTTTTTTTTTTTCCTTTATAAAGAAATTGTAGTATTGTTTCTGGAGAGAAATCTAGTAGTGAATCCTTTGTAGATAATGTAACATCTTATGTGGTTGCTTTCTGAGGATTCTCTTTGTATCCTGTAGTTTCACTATGATACGTCTAGTTGTAGAATTATTTTTATTTATCTATTTGGGGACTCATTGCAATATATTCATCTGAGAATGAATGTCTTGAATACATTTTGGAAACTTAAGCCATTAATTTTTCAAGTATTTTTTTAACCCTAATTCTATTTTCTTTTTTGGAATTCCAATTACATGACTGTTCGTTCTCTATCTCCCATGTCTGAAGACCTTGTTTCCAATTTTTCATCTTTCTGTGTTGTGTTTTGGAGAATTTTCTTAAATATATTTTCTCGTTCACTAATTCTCTATTCATGTGTCTAATCTGACATTTAACCTATCCACCAAGTCTTAAATTGCAGTAACTTTTGTTTTAAAAATCTGTAATTTCTATGTGGTTTGTTTTCAACTTTGTTCTTTTAAGATAGTATTTTGTCACTTTTTTTTGTTTTTGAGACGGAGTCTCACTCTGTCGCCCAGGCTGGAGTGCAGTGGTGCCATCTCAGCTCACTGCAAGCTCCGCCTCCCAGGTTCACACCATTCTCCTGCCTCAGCCTCCTGAGTAGCTGGACTACAGGCACCTGCCAGGATGCCCAGCTAATTTTTTGTATTTTTAGTAGAGACGGAGTTTCACCGTGTTAGCCAGGATGGTCTTGATCTCCTGACCTCATGATCTGCCCGCCTCGGCCTCCCAAAGTGCTGGGATTACAGGCGTGAGTTTTTCATGTTTTTAATTCCTTCTTTTAGGTCTTAGAAATCTTAAATGTAGTTATTTTACAGCCAATAACTCTAATATCTAAAGCCATTGAGGGTCTCATTTTGCAAAGTCAGCATAGGGGTTCAAGTTTAGTTGGACTCTTTCAGTGGGAGCACTGTTAGGTCTCAATTGAGAATTTAAGCAGAAATTTATACTTTGCTTCTACCAGGTGCCTTGGGGTTAGTTTTAATGTTAAAATTTCACCTTGGTGTTTCTCAAACTATAACGTAATGTAAATGCACCCAACATAAGTATAGGTAGGCCTAAGGTTTTGAATTTCCAGGGGAGAAAACTTCTTCCACTGCAACAGAAGATCTATAAGCTTTCTTTTTCTGTGTACTGGCAGCTAGTTATCTTTTTTTGTTTTTTGAGACAGAGTCTTGCTCTGGTGCCCAGGCTGGAGTACAGTGGTGCGAACTCAGCTCACTGCAACCTCCACCATCTCAGCTCCTGGGTTCAAGTGATTCTCCTGCCTCAGTTTTCCAAGAAGCTGGAATTACAGGCATGCACCACAACTGGTTAATTTTCTTTGTATTTTTAGTACAGACAGGGTTTCACCATGTTGGCCAGGCTGGTCTTGAACTCCTGACCTCAAGTGATCCACCTGCCTCGGCCTCTCAAAGTGCTGGGATTACAGGAGTGAGCCACTGTGCCTGGCCTAGTTATCTTTTATACAACATATTCACCAAGGGTATAATGCTTCAAGGGGCCTACCTTAATGTGAGAGCCCCATTTTCAACTCATTTTGCACGTAACCGAGGTTTTGCCCCACAGAAGCTCCTGACAATTGACATCCAAGCACAGGGCAGGGGTGGCAGCAGCAGTGACAGCAACAGTAGCTCTTGGCCTGCTTTGGTTTTCAGTTACTTTTCAATTCCCAGGAAACTGAATTCTATTCTACCTATTTTCAGATCCCAACTCAAGTAACACCTTCTCACAGAAGCTATCCCTTACTCTCCAGAACAGATCAGGCACCTGCTCTACACTTCCACAGCTCTCTGCATTTATCCTCCACTGCACATAATAATTTGTAGTTAGGTTTAGTAGTGTGATTATTTATTTAATGTTTCTGTCACTGCACTGTTAGTTCCATGAGGGCAGGAATCATTTGTCCACCATAGTATCCAATTTGGCACAGTACAGCAACAAAAGAAGTATTTGCTGAATGAATAAAATGAGTGTGTGTGGCTGGTTGGGGGTGGGTGAATATTAATGTGAACATAACTCCTCAAAGAAAGTAAGTAATTGAAAAAGGAGAAGGAAAAGAGAAAACAGTGTATTATGAATATTTCAAAATTGCAGGAAACACACTGCAAATCCCTGGGGAGCCACTTCCTATTTCAATCAAACCCTTACATATTTAACATTCTTGGTTCCTTTTTGTTTTAATTGAGATATAATACTTAGATCTTAAGCATTCCATTGATGGGCGCAGTGGCTCACACCTGTAACCCCAGTACTTTGGGAGGCTGAGGTGGGCGGGTGACAAGGTCAGGAGATCGAGACCATCCTGGCTAACACAGTGAAACCTCGTCTCTACTAAAAATACAAAAATTAGCCGGGCGTGGTGGCCAGTGCCTGTAGTCCCAGCCACTCGGGAGGCTGAGGCAGGAGAATGGCGTGAACCCAGGAGATGGAGCTTGCAGTGAGCTGAGATTGCGCCACTGCATTCCAGCCTGGGTGACGGAGCGAGATTCTCTTTCAAGAAAAAAAAAAAAGTTTTTCATTTAATCCATTGTGACAAATGTATACTCCTGCAACCCACATCTCTATTGAAATGTGAAATATTTCTATCAATCCAGAAAGTTTCTTCATCTTCCTTCAATATTTCCATTTCCAGAAACAACCCCTTATCTGATTACGATTAGGAGTTGATGATTAACTTACAGTAATGGATAAGTTAGTTTTGCCTATTCTAGAATCTCACATAAATAGAAAAAAACAGTATGTACTTTTTTTGTCTGGCTTCTTTTATTACTCACAATATTTTTGATATTCACCCATGTCGTTGCATATATCAATGTTATTCCTTTTTGTGTTGAGAAAATTCTATTGTATGAATATAACACATTTTGTTTATCTATTCTGTTGATAACTACGCTGGCTATTCCAGCTATTATGAATTGAACTGCTATGAACATTCTTGTACAAAGCTTTTTGTGAAAATGTTTTCATTTCTCTTGGATAAATATGTAAGAGTAGAATTGCAAAAAAAAAAAAAAAGTAGAATTGCTGGGTCATAGTATAAATGCTTGCTTCTTTAAGAAACTGCCAAATAGTTTTCCAAAGTAGCTGTATCATTTTATAGGCCCGCCAACAACAGGGTGAGATTTCTGGTTGCTCTACATCCTCTCCAACATTTGGTATCATCCAACTTTTTCACTGTAGCCATTCTGGTGGGTATATCGTGGTATCATTGGCATTTTCCTGATGATTAATGATATCAAGCACATTTTCATGTGCTTATTGGCCATTGGTATATCTTCTTTGTGGAATATCTGTTCAAGTCTTTTGCTCGTTTTAAAAAAAAGGGTTGTCTTTTGATTGCTGAGGTGCAGGAATTCTTTATATATTCTGTCCTCTGTCAGACATGTTTTGCAAATATTTTCTTTCAGATAGTGGTTTGTCTGTTTCTTAATAGTATCTTCTAATGAGCGAAAGATTTTATATTTAGTAAGGTCTAATTTATCAATTTTTAAAATGGTTTGTGATCCCTATAAACTCTAATAAATTTTTATTCTTCTTCATAAGACAATGAAGAATTACTGTCCTATACTTCTAGTAGCTTTATGGTTTTAGCTTTTAAGTTTATGATACACTTCAAATTGATTTCTTTGTATGGTGTGAGGTGGGGGTTAAGATTCTTTTCTTCCCTATGTAGATATTCAGTTGTTCCAACAGCATTTGTTAAAAATAGAAAGAGTTTCCTTTTCTGACAGATTTGCTTCTTACCTTTGCTCAAAGTCATCTGACCTTACACATGAGTCTCTTTTATGGATACTCTATTCTATTCCTTTATTTGTTCATCCTTTTGACAATATCTTACTTTCTTGATTACTATAGCTTTATAGTAAGTCTTAATGTCAAGTAGGATTAAGTCTGCCAACTTTGTCATTCTTTTTCAAGACTGTTATGGTTATTCTAGGTCCTTTGGTTCTCCAAATATATCTTAAAAACAGTTTGCTAATTTCTATAAAAAAGCCTGCTGAGATGTGAATTGGTATTAAATCTACAGATCAATTTAGGAAAAGCTGCCATCCTAACAATATTAATCTTTTAATCCATAAATATGGCATACCTCTTCATTTATTTAGGTTTTCTTTAATTTCTTTTAGTAACGTTTTACAGTTTTCAGTCTTGAACATCTTTCATTAAATGTATCCATAAGTACTTGGTATTTTTAATGCTACAGTAAATAGTATTTTTCTTTTTGTGAGACAGGGTCTTGCTCTGTTGCCCAGGCTGGAGTGCAGTGGAACAATCATGGCTCACTGCAGCCTTGACCTCCAGGCTCAACTGATCTTCCCACCTCAGCCTTCCCAGCATCTGGGACTACAGGTGCGTGCCACCACGTCCAGCTAATTTTTGTGTGTGTGTATATATATATATATATATATTTTTATAGAGACAGGGTTTCGCTATGCTGCCAAAGGGTGGTCTCAAACTCCTGAGCTCAAGTGATCTGCCCACCTCAGCCTCCCAAGGTGCTGGGATATACACTTTATATCTTGTAGCAATACTATAAAATTTACTTACCTGTTCTACTAGTGTTTTTTTAGACTTCTTAGGACTTCATATGCATAATCATGTCATCTTCAAATAAAGACTGCTTTATTTCTGTCTTTCCAATATTTATACCCCTTTCTTCTTGTCATGTTGCATTAATTAGGTCCTCCAGTATAATGTAGAATAGAGGTGGTAAAAGTGGATATCTCTGAATTGTTCCCAATATTAGGGGGAAATATTTCAAAATTTAAACTGTAAATGTGATCTTAACTGCAGGTTTTTGTAGGTGTTCTTTATCAGGGTGAGGAAGTTTCCTTCTATTCTTAGCATGTGGAAAAGTTTTATCATAAATAAGTGCTGTATTTTTTCAAATGCTTTTTCTACATCTATTGAATGATCTTATAATTTTTATCTTTTAACTGTTAATGTGGTGAATTACATTGATTTTTATATATTAAATACATTTGCATTTCTAGGATAAATCTCACTTTATCATGGAGTATCATCCTTTTTATATATTGCTAGATTCAATTTGCTAATATTTTGTTAAGGATTTTTGTATCTAGTTCATGAGAGAATTTGGCCAGCAATTTTCTTTGCCTGTAATGCCTCTGTATTGTTTTTTTATCAGGTTATAGTGGCCTCATAAAATGACTTGTAAAGTGTTCCTTCTTGCTCTATTTTCTGAAAGAGTTTGCATTAAATTGACATTATTTCTTCCTTAAGTATCTGAGCTTGGGGTTTTCTTTTTCCTTTTTTTTTTTTTTGGAGACCGAGTCTCGCTCTATCCCAGTACAGTAGCTCCATCTCGGCTCACTGCAACCTCCACCTCCTGGGTTCAAGTGATTCTCATGCCTCAGCCGCCCGAGTAGCTGGGATTATAGGAGCCTGCTACCACGCCCAGCTAATTTTTGTATTTTTAGTAGAGACGGGGTTTCACCATGTTGGCCAGGCTGGTCTTGAACTCCTGACCTCGTGATCCACCCGCCACGACCTCCCAAAGTGCTGGGATTACAGGCGTGAGCCACTGCGCCTGGCCAAGCTTGGGGTTTTCTTTGTGGGAAGTTAATTATGAATTCAACTTCTTTAACTGACATAGGAATATTTGATTTTTTTATTTGTTCCTGTGTCAGTTTTATTAATTTGCGTCTTTCAAGGAATTTATCTATTTTATCTAGGTTGTTAATCTTACTGGGAAAAAGTTGTTCATCATATTCCCTTATCATTCTTTTAATGTCTGTGGGATCTACAGCAATGTCTCTTTTTCCATTCCTGATATTAGTAATTAGTGTTTTATCCTGTTTACTTGATAAGTATTGCTGCATTTATTAATTTTATTGATATCTTAAAAGAATGAAATTCTGGCTCTTTGATTTTCTCTTCTTGATTCTTTTTTTTTTTTTTTTTTTTGAGATGGAGTCTCGCTCTGTCACCCAGGCTGGAGAGCAGTGGTGTGATCTCGGCTCACTGCAAGCTCCGCCTCCTGGGTTCAAGCCATTCCTGCCTCAGCCTCCCAAGTAGCTGTGACTACAGGCGCCTGCCACCACGCCCAACTAATTTTTTTTGTATTTTTTTTAGTAGAGATGGTGCTTCACTGTGTTACCCAGGATGGTCTCGATCTCCTGACCTCATGATCCGCCCTCCTCGGCCTCCCAAAGTGCTGGGATTACAGGTGTGGGTTCATTTTTCAAATAAAGAGAACATTTAGATAAAATTAAGGGCCCCTTCAATCTCCTCCCTAAACACTCCCCTTCCTTTTGTCCCTGAGGTACCTGTTCTCCTAAATTTCATGTCTACTATTCCCTTTCCATTTGTATATTAAAGTAATGCTAATTTCTGCTACTTTCCTGGGATCCTCCATTAACTTACCACATTTCCTGCTTCTGCAGCCAGCCGGGCAGCATATCGAGCTATAAGACGGTGTTCCTCATCCAGTCGGCTAGGACTGTCCAGAACACTGCCAAGGAAATAAAAATGCAACAGGTGTCTATTAAACATCCCTTATTCTTGTTCCATTCTTAGAACAGATGGAAGAAAAGCTCATAAAAGAATGGTAATAAAAGAACTAGAGGTCTGGGTCATAGATACTAATGGCCTTCTGAGAAAAAAGGGGATTTAGAGAAACGAGGAGGCCACATTTGTCATTCCTCATTGGCAGCACATCCCCGCTGCTCCCCCACCATCAAAGGGGCACTTAATTTTGAATGCAAGGGCTAAGAAAACACAGGGCACCCACAAAGTCTGAGACAGGGATTTCTAACCAAATGTTTAAAACTGATGACTTTTTAGACCTTGATCTCAAATTCAAAAAGACCAAGAGCATTATGAAAAACAGAGGGCTGAGAAAAAATATACTTAACACTGGCTAAGCGAAAGTTTGGCCTTGTCAGGGCAGGCCAAACACACTGTAAAGCTGGAAAGATTCCATGACATCAAATATTCCCCTTTTCGTGCCCCTTTCTCTTCCTTTACTATGCTCATTCTACATCTATAGCCCCATCTTGGAGTTAATTAGTTTAATGCATTACTCTTTAACAACAGTACCAACACTCTAAAAAATCTAAGGACCCATTCAGACAGGTTCTCAGATAATGTGGTATCTGGATGAGGGAAGGGTTCTTGAGTAATAGGCTGGCTCTGCATATGGGATGCTGATATGGAACTTTGGATTCTGAAATACATGACTTCTTTAATTTAGTATATCAAATGCTATTTATCCTTATCAAGACAGTCCCAGATTAATAGGGACTGTGGCTATATAATTCTCTGTTTAGGACTGGCAGATGCTTTAAGACAACAGTGATGATGTTGACTAAATGACTGGAGGTGGCTGTTGTGGCTTACCTCCACTTTGGCCCTATGTTCTCGGGTTTCCAAAAACCCCTGATCAGAATTTAGCAGTATGACAAATCATATAGAAAAATTTAAAGACATGACTTCAATACTCATCAAAGTTTGTTATAATTACTGAGGGGAATCTGGGAAGGGTGCGGCTAAATCAATAAAGATCTGTCTGAAATTTTCATGTGTAGAATCAACTATATTTTTTCTAGTTTTTGCTTTTTAAAAAATCTTTCTATCTCTTTGGCTAAGTCTTTAAGCTTAACTTAGTCTTTCTTCTAGGATTTTTTAAAAGTGCTTTGAGTCTTCTGCCTATGACATTTGTCAACACTTTATAATTTTAAGCATGCAAATATCCATCTCCAGGATAATCATCCTCTGAAAAATGATCTTGTAATAAGAACAGACTACTATCAGGCGGCTTTAATATTTTAGGGTCAAGGCCCCAAGGTGAGAGATAAACTGTAATATTTGTGCTTTAAAGGTATTTGTGTGAAATAAGAGAACTATCTTTTAAATTAAAAAAAAAAAAAAACAATAAAAATGGATGCTTAAGAATACAAGTGGATCATATTATGGAGGGATTGGAAGCCTAAGAAGTGGGGCCTAAAGTTGCTGACCTCTGTTATCTGGCAAGGGATACAATAGGTTCTTCTGTGCAAAAGAGCTCCTTTTTCTCAATCACATTCTATCTCCCTAGGAAGGCTGATCCTATTTGTCATTTATACATGAGTGTGGATGACAGACTGCTTTAATTGGCTATGTTTTCTAGCCAGAAACTAGAAGCTTCTGTTGATGAGAGGTTTTAAGGTCAATGAAAATTATTTGATGGCAATTAGAAAGGATCCTTATTCTTCTGTTGAAATTGACTTTCATTTTCAGAATTAGTTAGCCAGGAAAGTTCTGACTTCTCGGAAGAAGTATGAAGCTCAGTTTCTTAGATTACTAATCAAGAAGTCAGGCAGTACTCACTCACTCGTCATGTTCTCCCAAGGCTACCAGCCACCAATTTTTGCTCAGGGAGCCGAGGTGAGACTTGAGGGCCTTAGCTAAACCTACCATAAATCTGATTGGGCTAAATTACTAGGTAACAGTCTCTGTCAAACATTCTGCTGCTATTTTTACCATGGAAACTTTTGCTCACTCTGGACAATTGCCTTTACTGATAATAAAGAATTTGTCTTGCCTAAGGTGAAACAACTCTATTCCTAGAGACCAAGAAGTTGGGACAGTGTGCGAAGAAATCACCTGTTGGATGAGAAGACACTTTGTGATGCAGCGCACACAATTATCAGGCCCCTCCTTCCCTTTTAGAGGGTAAGCCTATTACACATACTTAGAAGGTTAGAAAACCCTACTTCTCCAAGCTTTAGAGATACATAAATACCCCAGAAAAATGATGCTATTTAGTCATATCAGGAAAACTGTGGAAAACGGTATAAAGTATAATATTAAAAACAGTCTTTTTCATATGTATATTTCCCGACTGACTATTAATTTATTCTTCTATTATTATGGGGAGTAGCAGCAAGGTCAGATGACCCTCCCAAGGAGCCAAGGCATGCTGTAAGCAAAACTAAGATCAAAATTTAAAGCTTCAGCCTCTGTTATGTGTATAGCTTATAAATTATGGTTTTCTCTCTAAGAATAAGAATCTCAAAGCATGGCTTTCCAAGTTGTTTGGCCTTGTGACTCTTCTTTGCTGTTACATAGGGGAAGGATGGCTTTAGACTGTTTAAACTTTACCTGTCCTCCTACTTGAAGAATGGTGGTGGGTGTGGGCATGGAGTGGGCAGGAGACTTTGGTCCTACCTGAACATAATACCATTTTTTTCGGTACTAAATCTTTTTAAAAAAGGATGAACTTTGCTATAGTTAGCAGTTATCAAATGTTTTTCCATCCCGAACCACTGAAGAATCAGACACATTCTCTTATTAACAATGAGTCACTACTGTAGTAGTTTTCAGCATAAGGGGAATGTGGAGCTATTATAATACATGTAAGTATTACAATAGACAGGGTCTATATAATTTGGAAAAAGACCCTCAGGTGACAGTGATCCAATACCATTGTTGGGAATCACTGGTTTAAATAATCAACAATGACAGATTCCTGCTAACAGATAAAGGGTGGTAAAGATGTAATAGGGTGACAGTATCAAAGTCCCCAGATAAAACAAAGCAGGATATCTGTGGGCTGATCAACTCTAAACTTTGAATGTTAATACAAAGATTTCATTATTCAGGTAAGAATGAACAGGAAGAGGCTGCATCACATACCCCTGTGAATACTGCATCTTTGGAAATGTCGACCTCTCATAGGTTTGTATCTTTTTTGAGTGTAAGTTGAAGGAAGTGAACCCCACTTTAAAGGAGAATGTCTGACTCCATGTTTAGGTAAGCGCCCAGGCTTGGCAACCCTCCCTCTCTTGTAGAAGCGAATGCTTAGCAACTATTTTAACTCTGCCAAACACAGCTCGTAGTTTCTCAAGAAAAACCCTACATGCAGTTATTTTTCCAGCTGACAACCCCAGGTGGCAAAGCTCTCCCTCCCTCTGATCACCCCTGGTCGCCCACTGCTGCTGCACCACCACTGACCGTGCACAGTGCTGCAGACGGGCCACATAGGAGGCTATCAGCGCATGCTCATCGGCCAAGTGACAGGGTATATCCTGGCTATACTGTAACCTAGGAACAATGGAGGCAAAGACAGCAAGCGTGACACAAACACACACAGAGGGAGAAATGAACATGGATTAAAATGAGCAAACTTCAAAGAAAAATTTAAAAAATAATAAATCATGATAAGGAAAACAATAAAAAACCCATAATGCATAATGGAATATGGTGTTAGATCCTCAGGAATCCATCTCTCAAATCCTCGAAACAAAAGCAGTCCTTCAGGGGTGGCTCTGGCACTGACATGACAGCCCTTGGGAAGGACTTGTTGAGTGGGCAGAGGAGCCGCGTGTACCACTTTTGTCCAGGTGCTGCGCTCTGTGATGATGAACTTTTTAGAGGATGCCCTCTGGCAAGACAACTGAGGCACAGCCAGTCTACTAAATATTACTATGTGACCCCCTAGTGTTATGCTGTTATAAGCTTTTGTGTGCATCTAAGAATTTTCAGTGTTACTTCATGTTGCCAATTAAAACATTTTTATTTCTATAAGGATACTGCCTTTAGCATCAGTTTGTTTCTCCCATAAAACTGGTACCCATCCCAAACTCAACAGAACTGCACCTAATTGTAAGGCAACACTATATATTCTGAGTGAGGCTCTCTCTTACAGATATGTGAAAGGTCCTTAAGCACATGGTCTTCTAAATTTTTAGTACAGAAATATTAAAACTTGCATAAAATAGAGTAACGTAATGACTACCCCTCAGGTACCCACAGCAAAACTTGAATGAATATCAACATTCTGTCAATGTTATCTAATCGAATTTTCATTCCTCCCACTTTTTGTGCAGGGACGTGTGGCTAAAAGCAAACCCCAGGCAATTACTTCATCTGGGAATACTTGAACCTGTACATCTATCAGACAGTAAAAACACTTCACACAACCTAACACCATTATCACACCTAAAAACATAGACAAAAATATTTTAGTATCCCAGTCCATCTGCCAATTTCCTCAAATCTTAAAAAATGTCCATTTACATTAAAGTCAAGATCCAAAGTCCCCACTTTGCATTTGGCTGGTAGGTTTCTTTTATGTTTGTATTTGACTGATACATTTCTGGTATTTTTTTTTTTTTTTTTTGAGACGGAGTCTCACTCTGTCTCCCAGGCTGGAGTGCGATGGCACGATATTGGCTCACTGCAACCTGCGCCTCCTGGGTTCAGGTGATTCTCCTACCTCAGCCTCCCAAGTAGCTGGGATGACACGCGCGTACCACCAGTTAATTTTCGTATTTTTAGTAGAGAAGGGGTTTTGCCATGTTGGCCAGGCTGGTCTTGGACTCCTGACCTCAAGTGATCTCCCTGCTTCAGCTTCTCAAAGTGCTGGGATTACAGATGTGAGTCACTGCGCCCGGCCCTAGTCATCTTTCTAAGGCTCAAACTGTCCTACCTTTGGCCAGTGGAAGCTCCTGTTGTAGGCTCTTGTGTTCTTTTGATATATCCATTAGACCTTATTAGCTTTCCTGCTTTCTAGCACGATAAAATGCTCTAGGTTTTATTATTTTTTTCTTTTTTTTTTGAGACGGAGTATCACTCTGTCACCCAGGCTGGAGTACCGTGGTGCAATCTCAGCTCACTGCAACCCCCGCCTCCCGAGTTCAAGTGATTCTCCTGCCTCAGTCTCCCGCGTAGCTGGGATTACAGGCACGTGCCACCACGCCCGGCTAATTTTTGTATTTTTAGTAGAGAAGGGGTTTCACCATGTTGGCCAGGCTGGTCTCGAACTCCTGACCTTAGGCGATCCACCTACCTCAGTCTCCCAGTGTGCTGAGAATACAGGTGTGAGGCACTGTGCCCAGCCCTCTACTTTTGTTTGTTATATATCTTGTCCCAGACTTGGAATGAACCATCCTTCTAAGGATCCTTTGTTCTGTTTACTGGCAAAAAGTATTTAGGGACCACAGTCAGGATGCTAGGGTGCCCACGGTTCTAGGCTCAATGATTCTAGGCCTTCTCAGTGGAAAAAGGCAGAAAATCTGTATATTTCAGAATGAAGAAAACTAAGTCCTCTCAGTGCTTTCAAGGTACCATTCTGTTTTCTTCTGCGTTACATTGCTTTTAACCCTTTTCCCATTTGTCCCGAGAATACTCACCGGCAGCGCTTGCAGATACAGCATTTACCCTGAGATAACTTTGCCATGAAATATCTTGCTTTTATTATTATTATCTCATCACTCTAGTATACTGACTTTGGAAAGAAAAGACATCATTCTATTTATAGCATTCTGTTCTTAGTAGTGGAATTTCCATTTACAAAATACAGTAATTCTCGATTGCTGAAAATGCCAAAGCGTAGAAAGCATAGCATTCCTGTGCATGATGTTTATTATTATTACTATTATTATTATTATTTTTGAGATGGAGTCTCACTCTGTTGCCAGGCTAGAGTGCAGTGGTGCAATCTCGGCTCACTGCAATCTCCGCCTTCTGGGTTCAAGCAATTCTCCTGCCTCAGCCTCCCAAGTAGCTGGGACTACAAGCGCGCGCCACCATACTCAGCTAATTTTTTGTACTTTTAGTAGAGATGGGGTTTCATCACGTTGCCCAGGATGGTCTCGATCTCTTGACCTCATGATCCACCCACTTCAGCCTCCCAGAGTGCTGGGATTACAGGTATGAGCCACTGTGACCGGCTGATGTTAATTATTAACATCATTCTCGAATGGTTGGCTGAAGATTCATTTAATGAATCAACTTTTTTTCCGAAATAGATGATTCTGATGACTCAGATGATTCTGATGTTAGTTCTGTTTAGAAATAACTCCAAAAACAGTTTGTATATTTTATTTTCACATTGAAAATCAGTCAGCTTTGCTTCAGCCTCAAAGAGTGTGTTTATGTAAAATTAAAGGTGCACTGGCAGCGAGCTGTACTTTTTTTCTAAACAGGAAATGAGTTAATGAGAAATCAACAGTTCTTCTTATCTTTGTTTCCTTGTACGTAACATGTCTTTTCTTTAGGCAGAGTCTTGCTCTGTCGCCCAGGCTGGAGTGCCATGGTGCAATCATGGATCACTGCAGCCTTAACCTCCTGGGCTCAAGCGATCCTCCTGCCTCAGTCTCCAGAGTAGCTGGGGCTACAGGTGTGCACCCCCACACCTGGCTAATATTTATTTACTTATTTATTTTTGAGACAGAGTCTTGCTCTGTCGTCCAGGCTGGAGTACAGTGGCACGATCTCTGCTCACTGCAAGCTCTGCCTCCTGGGTTCACGACATTCTCCTGCCCTCAGCCTCCTGGGTAGCTGGGACTATAGGCGCCCGCCACCATGCCTGACTAATTTTTTTGTATTTTTAGTAGAGACAGGTTTCACTGTGTTAGCCAGGATGGTCTCGATCTGCTGACTTTGTGATCTGCCTGCCTCCACCTCCCAAAGTGCTGGGATTACAGGCATGAGCCACCACACCCAGCCCTAATTTTTAAATCTTTTGTAAAGACAGGGTCTCACTTTGTTGCCTAGGCTGGTCTTGAACTCTTGGGTTCAGGTATGTAATATGCCTTTTTCCCCCCCCTCTAGCTGCTTTTTTTCTTTTTGAGACGGAGTCTCGCACTCTCGCCCAGGCTGGAGTGCAGTGGCGCAATCTTGGCTCACTGCAAGCTCCACCTCCTGGGTTCACGCCATTCCCCTGCCTCAGCCTCCCGAGTAGCTGGGACTACAGGCGCCCGCCACCACACCCGGCTAATTTTTTGTATTTTTAGTAGAGAAGGGGTTTCACCGTGTTAGCCAGGATGTTCTCGATCTCCTGATCTTGTGATCCGCCTGCCTCAGCCTCCCAAAGTGCTGGGATTACAGGTGTGAGCCACTGCTCCTGGCTCTAGCAGCTTTTCAAATGTTATCTTCATCACTGATTTTCAGCAATTTGATACTGATGTGCCTTGGTATAGTTTTCTCTTTGTTTATCCTGGCGTACAGTTTGTTGTGTTTATAGTATTTGTAGGTTTATAGTTTTCAATGAATTTGTAAAAATTTCTTTGAAAAGTTGGGAAAAATGTTTCTTAAATATTTTTTCTCCCTCTCGTCTGTTAGACCGCCTGACATTATCCCACAGGTCCCAGAGGCTCAGTTCCTTTTCAGTCATTTTCCTCTCTGTGCTCCACTCTGGGTAATTTGTACTGCCATGTCTTTAAGTTCAGTGTAAGTCCATCCATTGAATTTTTCATTTCAGACATTATCCCTTTCAGCTCTCTTGTAGGCCATTACAAGTATTTTAGCTTTTACTCTGATATGAGAAGCTACTGAGAGGTGATATATGATTTTATTTTATATTTTGAGATGGAGTCTCACTGTGTTGCCCAGGCTAGAGTGCAGTGACGCAATCTTGGCTCATGGCAACCTCTGCCTCCTGGGTTCAAGTGATTCTCCTGCCTCAGCCTCCTGAGTAACTGGGATTACAGGCGTGCACCACCATGCTCAGCCAATTTTTGTGTTTTTAGTAGAGACAGGGTTTCACCATGGTGGCCAGGATGGTCTTGAACTCCTGACTTCAAGTGATCCACCCACTTCAGTCAGGTAGTTCCTGACCTCAGGTGATCCGCCCGCCTCAGTTTCCAAAGTGTTGGGATTACAGGCGTGAGCCACCAGGCCTGGCCTATAGGAGGACTTCTATTCAGAAGCAGTATTATTTGTCATATAATTAGAGATCTAAAACACAATGAAAAGCATTCTTAGTAGTTAGATAAGGAAGTTAAATGACCATGAATTTTCTGATAATTTTGTTTGCAGTGTGGGGTGTAATGTTGTTTTACCCCCATTCAAAGTTGTATCTATTTTACCAGATTAAGAAAATTTAAACTCTTTCCTTTTTGGTAAAATATAAATATACATATAGACATAAATATGCAACATATATATAACTCCCAACTAATAAACAAAGTTTGTTTTAGAAATTTGTTTTTCCAAAGCAGAGTCAATAGTTTACAATTCAGATTTTTTCCTATAAAAACAAGAATTCCCAAACTGTCAAATGTCAATTCAATCTGTAAAAGGAGGTGATGCCTAAACAGCCAATCGTTCTAACAGCATTACTGATGGAAACTGGCACCTGAAACAATGGACGGAGCCCTACTAGGTATCCAGTGATGAAGACACCACTGTAAACAAAACCCAGACATGGCTGCTGCTCCGATTGGTGCTAACAACACTCTAGTAGGAAAAGAAACGACCACACCAGTCTCAGAGGACACAATACAATTTTATCCAATCAGGGAGATCAGCAAAGGCAAAGGTCAGTACAATGACCACAGAGCTAAAATGAGGAGTGACAATAAGATGGACATTCTGTAAGGCACCCTGATCAGCACATTCCCTCAAGGCATCCTCTAGCTCTAAGCCAATGCTAATGATGACCACAGCTGAGGGCAGAGAGTCTTGAAGGGGATTGGTAGAGTCTAAAGCAGCATTTCTAAAAATATGTTTTCCCTGACTACCTCCTTTAGAACTCCCAGGCTTCTACTGAATCAATCTGGGAACGCAGCCTGGGAATCTGCATTTAGAACAAGTTTGCAGGTGTGCTAGCTGCATTCCAGTGTGAGAACTGCTCTCCAAGAGATGGTGATAATATCTCGTGATGTCAGCAGAATTTCTAGTGGTAGCAGGCTGTAGTCAGGAGGCACATCTGTAGCGACAGGGAGCAAGGGGATGGGACTGAAATGGGGGAAGCGGGGATGAAGGGTGAGCAATAGCTGGATGAGGTCAGAGGCAGGACAAGGCCCTGACCTCGTCCTGAGGCTGGGTGTAGAGGAGCAGCCTGGAGCCAATGGTAACAATTATGTACCAAGCAGGAGGCAGTGGAATACAGCAATTGAGAGCATGGGCTTTGGTTTTTAATCCACTTGGACAATAACTTCTCTATGCTTAGTCTCGTCATCTGTAAAATATTAATAATATAAACTCTACCTCATAAAATATTTATTTTGTAGACTGTTGGGAAGATTGAATAAAATAATGTCAAAAAGCATCTGGCACCTATGTTGTCATAGTCATTATCAACAACGTACCTGTGACCTATCAAGATACTCTTATATATCTTCTCTTATTTATTCTCAGAACAATCTTACAAGAAAGGGATTATGGTAACCCTCATGATTTTACATCTCCAGCCCTGACCTCTCCCTTGAGCTCCAGAATCATGTACTTGATGGTCTATTCAACACCTCCCCTTGGCTGCCCAATGGGCATCTCAAACCTAACATGCTCAAAATAGAACTCTTGACTGTCTCCACTCCACCTCCTCACCTGCTCTTCCCCAGACTGACCAACTTAAATAAACGGCATCGCTATACCCAGCCATCAGGCCAAAACCAGAGGGGTCTTTTTAATTTCTCTCTTTTCCTTGAACACACATTCAATCCACTGCAAGTCCTGTGGCTCTATTTTCTCATCACCTCTACTGCCACCATGACTTCTCATGAGCAACTTCTTACGAGGTCTTGCTTAGACTGCTCCAACAGCCTCTTGACTGTGCTCTCTTCTGCTCATATACTCTACAGTTGAGTCTCCACACTGCAATGAGTGGCCTTGTCAGTTTTGGGGTGAGGAAAATGTTCTAAAACTGTTTTCAGTAGTGGCTGCAAAACTCTGTGCATACACTAAAAACCACCGAATTGTACATCTTAAATGGATGAATTGTATGGTCTATGAGTTATATCTCAATAAATCTGTTTAAAAAATAAATCAAGGGTCCTAACTAATAATTCTGAAACTGCTACACGCGCTGCTGGCACGGAACAAGTAAGTCAATGGATGGTAGATGATGGGAGCCAGGTGTCTCACCCCTGGAGAGGGAAGTTACAGACAACCAAGGTGGGGACAGCGGAAACCCAGCAGTACTGGATTAGAGTCAGATACTTCAGCATAACTCACATATAGCTTAATGCAGATACAGATGGATAGAGAAATAATACAGACTTGTGCATATACGCATACTGATTTCTTTTATTTTTTCCTGCTTTTTTTTTTTTAATTGAGATGGAGTCTCGCTGTGTCATTCAGGCTGGACTGGAGTGCAGTGGTGCGATCTAGGCTCACTGCAATCTCTGCCTCCTCGGTTAAAACGACTCTCATGCCTCAGCCTCCCGAGTAGCTGGGGCTACAGGTGCTCACCACCATGCCCAGCTAATTTTTTAATATTTTTAGTAGAGATGGGGTTTCGCCCTGTTGGCCAGGCTGGTCTCAAACTCCGGACTTCATGTGATCTGCTTGCCTTGGCCTCCCAAAGTGTTGGGATTACAGGCATGAGCCACCGTGCCCAGCCTATACACACTGATTTTTTTTTTTTCTTTTTCTTTGAGACGGAGTTTTGCTCTTGTTGCCCAGGCTGGAGTGCAATGGCATGATCTCGGCTCATTGCAACCTCTGCCTCCCAGGTTCAAGCAATTCTCCTGCCTCAGCCTCTGGAGTGGCTAGGATTACAGGTATGCGCCACCACCCCAGCTAATTTTATATTTTTAGTAGAGACGGGGTTTCTCCATGTTGGTCAGGCTGGTCTTGAACTCCCGACCTCAGGTGACACCCACCTCAGTCTCCCAAAGTGCTGGGATTACAGGCGTGAGCCACCGTGCCCGGCCTATACATACTGATTTCTCATACCATTCTATAATAAAGGAGCCAGGGCTCCCTAGAAAAATGTCTCATTCTAGGGCTGGGGCACGGAATACAAGATGAGCCTGGAGCATGTTGTAACGCCACAACCTAAGTAAGTGCTTAGAAAACAAAAGGTGGCATGTCAAAGGGACACAGGTCCCAACCAGAAAGAGCTCCCACTAGTCAGAGTTGGAACAATTTGAGCAACAAAATAAATAATGTATTAAACAGTGTTGCGTTATAACCCAAAGCATAAAATAAACATCCATGAGTCCACACTGATATAAATAAATGATTACATCAACAAATGAGAGATATACAGAGGGTGTAGATACTTCCCTCTCCAGGCGAGTAGATCTTAATTCCTCACCCCTGCCCTTGAGTGTGAACCATGCTTAGGGACTTCCAAAGAATAGAGTAGGAAAAGAGTGGAGAAACCTTGTCAATGCTGCTTTGGCCAGGAGACCAAGGTTCCCATCAGCAGCGAGAACTCATGCTGACAGCACGTTCTCTATGATGCAGGGAGAAGGGCACTCGCCTCTGTGGTGTTCTTCCCCTAAATCCATAAACACAGTCTAATCTTGAGAAAACCATGAAGGACATTCTGCAAAATATCTGAGCAGTACTCCTCAAAACTGCCAAGGTCATGAAAAACAAGGACAAGACTAAGAAACTCACAGAACAGAAGGGGCCAGGGAGACAGGATGACTAAATGAGATGTGGCATCCCGGAACAGAGAAAGGGCATGACTTGATGAACTAGTGAAACAGGAATAAAGTCTGGAACTTAGTTCACAGTAGTGTACGGGTGTTGATTTCTTAGTTATGACAAGTGCACCAAGGCAATATAAGATAGCAATAGAAGAAACAGGGCCACACACGGTGGCTCATGCCTGTAATCCCAGCACTTTGGGAGACCAAGGTGGGGGAATTACCTGAGGTCAGGAGTTTGAGACCATCCTGGCTAACACAGTGAAACCCTGTCTCTACTAAAAATATTAAAAAAATTACCCGGGCATGGTGGCGGGCACCTGTAGTCCCAGCTACTAGAGAGGCTGAGGCAGAATGGTGTGAATCCAGGAGGCGGAGCTTGCAGTGAGCCAAGATCAAGCCACTGCACTCTAGCCTGGGTGAGAGTGAGACTCTGTCTCGGAAAAAAAGAAAGAAAGAAAAAAAAAAAAAGAGGAAGGGGTATGTATGTATATGGGAACTTACTGTACGTACTACTTTTGCAACTTTTCTTTAAGCCTAAAACTATTCTACAGTATATCTTATTAAAAATGCTTTTTAAAAATCAAATCCCATCTCCCCTGCGTGGTCTGGCCCCTTGCTGCCTCTCCCGCTGGTTTTCTACACTCGTCTCTCTGCTCATCACGCTTCGGCCCATGCTGACCTTTCTGCTGTTCCAGAAAACACCCAGTGCCTTCCCACCATGGGACCTTTATCCTCCCCATTCCCTCTGTCTGGAACGATCTTCCCTCAGATGCTGGCATGGCTTTCTTTCCTCCTCACATCATTCAGATTCCTGATCAAAGCCATCTCTCCAGAGGGTCCTTCCCTGATCGTCCCATCTAAAACCTGAAACTCTCTGCCCCATTCACTCTCTCTTTTTCTGCACAGCATTTACCGCTATTCTTTATTATATTATAAAACAATATTTTTCTGTCTTCTTTGCTAGAACGGCAGCTACATAAAAGCACGGACCTATTTTTACACGGCTAAATCACCAGGCACCTCCTAAAATAGTGCCTTGCACATATCAGATGCTCACCAAATATTTGCTGAACTAATGAATTAGCCTAAAGATGAAGTAATTTGTTACTTCTAAAGAAGTACTTAAGGCCAGGTGTGGTGACTCACGCCTGTAATCCCAGCACTTTGGGAGGCTGAGAAGTAGACCACCTGAGGTCAGGAGTTTGAGACCAGCCTGGTCAACATATAGTGAAACCCTGTCTCTACTAAAAAATACAAAAATTAGCTGGGCGTGGTGGCACGTGCCTGTAATCCCAGCTACTTGGGAAGCTGAGGCAGAGAATTGCTTGAACCCAGGAGGCAGAGCTTGCAGTGAACCGAGATTGTGTCACTGTACTCCAGCCTGGGCAACAGAGCCAGACAACCAACGTCTTAAACAAACAAACAAACAAAAAGAAAGAAGTACTTAAGTGTAAAGTACTTAAGTGTAAGTGTTGACAATTCCGTCAACAGGTAAGTGACAAAGCTTGACCCTGAACCCAGGCCTAGGTGACTTCAGGGCTCATACTCTCTCAGCCACGCCACACTTAAAGCGAAATGGAGTTGACAGCAGCAAAGGACAGGAGTAACATCAGGTGCCGTGGCAGAGAAGGCGGGGGAGCTCCTGCCGCGAGTCACTCAGCCAGGTGAGTGCTGCGCTGAGGTGGCTGTCAGTGCAAGAGCACAGTTACAGTGCGTTTGTGACCAGGGAGCTGATCCGCATTTGGGAAATACACAATTTGGGGCAGAAGTTTAGACTGAATTTCTGTTCTTGAATTGACAGGCAGAGTTCAGTGAGGTTTTCTTATGGCACCTCAATTTTTATATATGTAATGTAAGTGAAAATACAGAATTTGGGGAATACTACAAAGAGTTGTTATAATGGATTTTAAGATAATTTTTTCCCCAACACTGTCATTTCTCCTCAAACAATGAGAGTAATTCTGGTAACCACTGTTTCAAAGTGTTAGATATTTAAGGGAGTCATCTCTGAAGGTTAAAAGCACCGAAGAGTTCCGTCAAAGCAATCTCTAATGTACTGGTTGAGTGTTGGTAGGACAATTATTTCTAATATTATCTTCCTTGATGGAGGTAGTCCTTCTCTCAATTAGTAATTACCAGCTGCTCTCTGAATAAGTATATTATACTCTTTTACTTTCATGGGAACTCAAACACTAAGTCACATTAATCTTCCCAATAATCAAGTCCTTGGGCAAGCTGAAGTGAGAGAATAGAAATTCATCTCCATATTTGTTATTCTAAATTTCAAAGGGGCCAAATTTGTACCTCTGACTACTGCTACTATACTACTAATAAAGAAGATGTAAAGGCCTACTAAATTGATGTAATCTTTCTTTTCTCTTTGTTTTGAGACAGAGTCTCATTCAGTCACCTACACTGGAGTGCAGTGATGTGATCATAGCTCACTGCAGCTTCAAACTCCTGGGCTCAAGCAATCCTTGCATCTCAGCCTCCTGAGTAGCTGGGACTACAGGCGGGTATCATCAGGCCCAGAGAGTTAAAGAAAAAATTTTTTTGTGAAGATGGGGTCTTGCTGTGTTGCCCATACTGGTCTCGAACTCCTAGCCTCAAGTGATCCTCCCACCCTGACCTCCCAAAGTGCTGGGATTAGACGTGTGAGCCACTAGCGCCCAGCCTTGTAATCATATTTCATTATCTGTTTTGAGTACGGTAATGGATCACAACATGTCGACTTATAAAGTACCTTTTATCAGCTCTGAAATTCTGAGTAATAAAAAAAAAATTGTATATAGAGCTGCATCTCTTCTTTTTAGCATCCTTATTCTAAATCCAAGACAAGGTGAAATGTTTATTGTTCCTAAAGGGCCCGATAGTAAATATTTTAGGCTTTGTAGGCCATAAGGTTTCTGTTGCAGCTACTCAGTCTGCCATGGTAGGGAAAGCAGCTATAGCCGATAAACAAGTATGTTCCAATAAAACTTTATTTACAAAACAAGTATACACCCGGTATACATAAGGGCAGGAGTTGGCACAAGCTGTAGTTTGCCAGCCCCTGCCCTTGTGTATACCATGTGGTGGCTTGGAAGTGTTCTGAGGCCAGTTATATACCTGTGCACCATGCCGACATCTGAGAAGAGGTCAGGAGTCTTTGTCTTATATTCTTGAATTTAGGTGGATGTTAGGAACTAAAGTGGCTTACAACCACATCCATAAGTCTGCTTTGATTCCAAAGTGGCTCTCAAACCCTTCTATGCCTTAGATAAGTTTTAGGTAGCCTAGGGATTCATTGCGATGAAGGTGAGAAACTAAGGAAGATAGCTGCACCCTTCCAAGTCGTCACAACAGGAAGAAGCTCCCAGGAAAAGCAACTCTGGAATTAACATACTTTTCTTCCTGGCAAACCTTCTAGCCCAGGATCAATTCCAGGGTGCTCCTAATCTAACAGGACCATTCCAGGCTGCAATACGCTATTCTGGACTGTCCATGTTGGAACAGTGGCCACAAGGATTTCAGGTGCTCCTCCACTGGGTCTAAGTTTGAAGATAGTATGTAAGTCAACAAAACGACCGAGGGCCAAAGTGCAAGGACAGCAGTCCAAAGGGAACCACAGCAAGAAACTGGCCTTTGGAGTCTGACAAGAGGTCAACACGAGGTTATAAAGCCAAGTTTAAGAAATAAGCCAGGAGCAACAAGTTAAATCAGGGTCAAGTGTAAAACAAAGTAGCTGCTAGACATGAACACTAGAAATCTGTTTCGGAACAATGCTCTTGCCTTCCTCATGAAAGCACTTTTTGTGTGTTCTTGGTCAATGATAGGGTCCCTAATATGTGGTTATTTTAGAAAACAGATATAAACTCTAAAGGGTTTACCTATAAGGTCAGAAAATAGTTTAATGACTTATCCTACAAGGATAAGCTATAAATGCATCAAGTTCAATGTAGTTGCAGTTGGAATTTTGATTGGGAGGCAAAACTGAATTGCATGACACAGAGTGGCCAAATAGTAAATATTTAGTTGTACCGAGTTTTCAATACATTTAGTGAGTATCTATGTGCCAGATACTACATCAGTACTGGAACTACAGTGATAAACAAATGTAGCTCCATCCTTGAGAAGTGCCCGATCTTGAGAGGAATACTGAAATACTGATATTAATCAATTATTTATAAGGGTAGGGAATGTTATAAAAGGATGTTTGGGGAGATCATAAATAGAAGATTTGACCTAGTCCAGGAGATCAGAAAAGTCCTCCCTCAGAAAGTGACATCAAAGTTGAAACTTGGGTGACAAACAGGGTTGGCTAAGTGAAGATGTTGGATGAAGAGGGTCCCAGGCAGAGGGAAGGGTAGTGCAAAAGTGCAGTTGAGAGAATTTACAGCATACTTCAGGTACTGAAAGAGTCCCAGTTTGAAGAGTAGGGGAAAGCACTGGAAAATGAGGCTGGGGAGACACGCTGGGCACCATGAATGGTTGCCCAAGCCTATTCATTCATTCATTCATTCATTCATTCACTCACTCACTTACTTGAGATGGAGTCTTACTCTTGTCATCCAGGCTGGAGTGCAGTGGTATGATCTCGGCTCACTGCAACCTCCGCCTCCTGGGTTCAAGTGATTCTTGTGCCTCAGTGTCCTGAGGAGCTGGGACTACGGGCACGCACCACCACGCCCAGCTAATTTTTCCTATTTTTAGTAGAGATGGGGTTTCATCATGTTGGCCAGGCTGGTCTCAAACTCCTGATCTCAAGTGATCGACATGTCTGCCTGGCTTCCCAAAGTGCTGGGATTACAAGCATGAGCCACCGTGCCCGGCCGACGAATTTTATTGTAAATAAATTGTAACTCAATAAAGCTGAAAAAATAGTGACTTAGTGACTGGCTGGCTGGTGTGAGAGAGGAAGAGAGAGAGAGGATGGAGTAAAAAGATTCCCAGGTTTCTGGCTTCAGCAAGAGGTGGCTGGTGCTGCCACTTACTGAGCTGAAGCTGTGGAGAAGGAAGAGGGTGAAAAGACGTGAAAAAGGGTGATGAGAGGTGAAAACAGGGGAGAAAGTCTAGGTTTAGATATGTTGGCTTTAAGATGTCTGTGAAAAACCTAAGTGGAAATGCCAGGTGGGCACTGAGATAAATGGTTCTGGAACTCGGAGGATTGATTTGGGTAGGAGGTTAGATGTAGGATCACTAAAATGGGAGTGTAGGCCCAAGGCAGGGTCCTAAAGAGCACCAGCATATAAGAAATGAGTGAGCCCAGAGGAATTAGTCACAGAGGCCAAGGAAGGAAACCAAGGACGGAAGGAACCAAAAATTAGCCACACACTGGAATGTGGGTCACTTCAGTCACTTTCGATTCAGTCATTTTCAATCTGAAATTCAATCTATCTTGGCACTTGGGAAGGCCAAGGTGGGAGGTCACTTGAGGACAGGAGTTTGAGACCAGCCTGGGAAACACGGCGAGAACCTGTCTTTATAAAAAAAAAATGAAAAATTCAGCCTGGTGTGGTGGCAACATGCCTATGGTCCTAGCTACCTGGGAGGCTGAGAAGTGCCTGAGCCCAAGAGTCTGAGGCTGCAGTGAGCCGTGACTGCATCTCTGAACTCCAGCCTGGGCAGCAGAGCAAGACCCTGTCTCTTAAAAATAAACATAAATCAATCTAGCTGCTGTTTCCCTTTATCATCTGCTAAAATTTAAGGCTAGGAGAAGAAAAGACCACTGTCATCTTTCACATAGCCTGGCCTCCACAACTTCAAATAGACCACATTGTCCCAAGAAAGATCCCACACGGAAGCTCTATTAGAAATGCTGAGTGAGAAGCTCAGGAAAGCATTTCTGTGTCCTCCACAATAAATGCACAAGGCCAGCTGATTCTAACAGTTAAATTATAAGACAATTCTCTGACTCTGGAAAGTCCTGAAGTTGAAGAAATATCAATAGTTCTGCCATGGTGGGAGAAATCTGTAGGAACCACCAAAGCAGAAGAAAGACATACAAAAAAATATTCCAGTGAAAACCCGAACACCCAGAATAATCAGTGACTTTAGCAAGGAAACCCTAGGTAAGTGGATGCAGGCTAGGGATTAGTACTGAAAGTAACACATTTCAGAGTAGATTCTTACACCAGACAACATTATTTTGTTTTGTTTTGTTTTAGGCAGAGTCTCACTCTGTTGCACCCAGGCTGGAGTGCAGTGGTGTGATCTCAGCTCACTGCAACCTCTGCCTCCTGGGTTCAAGCGATTCTCTGCCTTGGTCTCCCAAGTAACTGGGACTACAGGCACCCACCACCACACCTGGCTAATTTTTTGTATTTTTAGTAGAAATGGGGTTTCGCCATATTGGGCAGGCTGGTCTTGAACTGCTGACCTCAGGTGATCCACCCACCTTGGCCTCCCAAAATGCTGGGATTATAGGCGTGAGCCAGTGCCCGGCCTGAAGACAACAACTGTGGATCACAGTATGTAAAGCTGTGTTCTGCTGCAGCAATGTAAACACATGCCTGCTGTTATATTGGTATAACAGTATTCTAAATGCCTGACTGAGACTCTCAGATCCATGGGGCAAGCAATGTTACTCTTCTCTAACATGTGATCCTGCAGCACACCATAAATAATTCTCAGCAAATTAAGGTCCTTTTCTCCTCTGTCACTAAAAAAAATACACAATGTCAAGGCACTAGTGTGGAAGAGATGGGTTTACAGAATGTAAGGACACTCCCCATCTGGATTATCTCTCCTCAAAGGACTTTAGCCACAAAGGGCAAGGGGGTACAGGAAAAACATCCTTCCAACAGCTCACTGTCTCATAGGTTGTGGCTTGATGCAATCAACTCTGTTTAAGGGAAAGAAACTAGTCTGTGCCTTCACTGCATTACAAGCTAATGAGAAAAAATAATGCTGTCCAATGAGGACCTGTGAGAGACACAAACAAGCGCAATGACATGCCAGGCTCTATAGGTTCTCTGGCACAGCCAGGTTATGGACAGAATGGAGAAGCTGGAGTGACATGGGGCTCTCTAAGAACTGTTCATCACCACTCACCTTTCCTGTGCATATCTACCCAGTGGGGTCTTGTCTTAATAAAGTAGTGGTGGTGATGCTATCTAAATTTGTCAAGTGACCTCTTTCCCAACACGAAGTGTATGAAAAAAGTGTTTTGTTTGTTTTTTTTCTTTTTGAGACGGAGTCTCACTCACTCTGTTGCTCAGGCTGGAGCACAGTGGCCCAATCTCAGCTCACTGAAACCTCCGTCTCCCAGGTTCAAGCAATTCTCCTGCTTCAGCCTCCTGAGTAGCTGGGATTACAGGTGCACACCACAATTCCTGGCTAATTTTTGTATTTTTAGTTGAGACAGGGTTTCGCCATGTTGGCCAGGTTGGTCTCAAACTTCTGGCCTCAAGCAATCCAGATCCACCTGCCTCGACCTCCCAAAGTGCTGGGATTACAGGCATGAGCCACCGCACCTGGCCTGCATCAAAAATCTTCACCAAATAAATATCATATTGAACAAGAAAACATATCTAGTCCTTCCACTTTCTTCCCTCCCCACCCCCCCCATTTATGTTTTCCTCCTGAGTAAATAAGCTCTATGAGGTTAAGGACCCGCCATCAATCAATGCTTGGGTTTAATGTACATAAAATTCTAGTAATCAGTTAAACTTCCTACTAATTACTCATGTGAAAGGCAATGTAATATTATGTTTACACATAATATGTATAAAGTAGAGAAATAATACCTTTCTTTTTAATTTCCCCGTTCTGAATGGAATAAGCAGGCAGTACTAGTGATTTATTTGAAATAACTGAAAAAAGAAAATCCCTTTCCTAGCAGAGGAAGTACCAATTAAGAGGCAAGCAGCAGCAAGAAGATTTTGAGAGACGGAATTCATTTTTGGCCCAAGCCTGGGAAGTCTACACCCTCAAAGAGCTTGTAGTCTAGAAAGACATCGAACAAACAGCTACTATGATACTATGATATGTACCAGACGCTGTGGCTCACAGAAGACCACATAATACAGTTTTAGGGTGTTAGGGAAGGCTTCCTGGAGGAGTCAGAGCTAAGATGACAAGGAAGAATTAGATGACAAAGAAGAGAGAACAAAGGTGAAAAGGATGGGGAGGTCCTTCAGGGAGAAGTGGCATATGCAGCTGCCTGCCTGGGGCACTGTGAGAGGTCCAAGTGCTTCTGAGTATGGATGCTGAGAAGAGAGAGTGGGATGAGGTAGGGCTGGAAAGGCTGGCAAGGGTCAGCTCAGAAACAAGGGCCTTGTAAGCCACACAGAAGAATGGGGGTTTTAGCTTGTAGAACTGTGTGGCCATCAGCTACCTATGGCTATTTAAATTCCAATTCACTCCAATTAAATAAAATTAGGCCAGGTACAGTGGCTCATGCCTGTAATCCCAGCACTTTTGGAGGCCGAGGTAGGTGAATCACCTGAGGTCAGGAGTTCAAGACCACCCTGGCCAACATGGTAAAACCCCATCTCTACTAAAAATAGAAAAATTAGCCGTGTGTGGTGGCACACACCTGTAGTCCCAGCTACTCAGGAGGATGAGGCAGGAGAACTGCTTGAACCCAGGAGGTGGAGGTTGCAGTGAGCTGAGATTGTGCCACTGTATTCCAGCCTGGGTGACAAGAATGAAACTCCATCTCTAAATAAATAATTAAAAATTCATTTTCTCTGTCACATCTCAAGTACTCAACAGACACATGTGGCTAGTTGGCTCCCATGCCGTAGCAAAGAAGAGCCCCTGGAAAGTTTTAATCGGGATAACAACATAATCAGATTTGCATTTCAGAAAAACCCCTACAGGTGCAAAGAAAAGACTAAATTGGGGGTAAAGTGGGGAGTAGACTGGAGATTCCCCAATAAGATCCATGAAAAAGTTGAGAACTGTACTGATTTAAGTGTTTGCTTTACTAGCTACAGTGAGCTGAAATATTTTACTAGTTTCATATCAAGAGGAGTGAAAAAAATCTCTGGTTAAACATAGTACGTCTAGGCTGGATCAGCATGGGAATTTCAGCATTCGGAGATGTTTGTTCTATGTGCCAGGCTGTGGCCCATCACCATCACTTGACCGTAGCAACTACACTGAGTCAACCTCTTAGGAGATAAGGTCAAAAGGTATTTCAGTGAAAAGCCCCAAAGCATGTGTGTGTAAAAATGTGTTTTTAAAAAGCACGTGTGTGTTCATGTGTGTGTATCAGAAAGAGAGAAAGAGACATTATATAGTGAGAGAGGAAGAGAGTCTGTGTGGGGGCTGCTAGGGAGAAAAGGGGTGTGTGTGCATGTATGCATGTCAGGTTCTATTGGTCATTTGTTGGCTCTAAGTATTTGTATCCCTTTTGCTGGTGTGAACGTGAGATTCGCTGGAAGAATCTGGAAGACAAAAACGATGGTCTGGTTCCCAACCCTCTTCTGGCACAAATCCTCCTCCAGTGTTTTGACCAAAGGGACCTTAACTCAAGCCAGGAAGAAATCTGAAAATGATCCACAATTTTCCTTGCCCCACCCACATCCAAAATTTACAAAGCTTGTCTTCACTCCCGGCATCCCACAAACATCTCAATCTGAACACGACAACATTACACTTGAGATCTTTTTCCCCGAACCTGCTCCTTCCACTTGGCTCTGCCGACGGTCTATGATGGATGTGACGCTTGGTCATGCTCAGGACCTCAAGCCTCAGTCCAATGTAAAGAAGAAGCAAACTATTACTTACTATGCTTCTGTCAGCTTCTATTTTTCAAACTAAGGTATTTAAGTATGGACTTGGAAATACTCAAACTTTCTGTTTGTACTAATCTGAGTTAGAACTGGTGAAAGGTTTACCTTAAATGCTTGAGTGGAAATGGAATCTAATCCCAACCCAGAAGCAGCTGAAAACTGGCGGTCTGCCCAGGCTGTCAGACAGGCTCTGGACACCTGCCAACATCAAGGACCCTGCAGTTCTCTAAGATTATGTGTTAATTTTCAATTACTCTGCTTTTCTGTCTTTAAAAAAAAAAAAAAAAACACTGGAGAAAAAACTATCCTTGTGTTGACTTGGTAAAATTCTCACAAAGACTTCGTATAAGTTAGCTGTTTCCTGAAACCATCATTAACTATTCTTGCTTTTCAAACAAACTCTATCTTTCTCATTTCACAGGTAGGAAGAGAATCTGTGCTCAGAGTCCACATATGGATAGTTTCTGACATGACCACTTTTGTTTTGTTCCTTTTCTTAGTTTCCCCCAACAACTCTGTTGTCCTCGGTCTTAAAAAAACCAAAAAATAGTGATTTTTGTCATTCTACTGTATTCTGCAGATAACAAGATAAACTCTTTTGTCACCCAGTCAGAAAGCCATTTTAATACAGGCACTCATTGTTTCATTGTGCTTTGCTTTATCGTGCTTCACAGATATTGTGCTTTTTACAAATTGAAGGTCTGTGGCAACCCTGAGTTAAGCAAGGCCACTGGTGCCATTTTTTCCAACAGCATGTGCTCACTTGGTGTCTCTGTGGCACATTTTGGTAATTATGGCAATGCTTCAAACTTCTCCATTATTATCATCATATCTGTTATGGTGATCTGTGATCAGTCATCTTTGGTGTTACTATTGTAATTGCTTTTGAGTGCCGCAAACCATGCCTACATAAGATAGCCACCTTAATCAATCAATATGTGTTCTGACCGTTTCACTGACCGTCTCTCTGTCTCTCTTCTCAGGCCTCCCTATTCTCTAAGACATAACAATATTGAAATCAGGCCAGTTCATAACCCTACTATGATGTCTAAGTGTTCAAGTGAAAGGAAGAGTTGCATGTCTCTCATTTTAAACCAAAAGCTAGAAATGTTCAAGCTTAGTGAGGAAAGCATGTCGAAAGCCAACAAAGGCTGAAAGCGAGGCCTCTTGTGCCAAACAGTCAAGTTATGAATGCAAAGGAAAACTCTTGAAGGAAATTAAAAGTGGTACTCCACTGTACACAGAAATGATAAGAAAGCAAAACAGCCTCATTGCTGATATAAAGTTTTAGTGGTCTGGATAGAAGATCAAATCAGCCACAACATTCCCTTAAGCCAAAGTTTCATCGAGGAAGGCCCTAACTCTCTTCAATTATATGAAGACTGAGACAGGTGAGCAAGCTGCAGAAGAAGAGCTGGAAGCTAACAGAGGTTGGCTCATGAGGTTTAAGAACAGAACCATCTCTAGAACATGCAGGTGCAAGGTGAAGTGGCAGGTGCTGATGGACAAGCTCCAGCAAGTTGTCCAGAAGATCTAGCTCAGATCACTGATGAAAGCAGCTACACAAAAACTGCAGATTTTTGATGAGATGAAACTGGCTTCTATCAGAAGAAGATGCCATCTAGGGCTTTCATAGCTAGAGAGAAGTAGTCAATGTCTGGCCTTAAAGCTTCAAAGGACAGGCTGACTCTCTTGCTGGGGCTAATGCAGCTGGCAACTTTAACTTGAAGCCAATGCTCATTTACCATTCTGAAAATTTTAGGGCCTTTCAGAATTATGCTAAATTTACCTTGCCTGTGCTCCATAAATGGAAGAATAAAGCCCGGATGACAGCACATCTGTTTACAGCATGGTTTACTGAATATTTTAAGCCTACTGTTGAGACCTACTGTTCAGAAAAAAAGTAGGTTTCAAACAGTACTGCTCATTCATTGAAAATGCATGTGATTACCTAAGAGCTCTGATGAAGATGTACAACGAGATGAATGTTGCTTTCAGGCCTGCTAACGCAACATCCATCCTGCAGCCCCTGGATCATGAAGTAATTTTTTTTTTTTTTGAGATGTAGTTTTGCTCTTGTCACCCAGGCTGGAATGCAATGGCACAATCTCAGCTCACTGCAACTTCCACCTCCTGAGTTCAAGTGATTCTCCTGCCTCAGCCTCCCAAGTAGCTGGGATTACAGGCATATGCCACCATGCCCAGTTAATTTTTGTATTTTTAGTAGAGATAGGGTTTCACCATGTTGGCCAGGCTGGTCTGGAACTCCTGACCTCAGGTGATCCACCTGCCTCGGCCTCCCAAAGTGCTGGGATTATAGGCCACCACACCCAGCCAAGAAGTAATTTTGACTTTTAAGTCTTATTACGCAAGAAATACATTTTGTAAGACTATACCTGCCATAGATAGAGTGGTTCCTCTAATGGAGTCTGGGCAAAGTAAATTGAAAACCTCTGTAATGGATTCACCATTCTAGATGCCATTAAAAACATTTGTGATTCATGGGAGGAGGCTAAAATAAACATTAATAGGAGTTTGGAAGAAGTTGATTCCAACCCTCATGTAATTCTAGGGGTTCAAGACTTCAGTAGAGGAAGTAACTGAAGATGTGGTAGAAAAAAACAAGAGAACTAGAATTAGATGTGAAGCCTGAAGATGTGACTGAATTGCTGCAATCTTATAATAAAACTTGAAAAGGTAAGGAGTTGCTTCTTATGGATAAGCAAAAAAAAGGGGTTTCCTGAGATGGAATCTACTGGTTAAGATGCTGTGAACATTGTTGAAATGACAAGGATTTAGAATATTATGTAAACTTAGTTGACAGAGCAGTGGCAGGGTGTGAGAGGACTGACTACAATTTTGAAAGAAGATCTATCGTGGGTAAAATGCTATCAAACAGCATCACATGCTACAGAGAAATCCTCCATGAATGGGAGAGTCAATTAAAGGGGCAAACTTCATTATTGTCTTATTTTAAGAATTTGCTGCAGCTATCCCAATCTTCAGCAATCACCATGCTGCTTAGTCAGCAGCCATCAGCACTGAGGCAAGACCCTCTACCAGCAAAAAGATTAGAACTTGCTGAAGGCTCAGATGATCATTAGCATTTTTTAGCAATTAAATATTTTTTAAATTAAGGTACATACTTTTAAAATACATATTGCTACTGCACACTTATGAGGCTATAGTATAGTGTAAGCTAAACTTTTATATGTACTGGGAAATTTAAAAGTTTGTATGAGTCACTTGATTGCAATATTCACTTTACTGCGGTGGTCTGGGACCAAACCTGTCATGTCTCTGAGGTATGCGTGTACTATTATATTAACTCACCTCTTAATTTCCTCATGTTTCTACAGTTCAGAAATAATATTTATATTGTGGCATCTTCTGATCTTCAAAAACTGCTTTTCTTTCTTATGAAGTATAAGTTAAAGTAAATATGCTATGATAAAATCTCGCCCTTACCTAAAAGTGCTAGCAATTAGGACTACTCAGAATTATAGGCTCTAATATTTACCAGTTCCCCATCCAAAGATGGTATTATGTCCCAAGTCAATACATCATCAACAACTGAACCAAACAGAATAGAAAGAATTATTTCTATTTTTGAGAAAATATTATTTGTTGAGAGAAATAAAAGTGAGGTGTTAGGGAAAAAAGACCTCTTCTAAAACACATCTATGCAAAGGGAGGTGTGATACAATACATAAAATAGTT